>NC_058089.1:7991984-8320335 GCF_014858855.1 Bufo gargarizans | reverse complement strand
ATTATTTACCAGATATTTGGGGCTTTAGAGGGCAAAGAACCCATCGGATTCCCTGTTGGAGGAAGTGCACAAAATCTTAATGTAAGCACCTAGCTGTTTGTTGTTTTTTTATTCCACATGTACGATTTCTTCTGTAGATTGTAAGCCCTCGCGGGCAGGGTCCTCTCTCCTTTTGTAGCAGTTTGTTTACTGTTCTTGTTTCTAATTCTGTATGTACAGAGCCATGAAATAATAATGATTGCTCCTAGCGCCCTCTTGAGGTTAAATGATGGCATGCACTTATTAACGGCATGGTTTATTCCCATAGCTGGAGTCTACAGTGATGCCTTACCTTCAGGTGCTCTCCCAGTTCAGAGAAGGAGTACGACAGATTGCCAGAGAGAACAAAGGTAAGACAAGCTAGGTCCTTGGACATATACATTTTATGCAGTGACCCTCACCCATAACCTACTAACCCTGCCCCCATTTAATGTGCATCACATCCCACATATGTCATTGCAACTTTATATGGCATTTCCAGGTTTTGTGTGATTTTGTCCCATTCTATATTCCCGGAGGCTAATGTGTCTTTTTAATTGATTTATTGATCCTATATAAATTAAAGGGATTGTCCAGGATTAAAAAAGCATTGCTTTCTTCCAAAAACAGCGCCACACTTATCTACAGGTTGTGTGTATTATTGCAGCTCCGCTCAGTTCACTTCAGCCCTGTGGACCTGCCAGTCCAGACACAGCCCGTGGACTGGCGTAGTGCAGCCATGTTTTTTATGATCCTGAAATAACCCCTTTAAATGTCTTTATGCCTTCACAGTGCTGGGCGTTCTGCAGCTATGCGACTCGCTACGGGACGATGTCCTGCCAGAGCTCGGTGTGCGACTGGAAGACCATGAAGGTGAAAAAGATTGAACATAAGAAGTTTATTTATTGGGGGGGGGGGGGGGCACCGCCTTTCTTCAGTGCATTAATAATTCATGTAAAGGTGGTCCAGAAAATGGCGGCTATAGCGTTATGGGATAGTCATTTTCACCTCCCAGGCTTGCTTGCTCTGGGGATAGGACTACAAGGTCCAGCAATCCTAGATGTGCGGCTGATGTAATAGAACAAGAACTGTAAATTCTTAAACCCTTTTAGCACTGTGAGTTTTCCATTTTTCGCTACCGTCCTTCCCGCAGCCTATTTTTTTTTCATTCGCATAGCCATATGAGGGTTGGTTTTTTGCAGGACAAGTTGCACTTTCTACTGGTACCATTTAGTGGGAAGCTGGGAAAAAAATTCCAAATCATGTGGTATTGGGGGGGGGGAAACGCCAATTCCGCCATAGTTTTATGGGTTTCATTTTTAATGTTTTCACTATGCAGTAAAACTGGCCTGTTCCCTATATTTTCTGCGTCAGTACGATGATGGCAATACCACTTTTTTATATATATATATATATATATATATATATATATATATATATATATTTTATTTTTTTTTTTTTTTTTTTTTCTTGTTTTAAAGTGGACGGGGAAAAAAATTATTATCATTTTTTCTTTCCATCACTATATTCTGACCCCCAAAACCTTTAGATAATTACACCTACAGAGCTGAGTGACAGCTAATTTTTTTTGTGAGGCGAAACGTTTTTACTGTTGCCATTTTGGAGTGTATTACTTTTTAATCACATTTTATATTTTTTTGAGGGAGTGAAGCGACAAATAAAATGGTGAATCAGCTATCTTTATTTTTACGACATTCCCCATACAAGATAAATACATTTATATTTTAATAGTACAGTTTTTTTCGGACACAGCGATGCCTGTGAGCTTTATTATTTGATAGTTGTTTTTTTTTATGGGGAAATATATATTTTATATTATTATTTTTTTTGAATATGCAATCAATTTGATTGTGTCTTCCTTTCATTGCAATGAATGACTATATGGGGGATTCGCTATGTTCATCTGCAGCCCTGCCACCTGCAGGACTACATAGGAACTACAGGCTTCACAGAAACCCAAGCTATTACACAGAACAAACGGCTTTCCCGATCTCCACGCGGGGTAGCCATTCAGGAATTTATGGTGGGTGTTAGGGAAGGAGATAATCGGATTCTCCTACAAGGGGAAATGTATTACCTATCCACAGGATAAATGCCTGATTGCTAGTGGACCCACTGCTGAGACCCCCAGCAGTCATTAGAAAGGGGGTCCCAAGCCATCTGTTCATCCTCACTGCATCACCACAATGAGGAGGAGGTTGGTTGGATCAAGCATGGACTGTGATAAGTGTGGGACCCTCAACGATCAGACATTCACGACTTATCTTGTGGATAGGCGATAAACGTCCATCGTGGGACATTAGAAGCCAGTGACTTCCCGCCAGTCTCCCACTGGCCCCTGGATAACGGATTCACTGAAGTTTTTTCTTTTTTCAGGACTTCCTACTGTGGTAAAACTTGTGGACAGAGAGACATTACTGAAGGAGAAGGAGGAAAAGAAAAAGGTCAGTCCACCTCTTTCATAAGTCATTCCTATATGGCCATATTCTTATAAAGGGGTCGTCTGCTCGGGGACTCCCACTGTGCGCCAGAACGGAGGCTGACATGTAATATCCGTGGAAGTAGACTCATGTGAATGTCCATCCTGATTTCCCCACCCCCATACAATAATATAAATCGGTTACCTAGAAGACTAGCGGAGTAATAGAGAGTAATGTCTGGTCTTGTGCGGTTTTCAGGCTGAAGAAGAGAAGAGGCAGAAAAAAGAAGAAGCTGCAAGAAAGAAACAGGAGCAGGAGGTAAATCTGACTGAAAATAGTAAAAGCAATAGTAATAGTAATCTTTTTGTGAGACAACCCCTTAAGGGTCCATTCACACGTCTGTAGTTCTGGGTCAGCGTCCGTTCCAAAATTTTGCAGAACGGGTGCGGACCCGTTCATTTCAATGGGGCCACCAAAGATGCGGACAGCACGCGGTGTTCCGCTCTGTGGCCCTGCAAAAAAAGATAGAGCATGTCCTATTCTTGTCTGTGGAACATACACGGCTGGTATCCGTGTTTTGCGGATCCGCAATTTGCTCACCACCAAACAGTTACGGACATTTGAATGGACCCTTAAAGGGTTTTCCAGGACTTTTACTGAAGACCTATCCTCAGAATAGTTCATCAGTATCTGATTGGTGGGGGTCCGACACCCGGGTCCCCCGCTGATCAGCTATTTAAGGGCTCATGCACACGACCATTGCCCGGCCATGCCCATGTTGCGGCCCACAAACAGATCTGTAATCCGGAAGGTCGGTTCGGCACGGAAGCACCACGGAGGGGTTTCTGTCCGTGCCTCTGCGAAATCCACACGGATGTTGCACGTGCATTGAGGACCGCAAAACAGCCTAGGGCAGTGCTAATGACTGCCGATTTGTGCTGGTGATGTCACCAGGGCTCCAGACTAAAAAAAAATATCAAGGAGCCATTGGCTCCTAACCTTTTAATCGACAAATTTTAAATACATAGAATTACGGTATAATAAAAAAAAAAACACGTCTTACCTAGGGTTGTCACGATACCAAAATTTTTACTCTATTTCGATACCATAGAAAAGTATTGCGATACTCGATACCACGTGAAAAAAATAAAACGCCAAAAAAGCAGCGTGCATTCCGCATTTTATGGAACGCCTGGACCATAATAGAACAGTCCGATCCTAATTTTTGTTGGGACAAGGTGACAAAAAAATGTCAGTTCCTCGTGTGTGAGGCCGAGCAGCGGAGGGTCTAGGCGCAAATGGCAACAAGACAACAAAGTCTTGTCGCCATTTAGCAATTCGAAGTCGCATTGGCGACTATTTTGGTCGCCATCTGGAGCCCTGCTCACTGATTGGCAGAAGCCTCCGACTAGCATGCCCATCAGAAGCCCGGTAAGAAAAAGCCGTTGTCCTATGCAGCTCAGGGCAAGGGGGAGCATCGGAGATAGAAATGCTCCACTGAAACGGCTAAATGAGTGAAGGGGAGCTTATATCCGGGTTCAGCTCTGGAGTACCCCTTTAACAGCCTAGCTGAGGTCCTACAATGCAGGGGGAGCTTCAATTGGCTTTCTCTTCATGGGAGGACTGGACATTGTCTGCTGTAAAAATAACACCTGTCAGAATTCAGATCACAGAGGAAGACACTGAATAAGCAGAGGGCTGGGAGATTTCAACTTTAAAGCCACAGGATTATGACTGTCACTCCACCAGGATGTAGCTCAGGATCAGTACAGGATAAGTAATGTATGTACACAGTGACTGCACCAGCAGAATAGTGAGTGCAGCTCTGGAGTATAATACAGGATGTAACTCGGGATCAGTACAGGATAAGTAATGTAAGTACACAGTGACTGCACCAGCAGAATAGTGAGTGCAGCTCTGGAGTATAATACAGGATGTAACTCGGGATCAGTACAGGATAAGTAATGTATGTACACAGTGACTGCACCAGCAGAATAGTGAGTGCAGCTCTGTGGTATAATACAGGATGTAACTCAGGATCAGTACAGGATAAGTAATGTATGTACACAGTGACTGCACCAGCAGAATAGTGAGTGCAGCTCTGTGGTATAATACAGGATGTAACTCAGGATCAGTACAGGATAAGTAATGTATGTACACAGTGACTGCACCAGCAGAATAGTGAGTGCAGCTCTGGGGTAAAATACAGGACAAGTAATGTAATGTGAGTACACAGTGACTGCACCAGCAGAATAGTGAGTGCAGCTCTGCAGTATAATACAGGATGTAACTCAGAATCAGTACAGGATAAGTAATGTATAAGTAAATTAACCTGCGTTTTTCTATATTCCTTCCTTTATATAAAGTATAAAATATTGACAAGGTGGATGTGGGTTTTAACATGAATGTGTGTCATGAAATGAGTGTTCAGTCTTGGAAGGAGATGGCTGACGTCTCGGACAATGGGAGGAAGTTCTGTTTCCCGTCATTGCAGCCATTAACCTCACACATACTGAACAGACAATCCACGCAAGGAATGATAAATGTGAATATCTCGCACTTGTATAAATAAAGGTCATTCCTTGTGTAATCTAAAGTGTGCAACTTTGTAAGTATTTTATGTTGTACTCCCTCACCATTTCCAAAATTGCTGCTTGCTGTCTTTGAATGAGAACCTGTTTATATTTGGAGACTGAAAATCTGTCCTGCCGTCTCAGGTGACCATTTTGGTCATTCACTGAAAGCAAGAAGAGATCTTGAAAATTATGAAGAACTTATAAAGTATTCTAGAAAGCAGAACTTCTTAACAGGCAATGACACGATGACCCTCATACAGGCCGGTCCACGTCATCTCCGGACCGCTGACCAGAATCTTATTCTCAGACTTCCCTGTGATTTTCCCCGCAGGCTGCAAAACTTGCAAAGATGAAGATTTGTCCAAGTGAAATGTTCAAGACGGAAATTGACAAGTACTCAAATTTTGATGAAAATGTGAGTAGGTGGCAGATTTTCTGATTTTCTGGATTAAAATGTTTGAATCTGTATTTTTTTACATTCTTGGCGTCTTTTCTTTTCTCTCCAGGGATTCCCAACCCACGATACTGGAGGGAAGGAGCTGAGTAAAGGCCAAACCAAGAAACTCAGGAAATTATACGAAGCCCAAGAGAAGCTGTACAAAGAATATCTGCAGATGGTTCAGAACGGCAGCACCTAGCGGATAAAGCCGGTGACGGAAGTGAACAAACTGTATTTATTCCTGAGCGTTCCCCACGGGGGGCCCATATTGCATCGCTGTCCCACTGGCTTCCAGGAGGGCGTGACGGATAAATGTGTGGCTCTCTGTGGTCCTCGCGCTGCACCGGCCTGACTGTTATCACTGTACAATCAGCAGCTGTGGATCCACCACTAGTTCTACATCTCGCCTGATTAAATCCTCTGTTACATGTCCTGTGTCCGGGGCCTTTCTTCACATTGAAAATGGTGCATTAGTTAAGTGTAGGGGTGCTTAAAGGTGGGGCGGGGGGTTCTTCCACTTTGTAAGGTGCAGTATCACCTCTGACCTCCAGGGGCAGCAGTGTATATATCACATGTAAAGCTGCAGCCCGGACCTCCTATCCTGTAGCATCAGTTTAATATAAATAATTTACAGTATAGGAGAGGTATAAACAGTATATAGTACACTACAATTTAGTAGACAGTGTATATGCTATATTGCAGTATGGTATATACAATAGAACAGCTATTATATACGGTATTTTACCGTAAAACAGACAGTATGTACAGTATATTACAGTACAGCGGGCGTATATATGTTCTAGTGCAATATAGTGAGCAGTGTATATGGTATATTACAGTGCAGGGGGTATATATTGTATAGTGCAGGCCCTCCAGCTGTTGTAAAACTACAACTCCCATAATTCCCAGACAGTCTACAGAAGGGCATGGTGGAAGTTGTAGTTTTACAACAGCTGAAGGGAAGCAGGTTGAGCATCCCTATAGTGCAATGTAGTGGGCAGTGCATATGGGATAGTACAGTATATTACAGTGAGCAGCACGGTGGCTCGGCGGGTTTCCTCCCACAGTAAAAAGACATTCTGATAGGGAACTTACATTGTGAGTGATGATGATGTCTGAACAGCGCTGTGGGATATAGCAGTGCTATATAAGTGAGTACAATAAATAGTATAGCAGGCAGTATATATATATATATATATATATATATATTACAGTATAACAGACAGTGTATATGGTATAGTACTCTATAGACGGCAGTATGTATAGTAGACGGCACATATATATACAGTATGTTACAGTAGACAGATATGTAGTATATTCCAGTACAATAAACAGTGGATATAAAAAGTCTACACACCCCTGTTGAAGAGGACCTTTCACCGATTAAGAATACAGACCTGGAGAGCGGCGCCCGGGGATCTCACTGCACTTAGTATTATCCCCGGGCGCCGCTCCGTTCTCCCGCTATGCCCTCCGGTATCTCCGGTCACTAAGTTATGGTAGGCGGAGTCTGCCCTTGTTCTTCTGTAGCGCTGGCCAATCGCATTGCAGAGCTCACAGCCTAGGATAAAATAACCTCCCAGGCTGTGAGCTCTGCGCTGTGATTGGCCAGCGCTAGAGCAGAACAAGGGCAGACTCCGCCTACCATAACTTAGTGACTGAAATCTCCGCCTACTATAACTTAGTGGCCGGAGATACCGGACGGCATAGCGGGAGAACGGAGCGGCGCCCGGGGATAATAGGAAGTGCAGTGAGATCCCCGGGCGCCGCTCTACATGTCTGTATACTTAGTTCACAGTGTAATAATCAGTGAAAGGTCCTCTTTAAAATGTCAGGTTTCTGTGATGAAAAAAAAAAAAAAAGAGACAAAGATAAATCATTCCAGAACTTTTTCCATCTTTAATGTGACCTATAAACTGTACAACTCAATGGAAAACAAACTGAAATCTCTTAGGTGAAGGGAAGAAAAAATATAAAAATAAAATAATATGGCTGCATAAGTGTGCACACCCTGGAACTACTACTTTGTGGAAGCCCCTTTTGATGTTATTCCAGCACTCAGTCTTTTTGGGTAGGAGTCTATCAGCATGGCACATTTTGACTTGGCAAGATTTGCCCACTCTTCTTGGCAAAAACCCTCCAAATCTGTCAGATTGCGAGGGCATCTCCTGGGCACAGCCCTCTCCAGATCACCTCACAGATTGTCAATCGGATTCAGGTCTGGGCTCTGGCTGGGCCATTCCAAAAACTTTAATCTTCTTCTGGTGAAGCCATTCCTTGGTTGATTTGGATGTATGCTTTGGGTCGTTGTCATGCTGAAAGATGAAGTTCCTCTTCAGGTTCAGCTTTCTAGCAGAAGCCGGAAGGTTTTGGGCCAATATTGACTGGTATCTGGAACTGTTCAGAATTCCCTCTAGCTTAAAGAGGACCTTTCATTACAATAAAAAATCTAAACTAAGCATACAGACAAGGAGAGCGGAACCTAGGGATCTCACTGCACTTACTATTATCCCTGGGCGCCGCTCCGTTTTCCCGGTATAGGCTCCGGTATCTTCAGATTTTCGGCTCAACTGGGAGGAGCCTGCTCTTGTTCTCCTGGGCGTCTCCTTCTCCCAGGCTGGAGTGCTGGCCAATCGCAGCGCTCAGCTCATAGCCTGAGAGGTTTTTTTCTCCCCAGGCTATGAGCTGAGCACTGCGATTGGGTCCGCGAACCGTTTTCCGTGAAATAAATAGGACGGGTTATATTTTTTTGACGGACTAAAACCACGGATCACGGACGCGGATGACAAACGGTGCATTAGCAGAGTTTTCAACGGACCCATTGAAAGTCAATAGGGCCGCAGAAAATCACGAAAAACGTAACAATGGACATGGAATGAAACAACGGTCGTGTGCATGAGGCCTAATTCTGAACACCGCTACATCCCCAGTTATAAGGGATAATATGCACACTTATGCAACCACCTTATTTAAAAAAATAATTGTTTTCTTCCCTCCACCTAAAAGATTTCAGTTTGTTTTTCTATTGAGTTGTACAGTTTATAGGTCACATTAAAGATGGAAAAAGTTCTGAAATGATTTATCTGTCTCTCATTTTTTTTACATCACAGAAACCTGACATCTTACCAGGGGTGTGTAGACTTTTTATATCTACTGTATATTAAAGTATAGTGGGCAGTGTATATGGTGTAGTAGATAGCACAGATATATGCAGTATATTATAGAAGACGGTATATCTACAGTATAGTAGATGGTGTATATATACAGTATGGTAGACGGTATACAGGGGCGTAGCTATAGGGGGTGCAGAGGTAGCAGTCGCTACCGGGCCCAGGAGCCTGAGGGGCCCACCCTTGTGTGGCACAGGTAAGAAGACACTGGTATTATAGAAAGTGTATGCAAGTTACACCTCTGGCTGAACAGAAGGGGTTAGGTTAAGAATTTGGTATGGAGTAGAGGGGGGGGGGGGGGGGGGTGCAGTTTCAATTTTTGCCTCATGCAGCACAAAGGTTTGAGAGAAGGGGGGCCCAAGCTGAACTCTTGCACCAGGGCCCATGAGCCTTTAGCTATGCCCCTGAGTCAGTATATATACAGTATAGTAGATGGTGTATATACAGTTGTGGCCAAAAGTTTTGAGAATTACATAAATATTGGAAATTGGAAAAGTTGCTGCTTAAGTTTTTATAATAGCAATTTGCATATACTCCAGGATGTTATGAAGAGTGATCAGATGAATTGCATAGTCCTTCTTTGCCATGAAAATTAACTTAATCCCAAAAAAAAAACCTTTCCACTGCATTTCATTGCTGTCATTAAAGGACCTGCTGAGATCATTTCAGTAATCGTCTTGTTAACTCAGGTGAGAATGTTGACGAGCACAAGGCTGGAGATCATTATGTCAGGCTGATTGGGTTAAAATGGCAGACTTGACCTGCTAAAAGGAGGGTGATGCTTGAAATCATTGTTCTTCCATTGTTAATCATGGTGACCTGCAAAGAAACGCGTGCAGCCATCACTGCGATTATCTAGTCAACCAATCACATGGCAGTTGCTTCAATGCATGTCGGGTTGTGGTCCTGGTCAAGACAATCTCCTGAACTCCAAACTGAATGTCAGAATGGGAAAGAAAGGTGATTTAAGCAATTTTGAGCGTGGCCTGGTTGTTGGTGCCAGACGGGCCGGTCTGAGTATTTCACAATCTGCTCAGTTACTGGGATTTTCACGCACAACCATTTCTAGGGTTTACAAAGAATGGTGTGAAAAAGGGAGAAACCTCCAGTATGCGGCCGTCCTGTGGGCGGAAATGCCTTGTTGATGCTGGAGGTCAGAAGAGAATGGGCCGACTGATTCAAGCTGATAGAAGAGCAACGTTGACTGAAATAACCACTCGTTACAACCGAGGTCTGCAGCAAAGCATTTGTGAAGCCACAACACGCACAACCTTGAGGCGGATGGGCTACAACAGCAGAAGACCCCACCGGGTACCACTCATCTCCACTACAAATAGGAAAAAGAGGCTACAATTTGCACGAGCTCACCAAAATTTGACTGTTGAAGACTGGAAAAATGTTGCCTGGTCTGATGAGTCTCGATTTCTGTTGAGACATTCAAATGGTAGAGTCCGAATTTGGCGTAAACAGAATGAGAACATGTATCCATCATGCCTTGTTACCACTGTGCAGGCTGGTGGTGGTGGTGTAATGGTGCGGGGGATGTTTTCTGGGCACACTTTAGGCCCCTTAGTGCCAATTGGCCATCGTTTAAATGCCACGGGCTACTTGAGCATTGTTTCTGACCATGTCCATCCCTTCATGACCACCATGTACCCATCCTCTGATGGCTACTTCCAGCAGGATAATGCACCATGTCACAAAGCTCCAATCATTTCAAATTGGTTTCTTGAACATGACAATGAGTTCACTGCACTACAATGGCCCCACAGTCACCAGATCTCAACCCAATAGAGCATCTTTGGGATGTGGTGGAACGGGGGCTTCGTGCCCTGGATGTGCATCCCTCAAATCTCCATCAACTGCAAGATGCTATCCTATCAATATGGGCCAACATTTCTAAAGAATGCTATCAGCACCTTGTGGAATCAATGCCACGTAGAATTAAGGCAGTTCTGAAGGCAAAAGGGGGTCCAACACCGTATTAGTATGGCGTTCCTAATAATTCTTTAGGTGAGTGTAGATTTTAGGCCATATCGCCCACCCTACGTGTAATTATATTTCACTACATCACAGAAACAACTGAAACAAAGATCTAAAAGCAGTTTAGCAGCAAACTTTGTGAAAACTAATATTTGTGTCATTCTCAAAACTTTTGGCCACGACTGTACAGTATATATACAGTATAGTAGACGGTGTATATATACAGTATAGTAGACGGTGTATATATACAGTATAGTAGACGGTGTATATACAGTATAGTAGACAGTGTATATACAGTATAGTAGACGGTATATATACAGTACAGGGAGTGCAGAATTATTAGGCAAATGAGTATTTTGACCACATCATCCTCTTTATGCATGTTGTCTTACTCCAAGCTGTATAGGCTCGAAAGCCTACTACCAATTAAGCATATTAGGTGATGAGCATCTCTGTAATGAGAAGGGGTGTGGTCTAATGACATCAACACCCTATATCAGGTGTGCATAATTATTAGGCAACTTCCTTTCCTTTGGCAAAATGGGTCAAAAGAAGGACTTGACAGGCTCAGAAAAGTCAAAAATAGTGAGATATCTTGCAGAGGGATGCAGCACTCTTAAAATTGCAAAGCTTTTGAAGCGTGATCATCGAACAATCAAGCGTTTCATTCAAAATAATCAACAGGGTCGCAAGAAGCGTGTGGAAAAACCAAGGCGCAAAATAACTGCCCATGAACTGAGAAAAGTCAAGCGTGCAGCTGCCAAGATGCCACTTGCCACCAGTTTGGCCATATCTCAGAGCTGCAACATCACTGGAGTGCCCAAAAGCACAAGGTGTGCAATACTCAGAGACATGGCCAAGGTAAGAAAGGCTGAAAGACGACCACCACTGAACAAGACACACAAGCTGAAACGTCAAGACTGGGCCAAGAAATATCTCAAGACTGATTTTTCTAAGGTTTTATGGACTGATGAAATGAGAGTGAGTCTTGATGGGCCAGATGGATGGATTGGTAAAGGGCAGAGAGCTCCAGTCCGACTCAGACGCCAGCAAGGTGGAGGTGGAGTACTGGTTTGGGCTGGTATCATCAAAGATAAGCTTGTGGGGCCTTTTCGGGTTGAGGATGGAGTCAAGCTCAACTCCCAGTCCTACTGCCAGTTTCTGGAAGACACCTTCTTCAAGCAGTGGTACAGGAAGAAGTCTGCATCCTTCAAGAAAAACATGATTTTCATGCAGGACAATGCTCCATCACACGCGTCCAAGTACTCCACAGCGTGGCTGGCAAGAAAGGGTATAAAAGAAGAAAATCTAATGACATGGCCTCCTTGTTCACCTGATCTGAACCCCATTGAGAACCTGTGGTCCATCATCAAATGTGAGATTTACAAGGAGGGAAAACAGTCCACCTCTCTGAACAGTGTCTGGGAGGCTGTGGTTGCTGCTGCACGCAATGTTGATGGTGAACAGATCAAAACACTGACAGAATCCATGGATGGCAGGCTTTTGAGTGTCCTTGCAAAGAAAGGTGGCTATATTGGTCACTGATTTGTTTTTGTTTTGTTTTTGAATGTCAGAAATGTATATTTGTGAATGTTGAGATGTTATATTGGTTTCACTGGTAAAAATAAATAATTGAAATGGGTATATATTTGTTTTTTGTTAAGTTGCCTAATAATTATGCACAGTAATAGTCACCTGCACACACAGATATCCCCCTAAAATAGCTAAAACTAAAAACAAACTAAAAACTACTTCCAAAAATATTCAGCTTTGATATTAATGAGTTTTTTGGGTTCATTGAGAACATGGTTGTTGTTCAATAATAAAATTAATCCTCAAAAATACAACTTGCCTAATAATTCTGCACTCCCTGTATAGTAGACGGTGTATATATGCAGTATAGTAGATGGTATATATACAGTATAGTAGACGGTATATATACAGTATAGTAGACGGTATATATACAGTATAGTAGACGGTATATATACAGTATAGTAGATGGTATATACAGTATAGTAGATGGTATATACAGTATAGTAGACGGTATATATACAGTATAGTAGACAGTGTATATATGCAGTATAGTAGACGGTGTATATATACAGTATAGTAGACGGTGTATATATACAGTATAGTAGACGGGGTATATACAGTATAGTAGACGGTGTGTATATATACAGTATAGTAGATGGTATATACAGTATAGTAGACGGTGTATATATGCAGTATAGTAGACTGTGTATATACAGTATAGTAGACTGTGTATATACAGTACAGTAGACGGTGTATATATACAGTATAGTAGACGGTGTATATATACAGTATAGTAGACAGGGTATATACAGTATAGTAGACGGGGTATATATACAGTATAGTAGACGGGTATATATACAGTATAGTAGACGAGTATATATACAGTATAGTAGACGAGTATATATACAGTATAGTAGACGGTATATATGCAGTATAGTAGATGGTATATATGCAGTATAGTAGACGGTGTATAAATACAGTATAGTAGACGGGGTATATATACAGTATAGTAGACGGGGTATATATACAGTATAGTAGACGGTGTATATATACAGTATAGTAGACGGTATATATACAGTATAGTAGACGGTGTATATACAGTATAGTAGACGGTGTGTGTGTATATATACAGTATAGTAGACGGTATATATACAGTATAGTAGACGGTATATATACAGTATAGTAGACGGTGTATATACAGTATAGTAGACGGGGTATATACAGTATAGTAGACGGTGTATATACAGTATAGTAGACGGGGTATATACAGTATAGTAGACGGTATATATACAGTATAGTAGACGGGGTATATACAGTATAGTAGATGGTATATATACAGTATAGTAGACGGTATATATACAGTATAATAGACGGTGTATATACAGTATAGTAGACGGTGTGTATATATGCAGTATAGTAGACGGTGTATATATACAGTATAGTAGACGGGGTATATACAGTATAGTAGACGGTATATATACAGTATAGTAGACGGTATATATACAGTATAGTAGACGGGGTATATACAGTATAGTAGACGGTATATATACAGTATAGTAGACGGTGTATATATACAGTATAGTAGACGGTATATATACAGTATAGTAGACGGGGTATATATACAGTATAGTAGACGGTGTATATACAGTATAGTAGACGGTGTGTATATATACAGTATAGTAGACAGTATATATACAGTATAGTAGACGGGGTTATATACAGTATAGTAGACGGTGTATATACAGTATAGTAGACGGTGTATATACAGTATAGTAGACGGTGTATATATACAGTATAGTAGACGGTATATATATACAGTATAGTAGACGGGTATATATACAGTATAGTAGACGGTGTATATATACAGTATAGTAGACCGGGGTATATATACAGTATAGTAGACGGGGTATATACAGTAGTAGCCGGTTAGAACGGTGTATATATACAGTATAGTAGACGGGGTATATACAGTATAGTAGACGGTGTATATATACAGTATAGTAGACGGTGTATATATACAGTATAGTAGACGGGGTATATATGCAGTATAGTAGACGGGGTATATACAGTATAGTAGACGGTGTATATATACAGTATAATAGACGGGGTATATACAGTATAGTAGACGGTGTATATATACAGTATAGTAGACGGTGTATATATACAGTATAGTAGACGGGGTATATACAGTATAGTAGACGGGGTATATATACAGTATAGTAGACGGGGTATATATGCAGTATAGTAGACGGGGTATATACAGTATAGTAGACGGTGTATATATACAGTATAGTAGACGGGGTATATATACAGTATAGTAGACGGGGTATATACAGTATAGTAGACGGGGTATATACAGTATAGTAGACAGTGTATATATACAGTATAGTAGACGGGGTATATACAGTATAGTAGACGGGGTATATATACAGTATAGTAGACGGTGTATATATACAGTATAGTAGACGGTGTATATATACAGTATAGTAGACGGTGTATATATACAGTATAGTAGACGGTGTATATATGCAGTATAGTAGACGGTGTATATATACAGTATAGTAGACGGGGTATATACAGTATAGTAGACGGTGTATATATACAGTATAGTAGACGGGGTATATACAGTATAGTAGACGGGGTATATATACAGTATAGTAGACGGGGTATATATACAGTATAGTAGACGGGGTATATACAGTATAGTAGACGGGGTATATATACAGTATAGTAGACGGTATATATACAGTATAGTAGACGGGGTATATATACAGTATAGTAGACGGGGTATATACAGTATAGTAGACGGTGTATATATACAGTATAGTAGACTGGGTATATACACAGTATAGTAGACGGGGTATATATACAGTATAGTAGATGGTATATACAGTATAGTAGACGGTGTATATATACAGTATAGTAGACGGTGTATATATACAGTATAGTAGATGGGGTATATATACAGTATAGTAGATGGTATATACAGTATAGTAGACGGGGTATATATACCGTATAGTAGACGGTGTATATATACAGTATAGTAGACGGGGTATATATACAGTATAGTAGACGGTGTATATATACAGTATAGTAGACGGGGTATATATACAGTATAGTAGACGGTGTATATATACAGTATAGTAGACGGGGTATATATACAGTATAGTAGATGGTATATACAGTATAGTAGACGGGGTATATATACAGTATAGTAGACGGGGTATATATACAGTATAGTAGACGGGGTATATATACAGTATAGTAGATGGTATATACAGTATAGTAGACGGGGTATATATACAGTATAGTAGACGGGGTATATATACAGTATAGTAGACGGGGTATATACAGTATAGTAGACGGTGTATTAATACAGTATAGTAGACGGGGTATATATACCAGTATAGTAGACGGGGTATATACAGTATAGTAGACGGGGTATATACAGTACAGTAGACGGGGTATATACAGTATAGTAGACGGGGTATACACAGTATAGTAGATGGTATATATACAGTATAGTAGACGGTGTATATACAGTATAGTAGACGGTATATATACAGTATAGTAGACAGTGTGTATATATACAGTATAGTAGATGGTGTATATACAGTATAGTAGACGGTGTATTAATACAGTATAGTAGACGGGGTATATATACAGTATAGTAGACGGTGTATATACAGTATAGTAGAGGGGGTATATATACAGTATAGTAGACGGTGTATATACAGTATAGTAGATGGTATATATACAGTATAGTAGACGGTGTATATACAGTATAGTAGACGGTATATATACAGTATAGTAGACAGTGTGTATATATACAGTATAGTAGATGGTGTATATACAGTATAGTAGACGGTGTATTAATACAGTATAGTAGACGGGGTATATATACAGTATAGTAGACGGTGTATATACAGTATAGTAGAGGGGGTATATATACAGTATAGTAGACTGTGTATATACAGTATAGTAGAGGGGGTATATATACAGTATAGTAGACGGTGTATATACAGTATAGTAGATGGTATATATACAGTATAGTAGACGGTGTATATACAGTATAGTAGACGGTATATATACAGTATAGTAGACAGTGTGTATATATACAGTATAGTAGATGGTGTATATACAGTATAGTAGACGGTGTATTAATACAGTATAGTAGACGGGGTATATATACAGTATAGTAGACGGTGTATATACAGTATAGTAGAGGGGGTATATATACAGTATAGTAGACGGTGTATATACAGTATAGTAGATGGTATATATACAGTATAGTAGACGGTGTATATACAGTATAGTAGACGGTGTATATACAGTATAGTAGACGGTGTATATACAGTATAGTAGACAGTGTGTATATATACAGTATAGTAGATGGTGTATATACAGTATAGTAGACGGTGTATTAATACAGTATAGTAGACGGGGTATATATACAGTATAGTAGACGGTGTATATACAGTATAGTAGAGGGGGTATATATACAGTATAGTAGACGGTGTATATACAGTATAGTAGACGGGGTATATATATAGTATAGTAGACGGGGTATATATACAGTATAGTAGACGGGGTATATATATAGTATAGTAGACGGGGTATATATACAGTATAGTAGACGGTGTATATATACAGTATAGTAGACGGTATATATGCATACACACTATAAACGGCTGAAGTTGATTTCTTATTCGTCAGTTTTTTATTCACATTTTGTATTTTTTTATGAATTTTGAGGAAACCTTTTCCCCAGTAATTGTAAAGTAAATTATTTGAAAGTGGCGTTAAAATATAAACCACGGGCCCAAAAGGTGCACAAAAAAAAGTTTGATTTAAAGAATGAAGTGAATTTGGGCCAGTGAGCTGGCACTGCCAACATACAGAGGGTGAAGTTGGTTTCTTATTCGTCCAGTTTCTTATACATTACTATGACAAATAAACCTTTTTTTCTCTTATTCCTCTGCAGTAAATCTGTTTTTTTCTACATAAATGTTAAATATTATTTGTGAACAATCAGATTAATAAAAAAAATCTATATTATTTGTGTTTTTACAAAAAAAAACGATAGTGAAAAATGGATGAAAAAATATGCATTTTGAATAGGTAACTGAGGAATTTAAGGGGTTAAATGCCGTTGGGCCACTGATCTAAGGGTGTAAATTTAAAGAGTAAGGACCCCTCCATAATACCCAACTGTACCCAGCCTGGCCCAAACTGTGGATTGGCAAGAAAACAGGTGCCAACCTTGCCAACTATATACATTTTCAGCATTTTGAATAAGTAACTGAGGAATATAAGGGGTTAAACGCTGTTGGGCCACTGATCTAAGGGTAGAAATATAAAGAGTAAGGACCCCTCCATAATACCCAACTGTATCCAGCCTGGCCCAAACTGTGGATTGGCAGGAAAACAGGTGCCAACCTTGCCAACTATATACATTTTCAGCATTTTGAATAAGTAACTGAGGAATTTAAGGGGTTAAACGCTGTTGGGCCACTGATCTAAGGGTGGAAATACAAAGAGTAAGGACCCCTCCATAATACCCAACTGTATCCAGCCTGGCCCAAACTGTGGATTGGCAAGAAAACAGGTGCCAACCTTGCCAACTATATACATTTTCAAGCATTTTGAATAAGTAACTGAGTAATTTAAGGGGTTTAAACGCCGTTGGGCCACTAATCTAAGGGTGAAATATAAAGAGTAAGGACCCCTCCATAATACCCAACTGTATCCAGCCTGGCCCAAACTGTGGATTGGCAAGAAAACAGGTGCCAACCTTGCCAACTATATACATTTTCAGCATTTTGAATAAGTAACTGAGGAATTTAAGGGGTTAAATGCTGTTGGGCCACTGATCTAAGGGTAGAAATATAAAGAGTAAGGACCCCTCCATAATACCCAACTTGTATCCAGCCTGGCCCAAACTGTGGATTGGCAAGAAAACAGGTGCCAACCTTGCCAACTATATACATTTTCAGCATTTTGAATAAGTAACTGAGGAATTTAAGGGGTTAAACGCCGTTGGGCCACTAATCTAAGGCGTGGAAATATAAAGAGTAAGGACCCCTCCATAATACCCAACTGTATCCAGCCTGGCCCAAACTGTGGATTGGCATTAAAACAGGTGCCAACCTTGCCAACTATATACATTTTCAGCATTTTGAATAAGTAACTGAGGAATTTAAGGGGTTAAACGCTGTTATGCCACTGATCTAAGGGTGGAAATAGAAAGAGTAAGGGCCCCTCCTATAATACCCAACTGTATCCAGCCTGGCCCAAACAGTGGATTGGCAGGAAAACAGGTGCCAACCTTGCTAATATACATTTTCTACATTTTGAATAAGTAACTGAGGAATTTAAGGGGTTAAACGCCGTTGGGCCACTAATCTAAGGGTGGAAATATAAAGAGTAAGGACCCCTCTATAATACCCAACTGTATCCAGCCTGGCCCAAACTGTGGATTGGCATTAAAACAGGTGCCAACCTTGCCAACTATATACATTTTCAGCATTTTGAATAAGTAACTGAGGAATATAAGGGGTTAAACGCCTGTTGGGCCACTAATCTAAGGGTGGAAATATAAAGAGTAAGGACCCCTCTATAATACCCAACTGTATCCAGCCTGGCCCAAACTGTGGATTGGCATTAAAACAGGTGCCAACCTTGCCAACTATACATTTTCAGCATTTTGAATAAGTAACTGAGGAATTTAAGGGGTTAAACGCTGTTGGGCCACTAATCTAAGGGTGGAAATATAAAGAGTAAGGACCCCTCCATAATACCCAACTGTATCCCAGCCTGGCCCAAACTGTGGATTGGCAGTAAAACAGGTGCCAACCTTGCCAACTATATACATTTTCAGCATTTTGAATAAGTAACTGAGGAATTTAAGGGGTTAAACGCCGTTGGGCCACTAATCTAAGGGTGGAAATATAAAGAGTAATGGACCCCTCCATAATACCCAACTGTATCCAGCCTGGCCCAAACTGTGGATTGGCATTAAAACAGGTGCCAACCTTGCCAACTATATACATTTTCAGCATTTTGAATAAGTAACTGAGGAATATAAGGGGTTAAACGCTGTTGGGCCACTAATCTAAGGGTGGAAATATACAGAGTAAGGACCCCTCCATAACACCCAACTGTACCCAGCCTGGCCCAAACTGTGGATTGGCAGGAAAACAGGTGCCAACCTTGCCAACTATATACATTTTCAGCATTTTGAATAAGTAACTGAGGAATTTAAGGGGTTAAACGCCGTTGGGCCACTAATCTAAGGGTGGAAATATAAAGAGTAATGACCCCTCCATAATACCCAACTGTATCCAGCCTGGCCCAAACTGTGGATTGGCATTAAAACAGGTGCCAACCTTGCCAACTATATACATTTTCAGCATTTTGAATAAGTAACTGAGGAATTTAAGGGGTTAAACGCCGTTGGGCCACTAATCAAAGGGTTAAAATATAAAGAGTAAGGGCCCCTTTATGTCATTCGTGATATTTGAATTTTTATATCATTGAGATTGGTAGCATTTTGAAGAACTGCAAATGAATACAGGAACAGTTTTTTTGTATCCTTATTTGTATTTGTTCTGTGTGTTTTTACAGAAATTAGTTTTATCATATGTGCTGCACAGATGTGTAAAACAGTGAAATCACAGGATCTTTTACCTTCACAGACTAAAAAGCACTTTTTTAGGTATTCGGTAATACTAACTTGATTAAATGCATGTAAAGTTGCATGAATAAGTGCCCAACTAAAATCAACTTTTTTGCCGTGTTAGTTTTTTATTACAAATATTTGTGAAGTCCCGACATAAACAGGCTAGCCAATGCTGTATAGTTGGTGTACTGTGGTCCGAGGAGACCAGTTCTGCAAGTGGCACAACAACCTTCTTTGGTTTCTGTAAATTAATGCATAAAGCATAATATAGTATTTTTTGATTTATGTCTTGTGGCTTTCTTATGACTGATCCAGTTGCATCAAGATAAAGGTTGCATATTTGTGAATTTTGTAAATCTTTTAAGAGGTACAATTGAGTGTCTGAGTACATGTGTATTATAAATGGCACCATTCCTATATATTGTATATAGGCATGCTTTGTTGCCATTTGATTTTTTTTATTTTCGTCTTGTTGTTTTTGTGCTGCAAAACAATCCAAGAAATCATTTTTGTCTATTCTATTCTGTAAGTTCTTTTCACTTGAAATTTTCTGAAGAACATCAATACTTTAACAGAGCTTAAATTACCAAACTTAAGTTGTTCTGTATTTGCGTTTGCTATTTGTTTGGTCTCATTTCACTCAATTGGGTGGTAATACACTTTCTTTCTTCATCACGGGTGTGCCTTCTAGAAGTCTGTCTTTCTGAATGATTGATGGAGCCTGTCACATTTACTCTGAAAATAACCTGTCTATGGTGTTTTTTGGGCTTTTTCAGAATTGAAAAAGTATATTGGGTGCATCCATTAAATTTGCAAATAGCTTTTGCACGCCAGTAGACACAGTTTTGCTTCCTTGAATGTTTTGTTTTAACTCTGTTATATGTAAATTTCAATACACAAAAATTATTAATTTCACATATTTTTTTGCATAAAACATCGGTCCAGCCATGTTTTAAGACTCGTTAGCCATTTCTTTTATGGGGTTTAATTTTTACCCATTCCTCCATTGAAACAGACAGAGTAAACTGTGAAGGACAGTGTGCTGAAAAAACCTCTCCTTGACTAGATTCTGGTTCTGACTGGGCCATAAATGGAGTTGTTGTGTCTCTAAAAGAAACAGTTTCTTCACATTTAGACAATGGGGTAGAATTTTGTGCCTCAAATGTCTCTAAAATATTATCACTTTTTTCCATATTCTGGAATTTTTCATGTAGCTCAGTGTCCTTAAATAACATTTTTCTGCTGGTTTTAATGAAAATATCAGATTTAACATTTTGTTCAGTGTATTTTTCTTTATCTTTTTCTGTGCACATAGGGCACAACCATGGTGAGATTGTGGCAATATCCTGAATACTTTTATATCCAATACATGTAGGATAAAACCAATCTTCACATCTACTACATTGGGCATAAGGCTCATTTGGATTGTTTTTCTGCCTACACACACAATACAGTTTGTCATCATCATCACCTGAACAATCAGCAAAATTCTCATCCTCAATAGGACTTTCTCTGTTCTGTGGCTGCACTTGTACAGTTAATCCTTCTGTTCTTCTATCATCATGCCATAGCTGATATAGCCATTTTCTTGTTGACAAATTGTTCCTATACAACAATGATGCAATCTTCCCCCACACAGAACAGGACTTTCTGTAGCCATCCTTTCCCAATAGCAATTTATATTGAATAAAGAGCTCTATTACTCTTTTTTCAGTTTCTTTCTGGTCAAAAAACCTTTTCCATCCCATTGTCAAGAGAAAAAAGTTACACAAGTAGCAAGCTCCTACCTCTTGTGGCTAACACAGCAAAATGATAAGACCTAGGTGGAGGGCAGCTGCTAGTCTGCTAGTCACTGGAAATCTCTCACTGACAACTCTGAGAAAACTCAAAAAGATAAACAAACTTACCAATAGAAAGCTTTCTTGGCTTGTCATTAGACCCCCACAATCTATGATCTATGAGACTTGCCTTTTATTTATTTAATTATGTTTCTCTTTTTTCAGACTAACAATGTATCTTTGCTCTTTGAGGACACAGTGACATAACTCTTCCAATTCTCCACCTACAGACCATGAGGTGGAATATTGGAAGAGTTATGAGGGTGCAATTTAACAACTCTTGGAAAGTATTGTTTCCACACAGTGCATTTCTCTGGAAAACAAAATAACATGTTGGGGGAGATTTATTAACACCTGTCCATAGAAAAGTTGCTGAGTTGTCCATAGCAACCAATCAGATCGCTTCGTTCATTATTAACAAGGATTCTACAAAATGAAAGAAGCGATCTGATTGGTTTATGTTCAACTCATCAACTTTTCCTTTGGACAGATTTTGATAAATCTCCCCCGTTATCTGTAGGTCCATATATTTACAACAATACAATATAGGTCTTGTTTTAATCCACAGTTTGGGCCAGGCTGGATACAGTTGGGTATTATAGAGGGGTCCTTACTCTTTATATTCCCTCCCTTAGATTAGTGGCCCAACAGCGTTTAACCCCATAAAATCACCAGTTACTTATTCAAAATGCTGAAAATGTATATAGTTGGCAAGGTTGGCACCTGTTTTCCTGCCAATCCACAGTTTGGGCCAGGCTGGATACAGTTGGGTATTATAGAGGGGTCCTTACTCTTTATATTCCCTCCCTTAGATTAGTGGCCCAACAGCGTTTAACCCCATAAAATCACCAGTTACTTATTCAAAATGCTGAAAATGTATATAGTTGGCAAGGTTGGCACCTGTTTTCCTGCCAATCCACAGTTTGGGCCAGGCTGGATACAGTTGGGTATTATAGAGGGGTCCTTACTCTTTATATTACCCTCCCTTAGATTAGTGGCCCAACAGCGTTTAACCCCATAAATCACTCAGTTACTTATTCAAAATGCTGAAAATGTATATAGTTGGCAAGGTTGGCACCTGTTTTCCTGCCAATCCACAGTTTGGGCCAGGCTGGATACAGTTGGGTATTATGGAGGGGTCCTTACTCTTTGTATTTCTACCCTTAGATTAGTGGCCCAAGAGCATTTAACCCCTTAAATTACTCAGTTACTTATTCAAAATGTTGAAAATGTATATAGTTGGCAAGGTTGGCACCTGTTTTCCTGCCAATCCACAGTTTGGGCCAGGCTGGATACATTTGGGTATTATGGAGGGGTCCCTTACTCTATATATTTACACCCTTAGATTAGTGGCCCAACAGCGTTTAACCCCTTATATTACTCAGTTACTTATTCAAAATGATTGAAAATGTATATAGTTGGCAAGGTTGGCACCTGTTTTCCTGCCAATCCACAGTTTGGGCCAGGCTGGATACATTTGGGTATTATGGAGGGGCCCTTACTCTATATATTTACACCCTTAGATTAGTGGCCCAACAGCGTTTAACCCCTTATATTCCTCAGTTACTTATTCAAAATGCTGAAAATGTATATAGTTGGCAAGGTTGGCACCTGTTTTCCTGCCAATCCACAGTTTGGGCCAGGCTGGGTACAGTTGGGTATTATGGAGGGGCCCTTACTCTATATATTTACACCCTTAGATTAGTGGCCCAACAGCAGTTTAACCCCTTATATTCCTCAGTTACTTATTCAAAATGCTGAAAATGTATATAGTTGGCAAGGTTGGCACCTGTTTTCTTGCCAATCCACAGTTTGGGCCACGCTGGATACAAATAGGTATTATGGAGGGGTCCTTACTCTTTATATTTCCACCCTTAGATCAGTGGCCCAACAGCATTTAACCCCTTATATTCCTCAGTTACTTATTCAAAATGCTGAAAATGTATATAGTTGGCAAGGTTGGCACCTATTTTAATGCCAATCCACAGTTTGGGCCAGGCTGGATACAGTTGGGTATTATAGAGGGGTCCTTACTCTTTATATTTCCACCCTTAGATCAGTGGCCCAACGGCGTTTAACCCCTTAAATTCCTCAGTTACTTATTCAAAATGCTGAAAATGTATATAGTTGGCAGGGTTGGCACCTGTTTTCTTGCCAATCCACAGTTTGGGCCAGGCTGGATACAGTTGGGTATTATGGAGGGGTCCTTACTCTTTGTATTTCTACCCTTAGATCAGTGGCCCAACAGCATTTAACCCCTTAAATTCCTCAGTTACTTATTCAAAATGTAGAAAATGTATATAGTTGGCAAGGTTGGCACCTGTTTTCCTGCCAATCCACAGTTTGGGCCAGGCTGGGTACATTTGGATATTATGGAGGGGCCCTTACTCTATATATTTACACCCTTAGATTAGTGGCCCAACAGCGTTTAACCCCTTATATTCCTCAGTTACTTATTCAAAATGCTGAAAATGTATATAGTTGGCAAGGTTGGCACCTGTTTTCTTGCCAATCCACAGTTTGGGCCAGGCTGGATACAAATGGGTATTATGGAGGGGTCCTTACTCTTTGTATTTCCACCCTTAGATCAGTGGCCCAACAGCATTTAACCCCTTAAATTCCTCAGTTACTTATTCAAAATGCTGAAAATGTATATAGTTGGCAAGGTTGGCACCTATTTTAATGCCAATCCACAGTTTGGGCCAGGCTGGATACAGTTGGGTATTATAGAGGGGTCCTTACTCTTTATATTTCCACCCTTAGATCAGTGGCCCAACGGCGTTTAACCCCTTAAATTCCTCAGTTACTTATTCAAAATGCTGAAAATGTATATAGTTGGCAAGGTTGGCACCTGTTTTCCTTGCCAATCCACAGTTTGGGCCAGGCTGGGATACAGTTGGGTATTATGGAGGGGTCCTTACTCTTTAATTTCACCCTTAGATCAGTGGCCCAACAGCATTTAACCCCTTAAATTCCTCAGTTACTTATTCAAAATGCTGAAAATGTATATAGTTGGCAAGGTTGGCACCTGTTTTCCTGCCAATCCACAGTTTGGGCCAGGCTGGATACAGTTGGGTATTATGGAGGGGCCCTTACTCTATATATTTACACCCTTAGATTAGTGGCCCAACAGCGTTTAACCCCTTAAATTCCTCAGTTACTTATTCAAAATGCTGAAAATGTATATAGTTGGCAAGGTTGGCACCTGTTTTCCTGCCAATCCACAGTTTGGGCCAGGCTGGATACAGTTGGGTATTATGGAGGGGCCCTTACTCTATATATTTACACCCTTAGATTAGTGGCCCAACAGCGTTTAACCCCTTAAATTCCTCAGTTACTTATTCAAAATGCATATTTTTTCATCCATTTTTTACTATCGTTTTTTTTTAGTAAAAACACAAATAATATCCTGCATCAGATACAGTGGAGTTCAGGTTCTGGGCATGAAAACTGGCATCAAGGTGGGCAGACACTTTTAACTGAATTTTTGTAAGGGGTTAAATGAATTGGGTCCACTGACCGGATACGGAGGGGGGAGGGGGTGACCCATCTCATACTCGGTTGATTTCTGCCGCCGAATACACTTTTTCTTTAAATCACCCCGGGACTTGAGTCAGGACCGCGTCCGTCAGGCTTGTGATCACGTGACTCTACAGAGTGACATCGCCTCCACCAATCAGTGTACGGCTGCGTGGTTGCGTCATTCCTGACCTAGCCAATTGGTGACGCCTTGTTTGAGACGTGCCTGGCAGTGGCTGAGAGGCAGGAGTGCGGCGATCTGAGGCGGCTGGTAAGCGGGTGTGAGTCGGGGTTAGGGCGCTGCTCACCGGCGGGGGATGTGTGCGGAGGAGTCCGGGTGGACGGGTCGGCGCCGGGATATCGGGCGTTCGCGGGATGATGTGTGTGAGGAAAGCTGACAGCGTCATGTATAGGCCGGAGCCGGCAGCACGCTGATCTCCAGAGCCTGCTCCCCGGGGCCTCGCTGCTGTCTGCCGGGCTTCCTGGTATGTCACCCGCAGCTGGTACAGGACCCCCCCTCCTGCTGCCCTGACATGTGCCCACAGCCTGCACAGGGGCCTCCTGCTACCCTGACATGTGCCCACAGCCTGCACAGGGGCCTCCTGCTACCCTGACATGTGCCCACAGCCTGCACAGGGGCCTCCTGCTACCCTGACATGTGCCCACAGCCTGGACAGGGGCCTCCTGCTGCCCTGACATGTGCCCACAGCCTGGACAGGGGCCTCCTGCTGCCCTGACATGTGCCCACAGCCTGCGCAGGGGCCTCCTGCTGCCCTGACATGTGCCCACAGCCTGCGCAGGGGCCTCCTGCTGCCCTGACATGTGCCCACAGCCTGCGCAGGGGCCTCCTGCTGCCCTGACATGTGCCCACAGCCTGCGCAGGGGCCTCCTGCTGCCCTGACATGTGCCCACAGCCTGCGCAGGGGCCTCCTGCTGCCCTGACATGTGCCCACAGCCTGCGCAGGGGCCTCCTGCTGCCCTGACATGTGCCCACAGCCTGCGCAGGGGCCTCCTGCTGCCCTGACATGTGCCCACAGCCTGCGCAGGGGCCTCCTGCTGCCCTGACATGTGCCCACAGCCTGCGCAGGGGCCTCCTGCTGCCCTGACATGTGCCCACAGCCTGCGCAGGGGCCTCCTGCTGCCCTGACATGTGCCCACAGCCTGCGCAGGGCCTCCTGCTGCCCTGACATGTGCCCACAGCCTGCGCAGGGGCCTCCTGCTGCCCTGACATGTGCCCACAGCCTGCGCAGGGGCCTCCTGCTGCCCTGACATGTGCCCACAGCCTGCGCAGGGGCCTCCTGCTGCCCTGACATGTGCCCACAGCCTGCGCAGGGGCCTCCTGCTGCCCTGACATGTGCCCACAGCCTGCGCAGGGGCCTCCTGCTGCCCTGACATGTGCCCACAGCCTGCGCAGGGGCCTCCTGCTGCCCTGACATGTGCCCACAGCCTGCGCAGGGGCCTCCTGCTGCCCTGACATGTGCCCACAGCCTGCGCAGGGGCCTCCTGCTGCCCTGACATGTGCCCACAGCCTGCGCAGGGGCCTCCTGCTGCCCTGACATGTGCCCACAGCCTGCGCAGGGGCCTCCTGCTGCCCTGACATGTGCCCACAGCCTGCGCAGGGGCCTCCCTGCTGCCCTGACATGTGCCCACAGCCTGCGCAGGGGCCTCCCTGCTGCCCTGGACATGTGCCCACAGCCTGCGCAGGGGCCTCCTGCTGCCCTGACATGTGCCCACAGCCTGCGCAGGGGCCTCCCTCCGCTGCCCTGACATGTCGCCACAGCCTGCGCAGGGCCTCCCTCCGCTGCCCTGACATGTGCACCACAGGCCTGCGCAGGGGCCTCCCGGCTGCCCTGACATGTGCCCACAGCCCTGCGCAGGGGCCTCCCCTGCTGCCCGACATGTGCCCACAGCCCGCGACAGGGGCCTCCCCCGCTGCCCTGACATGTGCCCACAGCCCGCGCAGGGGCCTCCCCCGCTGCCCATGACATGTGCCCACAGCCCCGCGCAGGGGCCTCCCCCGCTGCCCTGACATGTGCCCACAGCCCGCGCAGGGGCCTCCCCCGCTGCCCTGACATGTGCCCACAGCCCGCGCAGGGGCCTCCCCCGCTGCCCTGACATGTGCCCACAGCCCGCGCAGGGGCCCCCCCCCCCCTGCTGCCCAGACATGTGCCCACAGCCCGCGCAGGGGCCCCCCCCCTGCTGCCCAGACATGTGCCCACAGCCCGCGCAGGGGCCCCCCCCCTGCTGCCCAGACATGTGCCCACAGCCCGCGCAGGGGCCTCCCCCGCTGCCCTGACATGTGCCCACAGCCCGCGCAGGGGCCTCCCCCGCTGCCCTGACATGTGCCCACAGCCCGCGCAGGGGCCTCCCCCGCTGCCCTGACATGTGCCCACAGCCCGCGCAGGGGCCTCCCCCGCTGCCCTGACATGTGCCCACAGCCCGCGCAGGGGCCACCCCCCCCTGCTGCCCAGACATGTGCCCACAGCCCGCGCAGGGGCCCCCCCCCCCTGCTGCCCAGACATGTGCCCACAGCCCGCGCAGGGGCCCCCCCCCCTGCTGCCCAGACATGTGCCCACAGCCCGCGCAGGGGCCCCCCCCCTGCTGCCCAGACATGTGCCCACAGCCTGCGCAGGGGCCCCCCCCCCCCTGCTGCCCAAACATGTGCCCACAGCCTGCGCAGGGGCCCCCCCCCCCTGCTGCCCAAACATGTGCCCACAGCCTGCGCAGGGGCCCCCCCCTGCTGCCAAAACATGTGCCCACAGCCTGCGCAGGGGCCCCCCCCCTGCTGCCCAGACATGTGCCCACAGCCTGCGCAGGGCCCCCCCCCCCTGCTGCCCATGACATGCCCACCCTTATAGGAGGCTTCTGATGCGTTGGCATGTCCACTGCTCCTACAGGGGTTTCTTTCTGCTATGACGTGCCCACTGCTCCTACAGGGGCACCCTACTACCTGACATGTGCCCAAAGCCTCCAATAGTGGCTTTCTGCTTCAATGACAGATCGCCAAAAGCTGGTACAGGGGCTGCTGTATAGGTATTGATGCTAATGAAGAGCAGGTATGGTGCCCGCCTCTTGGAGATGTTTTCATGGTCTGTTATTGTAGGTAACGTGTATGTGAATTATAGCAAATACCAGGGAATATGTGATACCGTACCTTGCCAAGTGGCATGGTGCCCCACCCCCAGTAGGAGTGTACCCACTTGTTCACCTGCATAACCATCCTAATTTAAAGGGACCTTCCCTGCTTCTAGATTTCTGTTCTCTGCTCCTTCTGTTCACTCCAGAGCCCTCGTGTCCCACTGTAGATGCCACCTTTGCGGGCGCAGCTGCCACATAATCGACCCCCTGTAACCCTATACATGCTGTGCATCACTCCGGGACATATGCTGCAGGAGGAAGTGTATGAAGTTATTAATAGCTCAGGACTGGCGCAGCGGGTACTCACGGCCTTGGCACATGTCATTATATGATATTTATGTCCTGGTATCAATGTCCTGAGTACAAATAAAACTTCCATGTGCCACACGGGCATCAGATTGGTAGTGCAGGCAGCAGACGAAGGATAAACTGGCACACTACAGTAAATCTGTGGTGCCACATAATTAAATGAGCCTTAGCTTCTGAAATCTTATATATATAATTCCGTGAGTTGTCGTATCTGTTCCCTGGAAAGCTGGGTGACGACCATTATAGCAGCACCTAGGTGTGGAAGAAAAGCTCTCCTGGTGGAATGATCCATTAGCTCGTTCTGCACTCGGTGGCCGTGCAGCTGCTGTCAAAATACAACCCCCAGCATGTCCCAACATGCTTGGAGTGGTATCCTTCCAGCAGCTGGACGTCCATAGAGCGCAGCAGAGGCGGCAGCTTTACTCCTGACACGTGGAGCTTCCTGCGGGGTAACACTGCTTCTTTGTTTGCACTGAACGCCTCTGTGTAGCCGTATAGGGAGTTGTTTGTTAGATACACCCTCATCTAGTCAGGTCTGGAGGGGGCGGTGGCCTAGGACGCCCCCTACGGTACCTCCCTCATGTTTAAAGGAGCTTCCTGTGTCTGTAATAAAAAGTTCTACAACTTTCTAAGTCCTTACAGCTTCAGATCTCTGCTTGCTGTCAGTGAGTTTCTCGCAGCTCTGGGTTTGTTGCAGTTGTATCCAGTGTAGACCATCTTTTGTAAGAGCAACATATCAGCAGTACACATCTCTCTCCTGCCCTTTTTTTTTTCGTTGCAATGTATCAGTGCAGGTAAGGCTACTTTCACACCCGCGTTTTGGCTTTAGTGTGCGAGATCGGTTCAAAACGGATCAGTTTTGCCCTAATGTATTCTGAATGGAAAAGGATCCGCTCAGAATGCATCAGTTTGCCTCCGTTCAGTCTCCATTCCGCTCTGGAGGCCGCCTGCAGCGTTTTGGTGTCCACCTGACGAAGCAGAGCCAAACGGATCCGTCCTGGCACACAATGTAAGTCAATGGGGACGGATCCGTTTTCTCTGGCACAATAGAAAACTGATCCGTCCCCCATTGAATTTCAACGGAGTTCATGACTGATCCGTCTTTGGTATGTTACAGATAATAAAAACGGATCCGTTCATGACGGATGCAGGCGGTTGTATTATTGTAACGGATCCGTTTTTGCAGTGTGAAAGTAGCCTAAAATGTACCCGTCTGGAATCCAACCAGTTTATGGGTATAACTGTAGCAAAGACTGGGTATGCCATTAGGGGGGCCTCCTATATGTAGAGGTTTGTGGCTCGTGGCAAAATCCAGACACAGTCCTACTATGAATTGCTGCGATTTTCGGCTGTGTAGCTTGGACAGATGGAGGTCTCAGTTGCGATTAGTGGTAAAACCTTGTGCATTTCTTGACTATGCGACAAAAACGGCTACGAGTCCGACTGGCGGTGGTCTCGCTGCTGGGACCTTCGCTGTAATGGAGGAGAACTAGGCACCTCTGTTTTCTGCCTCGGTGGTCATAGGTTAACGGTATGTGGTCGTTCTGCATTTTAGTACTTGCCTCCCCCCCAGCTGCCTCCCTCAGGGCCCCACCTGATGATTCTAGATGTTTCTGCAGTGTCACTCTTTGTATTGCTGATGCCTGGTTTGTATCCCAGTGACACCCACAAAGTGCGGAGTCAGCTGCAAAGATTAAGCTGAGTTCTCCAAAAGGTGGATCCAGTGCAGAGGGCCGGGAGGGGGGTGGTACATTTTTTTTAACAGGCCTTTGCACTTGTTATTTTTTTTTTATTTAGTTAGTTAAGTAGTTAAATATCTTTAGTTTGTATCAGCAATTTGCTGGGCTGCATCACAGCCCTATCTGTAAGTGGCCTCCTAGCATTGCTTACTCGGAGTACAATGGTGGGATGACAGTGAAGACTGACACATACTGAGCAGCGGCAGAAGTGGGCAGCAGTCGATGCGACTGCATGACTTTACCAATGTAGCTCCAATTCAGGTTGTACGGATCGCTGGGTGGCAATTCAGCCTTCAGTGGTTAAAGGGGTTGTCTCATCTCAGAGAATGGGGGCATGTCGCTAGGATATGCCCCCATTGACTGATAGGTGCAGGTCCCAACTCTGGGACCCGCACCTATAACGAGAACTGAGCCCCAAAAGTGATGGAGGGTGCACTGCGCATGCGCAGCTGCCCTCCATTGGTTTCTATGGGGCTGCCGAAAATAGCAGAGCGCTGGCTATTTCCTTCCAGCTCATAGAAGTGAATGGGAGCAGTGGCCAGTCATGCGTGGTGCGGGTCCCAGCCGTGGGACAATGGGGGTATATCATAGCAATATACCCCCATTGTCTGAGATGAGACAACCCCTTTAATGGAGTAACCAAGAGATAATTGAAAAAGAGAATATTTCAAGATGTGACATAGGAGGACGATTCAGGATCCGGCTTTCCAGGTCGTTCTTTGAGTGGAAAATGTTCTTTTGAAGAATCTCTCCCTTTCTTGGGACTGGATGAAGTGTGAGTCACACATTAGGAGCCTCGTGTGTCGTTATCATATTTCAGTAATTCTCATAGTCTCCACTCCGTAAGTGGGGGCATCATCTTTGTATACAGTCTTAGCCCCCCTTTGGGTCCTAATGCCATCTCCCTCTCACCTGGCTGCAGGATCTGACTACACAGGGATTGTTTGTAGTCTGTAACCGTGGAGACGCACCAGTCTCCTAGGAGTTGTGTGCACGGAACGGTAGGATAATTTTAGTCCATATACTCGCTATTTGCAAAGCTGCTAATTTGTATATGTCGTGCACTGAATCAGTCAAGAAGTTGTGCCTCCGTGTGGGATCTGCAGCGCAGGTCATGGCCACAGGACACGAGATCCTAAACAGGTTGGACAGGTCTGTGTCTATCCACAGGCTGTGTACATTGCTCCATACAGGTCTGATCTGCTTCATTTCAGTATTCCAAGCACATCTTTTATGCGCTGTGGTTGGATTCAGGGCGCTGTGCTTTTTTGGGAGGGGCTTTGTTTTTATAACCCGACAGAGTCAGGTGTGATGATGTTTTCACCGCCTGGCGTGTCAAAGTGCTGAGTAGTTCCAGAAAGAGCTTTGCCTCTAGGTGTAACGGCAACGCCCCCATTGCTCCTAGAGGCTCATTTGCATCTAATAGAACATCATCATTTTTCTCAGCAATGCGAGCACATATGAACATGGGACCAACATGGATGCCTTCAGCTGCCAAGCGCACATGTAACTGATCAGCCAGTGTCATAGGTATAAACTCCTGACAGATGCCTTTTAAAGGGGTTCTCTGGAAATTAAGAAAATGAAAATACTTTAATATATATTACTTTATTATAAATATATTCCCAAATACCTTTCATTAGTTATAACTGCTTGTTTTGTCTTGGGAGCTAACATTAGGAGAAATAAAATGGCCGCTGTCCTTTTAGTACACACAAAACCTGTCCTAATCGCACAGGAGGACATGCTACTTCACAGCACTGAGCTACAGAGCTGCCTCATCCTCCTCTTCTACTTGTCAGGGATTATGATCCTGAATATAGTTTAATGTGATCGTCAGCTGAATCTCTGTAAGAATGGAGTTCATGAGGAGACATGAAGTACAGAGAGGAGGGTGGAGGTAATGAGTAGCAGCATCTACAGTCTCCATTACCACAGTCTGTCCTGTCCGTCCTCTGTGTACTTCATGTCTCCTCATGAACTCCATTCCCTCAAAGATTCAGCTGAAGATCATATTAAACTGTATTCAGGATCATAATCCCTGACAGGCAGAGCAGAGAGGAGGATGAGGCAGCTCTGTAGCTCAGTGCTGTGAAGTAAATTGTCCTGCTGTGTGATTAGGACAGTTTTTGTGTCTACTAATAGGACGGCGGCCATTCTATTTTTCCTAATGATTGCTCCCCAGACAAAGCGAACCAATATAGCTAATGAAAGTTTTTGGGGAATAAATTTATAATAAAGTAGTATTTAGGCATTTGCATTTTCCTAATTCCCGTAGAACCCCCTTTAAAGTGACCTCTGGCTGTAATAAATTTGTGAGGTGACGCCACAAAGCTACATAAAAAAAAAATCGCACATCCAGCTGCTATGCTTTGATCTCATCCCTGCTACTTTTGCAGAAAACAGCACTGAATAGCGCATGTGTACCGCCTCCTATGCTAAATGAGGCATTAGTGGACATTTTGATCAAAAGGCATAAGCCCACACACCACGCCAAGGTTGCCTCTACGAGTGGGTCCTACTCTAAAATTGGTGTGGCGCTTGCACAGTGACCACCCACGCTGTGGCGCCAATCCGGCAGGCAGTGGGACCCAGCAGCCAAACAGCAACCCTGCTGCCCGACTGTTATACCTAGCACCGGGCCCCACCAATCCGCCAGAAAAACGGCACAGTGACGCCACAAAGCACTTGAGCAAAGTGCCCTCTAGCATTCTCACAAGACCCATGCTCCTTCTGTCCGTAGATGTCTTGATAATGAAACCCCCACACTTTCTGGCCATAGTCTTGAACGCACAGAGGAACCATTCATTGTAATGATCTCTGGGGCTCCCAGAGCCAAAGTCCGTATGTCTTTGTGTTGCAACCATTTATTGAAGGGACTTAGAGAATATAGTGTGCCCGGGTGCTGTGGTGGGGTGTGCCAACCTAGCAAACAGATGTCACCTTCCTTTAGCTCTGAGGGATTATTGGAGGCTTGTCTGTTTCTCTTCTTGTCGAAGTCCTGACACGGGGGTGGAACAATGCTCTATTAGTGTGATAAACTCTGATTGAACTTTTTCTGTTTCTTCTGCAGCAAAGCTGACAACTGCTGGAGCGCCCATGGAAGGGAATAAGCATGCAAGTGATAAGAAGGGTGAGTTGCAGCGGTAAAAAATACCATAGACTGCTTGAGAGTTTGGCTTCACAGTGACATGTGTTGCAATGTATTTTGATGGTGTTGCAATGCAACACATGACATGCTGCGACTGCAATGTGACATGTTTCAAAAAATCTATACATGCTGGATTCTTTGTCGCACGTTGTGCCTGACTCTTAATCCATTTACAGTAATGCGAGTCTCGCACGACATGCAACTTGCCTGCTCACTTATCTCCGGCGCTGCCATAGAGATGAATAGAGCAGAATTGAGCTTTTTGCACTGTAGTAATCGCTGCTGTTTTTGTGTCACCAGATAAACTAACCGATCAGATAATGCAGAATCCTCAGGTTCTCGCTGCTCTTCAGGAAAGACTTGACAGCGTCTCCCAGACACCATCAAGCTATATTGAAACGTAAGTCACGCGACAATGTGACCAAGATCCTTCAGAAAACAACTGACTGATTACCCATATAGCACCCACATATTCCACAGCGCTGTACACAGATTGTAATCACTCACTACCAGGAGCTCAGTTTAATCCCTTTCTCTCTCACACACAAATTCAGCATATTTGTCTTTCAGTCAACATTCTGTCTTGTTGTTAAAGAAGAACTGTCACTTCTCCTGTTTTAGTAACTATTGGCATTCCCCATGTAATAATAATTCTGGAGCATCTATTCTTATCACTCTGTTGTCATTCCTCTGCTGTTCCTTGTAGAAATGTATTAATGAATTGCCAGCTGTCTGCAATAAAGGTTCAACTGGGTGTTACCAGTGTGCCACTGTAGGGCACACTCCCCAACAGGTAACACCCATATGGACCTTTATTGTAGACTGCTGGCGAATCTTTCATAAACGTCTAGTAGGAATAATAGATGAATGACACAACATAGTCATATGAACGGAAGCTCTAGAATTATTACATGGGGTATGCAAGTAGTTACTAAAACAGATGTGTGACACGTCCTCTGTAACATTTTATGCCACTGCTTTTCAAGACTGCCGATCGGCAAAACTGTCTAGTTATACAGCAGTATAGTCATAGGTATACTATACATTTACATCACTGTATCATGGCTCATGCACACGGCCGTAGCCGTTTTTGTGATCTGCAAATTGCGGATCCACAAAACATGGATACTGGCCATTTGCAGAACGTCCTTCCCTCTATAGGATTGTTTTACCTTGTCGGTAAAACAGACAGTAATAGGACGTGTTCTATTTTTTTTTTTTTTTCCCGATGCCGTTGATCAGACATACGGATGTGGACAGCGCACTGCTGGAGGCGAATGTGTCCCCATCTGACCTGCAGAAAATGTGGATTGGATGCGGACAAAAAACACGATTGTGTGCATGAAACCCTAACGCTGGGTTCACACCTGAGCGTTTTACAGCGCGTTCAAACGCGCTGTAAAACGCTTAAGACATGAAAACCAATGCTTCCCTATGGGAATGGTTCACACCTGGGCGTTTTACAGCGCGTACGAACGCGCTGTAAAACGCCCGACGCTCAAACAAGTACTTGAGCTTCTTTGGGGCGTTTTGACGCGCGTTTGTGGCCATAGGACACTGCAGTCAATGACACAAACGCGCGTCAAACGCGCGTTTACTATTACAAAAAACGCGCGACAAAAACGCGCGTTTGAGAAACGCTCAGGTGTGAACCCAGCGTAACTCTGTTTGCCGTTCAGTTGTCACAGCCACGGAACATCTGCCGGTTTTCAGTTTTGGAGATTGGAAAAACTGGGTGACGAGTACCATGGATGCGCTATCGGCAGCTGTTTTGCTTGTCACAGTCGCCCAGAAAACCTTGGAGCATTTGGGAAGAAGGATGATTGATATAAAATACTGAACTGAATGGGTTTTATCTTTCCCCTAAACAGTTTACCAAAAGCAGTGAAGAGAAGAATCAATGCATTAAAGCAACTTCAGGAGAAATGTGCACACATAGAAGCGAAATTCTATGAGGAGGTGCATGAGCTGGAAAGAAAGTATGCAGCCCTGTACCAGCCCCACTTTGAGAAGGTATGCAGAGTACATGTCATCCTATACCATATGGCAGACGCCCTGCTGTTCAGACTGACTTCATGTTATTTACATGTAAAATGATGCGGTAACTAGATTTAACATGCTGTTCCGAATAGAGCACCTGTGTGTTATTTTGCCTTGATGGCTACTTTTGGTGTGTTTTTTTTTTTTTTTTTTTTTTTTTAAATTCTTTATTTTCAAAATTTTCCAATCAAGATACAGAAAAAACAATAGCCTGTTGGCCATAAATTGGGGTAACGCCAAGTCAATGGCACTAGTACATAGGCATTACAGATAACAATTACTTAAAGTAACATCATGTAGCCATATAAGATACTATGCACAATTATGTATTGTAAAGGATTGAAGAGAAAGAAAAGGAAAAGTGGGGTTATAGCCAGAGGAGAGAGAAGAGAAGGGCAGGGGGGTTACTTTTGGTGTTTTTAGTGTGTTTTATCCCCCCGCCAACAGGAGCAAATTGGCTCTACTCTGTATTAGAGTTGTTGCGGGTAACGAAATATCAATACCCAATCGATACTTTAGTCCCGGTATCAATAAGATACTGGGATTTGACATTTATTGATACTAGACTGCGCTACTGCGTAGCCTATTATCACAGAACATGAGCGCGCTGCTGTCAGCGCGCTCATGTTCCCTCAGCAGCACAGGGGATAAGGAGTCGCTCTCTCCCTCCCCCCTGTCCTGCTGCTGCCAATAAGAGGGAGGGGCGGGCGCACTGCGCCTCCAGTGAAAGTTAAAGGGAACCTGTCACCTAAAAAAAACACCTCCCAAACCACCAGCATTACCAGCAGTATGTTTTTAAAGATCCTTTTCTTCCACTGGCCAGATGCACCAAAATCATGAAAAATAAACTTTAATCCCCTGCATGCGCTATGTAACAGCAGAGTTTGAAGTCGAGGGGGCAGCGGCCTCCTTGCTTAAAATCAAGATCACCACGCCCCCTTTCTCTGCTTTAATACAAATACAGGTGCTGGCAGCAGAATCGCATAGCCGCGATCAGCGGCAGTTAACCCCTCGGGTGCGGCACCCAGCTATGTGATTCTGCTGCCGTCACCTGTTTTAAAGGTTAATTATCATTGGTCGCGCTGTGCTCCATCCCCCCTCAACCCCCCAGTATTAAAATCATTGCTGGCAGTGGCCACAGGGTCCCCTCCTCATTGGTGGCAGTGACAGCTTCTGATCGGAGCCCCAGCAGTGTAATCCTGGGGCTCCGATCGGTAGCCCTGGCTGCCATGGTAATCTCCCTTCTGCTGTGTGTACTATGCACAGGGCAGCAGGGAGAGTGTGAAGTCCTATTCAGCCTAATAGAGCTCTTTTACCCTGGGTTCACACTTGAGCGTTTTACAGCGCATTCCTACGCGCTGTAAAACGCACAACAAGGAGAAACCAATGCTTCCCTATCAGCATGGTTCTCACCTGGGCGTTTTACAGCGCGTACGATCGCGCTGTAAAACGCCCGACGCTCAAACAAGTACCTGACCCTTTTTTTGAGCGTTTGTCGCGCGTTCCCGTACAATAGACTTTCGGGAACGCGCGACAATGTGTGCACGCCTGTCTCTGTATGCGCGCTTGTAAACGCCCGTACAAGCGCGCATACAGAGCGCTCCTTTCGGAACGCTCAGGTCTGAACCCAGCGTTAGAGTTAATAGGACAAGGGATGAAAAGATCCCAGGTTCTAACCCCTAAGGCAGCTGTTTAATAAATAGAAAATGTAAAAAAAAAAAAAAAAAAAAAGGTTAAAAAAGACCCACGAAATTAAGTATAAATCCTTTCCCAATTTTACATATAAAATATATATAAACAATAAATAAATATATTACATATCACCAGGTCCAAACTATTAGAATATTAAAAAAATCTCCTATTCAGTGAACGCCAGAACAGAATAAAAATAACTAAAAACTGCGTGTTCACCATTTTTATAAATGTGTAATGCACGCAGCTTTTTTGGCGTGGTATTGAGTATCGCAATACTTTTTTATGGTATCGAAATCGAATAAAAATTTTAGAATCTCAACAACCCTACTCTGTATAACTAAAAAATATCATTTTAGCACGCTTAAGCTACATGCACACGAACGTATTTTGTTTGTGTCCGTTCCGTTTTTTTTTTTTGTTTTTTTTTTTTTTGCGGATAGGATGCTGACCCATTCATTTCAATGGGTCAGCAAAAAATGCGGAAAGCACACCGTGTGGTTTGTCCATTTTTCGTAGCCCTGCTAAAAAAAAAGAACCAGTCCTATTCTTGTCTGTTTTAGGCATTGTTACAATGGATCCGCAAAAAAAAAAACTGATGGAATACGGATGTCCATATGTAGCAGAACATCCGTGTGGATGTGAGGGGATGCAACAAATTTTCAAATCTGCCTATTGTCAATTTGCAGACTTGTCACAGATGTTCACTGCAGATTTCTCCCCATCGATTTGTGTTGAAATCCATAGTGAATTTGCAGCAGATCTCGTCCCTTATGTCTGGACTCGCACTGTTCTGCTCTGTTTCTGCGCTGCTGACTCTGGGGCCCTCCACTGCACCTTATTCCGGTTGAGAAGTCTTTTGGTCAATCAATCAGAGAAAAATCTGAGAAAAAAAAGATAATAATGTACTAGCAAAATAGATGCAAGCTATATATATATATATATATATATATATATATATATATATTAGACTAAGCCCTCACTCTGATGTAATAAAATCTGAGACTCTTAGCCCAGGCATGTCCAAAGTGCGGCCCTCCAGCTGTTGCAAAACTACAACTCCCAGCATGCCTGGATAGCTTACAGCTATTAGGGCATGCTGGGAGTTGTAGTTTTGCAACAGCTGGAGGGCCGCAGTTTGGACATGCCTGCTTCTTAGCCAATATATTTTGATCAAAACACATCTCTGCCCACCTACCCCCGCCAGGTTAGGCAGGTCCTACACTAAACCTACCTATGCCTTAAGGCATCTATGTTCAGGAGCGCAGATGCTGCACATATGGTGAGCTGCTCCTGTCACCTCTATATGCATCCAGCAACCAATGAGAGGAGGAGCAAGCACACCTAGATGTACCACCTAATCAAGGCGGCCTGTTTGATAGGAAGGGCAAAAGTGCACAGGAATTTTACTCCCAAGATAAAATAGGAGCGCATTTACACTTGAAGTTGCCATTCCCTCAAACATATACTACATAATAAACAAAAATTACAGAAAAGAGAAAAAGCAAAGATAAAAACATCCTGCACGATATGATAAATATGCAGATTTTCCCAGCTAAATTGATTGATTTTTCTTTTTTTCTGCTAAAAAAAATAAATAAAAAATCAGATGTCTGCTTTCAACATCTAAAGGGCCCCTGAAGAGTTCTGAGACCCCCTCTGATTGTTGAAATGAAGGATCAGAATGTTAGTTAAATTTTTATGGAAGCCAGCTCTTAAATAATTTGACCCGTTTGGAAGCAAATCGACCTTATGATAAAGATTTGAGTGGCTTGAACCCTTTATATCTGAAGCTGCCATAAACGGGTAGATGAATTAATGTTTTTTGTTTTGTTCCTGTGATTTTCTTTCCAGAGGAATCTCATTGTTTCAGGACAGGAGGAGCCATCAGACGCAGAGTGTGAATGGCACAGTGGTGGCGAAGAAGAAGACAAAGACAAATTATCAGTAAGTAACCAGAGATTGCACACTAATTCACCCCCTGAACAAAATGTTGCAGTTTGTATCCATGGAATTAACTATATATCACATTACTTATCCTGAGTTATATTATGTTATACTCCAGAGTTGCACTCACTATTCTGCTGGTGCAGTCACTGTGTACATACATTACTTAGGGCTCTTTCACACTTGCGTTGTTCTTTTACGGCATAGAGTTCCGTCGTCGGGGCTCTATGCCGGAAAAATCCTGATCAGGATTATCCCCATGCATTCTGAATGGAGAGAAATCCGTTCAGGATGTCTTCAGGACCGAAATGTTTTTTGGCCGGAGAAAATGCTGCCGCATGCTGCGCTCTTTGCTCTGGCCAAAAATCCTGAACACTTGCCGCAAGGCCGGATCCGGAATTAATGCCCATTGAAAGGCATTAATCCGGATCCGGCCTTAAGCTAAACGTCGTTTCGGTGCATTACCGGATCAGACGTTAAGCTTTTTCTGAATGGTTACCATGGCTGCCAGGACGCTAAAGTCCTGTTTGCCATGGTAAAGTGTAGTGGGGAGCAGTATACTTACCGTCCGTGCGGCTCCCGGGGTTCTTCAGAGTGACGTCAGGGCGCTCCACGCGCATGGATGACGTGATCGCATGTCATCCATGCGCATGGGGCGCTCTGACGTCATTCTGGAGCCGCACGGGCGGTAAGTATACTGCTCCCCGGCTCCCCACTACTACTATGGCAACCAGGACTTTAATAGCGTCCTGGCTGCCATAGTAACACTGAACGCATTCTAAAGACGGATCAGGCTTCAAATGCTTTTAGTTCACTTGCGGTGTTACGGATCCGGCATTTAATTCCAAATGGAGTACACGACTGATCCGGACGCAAGTGTGAAAGAGGCCTAATACTGTACTGATCCTGAGTTACATCCTGTATTATACTCCAGAGCTGCACTCACTATTCTGCTGGTGCAGTCCCTGTGTACATACATTACTTAGGGTCCATTCACACATCCGCAATTCCATTCCGCATTTTGCGTAACGGCATTGCGGACCCATACATTTCTATGGGGACGCTCAACGTGCAACCCCGATCTGAAATTGCGGACCCACACTTCCGGGTCCGCAATTCCGATCCTGAAAAAAATAGAACATGTCCTATTCTTTTCCGCAATAGCGGACAAGAATAAGCATATTCTCTTAGTGCTGGCAATGTGCGTTCCGCAAAATGCGCAACGCACATTGCCACTGTCCGTGTTTTGTGCATCCTTACATTACTTATCCTGTACTGATCCTTAGTTACATCCTGTATTATACTCCAGAGCTGCACTCACTATTCTGCTGCTGCAGTCACTGTGTACATACATTACTTATACTTTATTTATCCTGAGTTACATCCTGTATCTTACCCCCAGTGCTGCATTTTCTTAGACTCCAGTGCTGAAATCTCCCAGCGCTCCTTGCTGTTTCAAAGTCTGCTCAGTGTTGGTTCTTGTGACTCTTGGATGTTCATGTCAAAACATTGCAGAGAATCCAATATGCAGCTATAAAAATGTCATCATCTGTTTTAACAATTATATTCAGTTTTTTTTTTTTTTTTTTTTTTTTTTTTTTTTTTTTTTTTTTTTAGGAAGATGTTAAAAGCAAAATGACCATATCAGACGCACCAAATACAGAAGACCCCAAAGGGATCCCAGACTTCTGGCTCACAATATTTAGGAATGTAGATATGATTAATATATCTTTACAGGTAAGACATTTCCGGTTTATAGCTTGGGGAAATCAATGTTTCAGTATTGAGTTAAGTTAGAAGTTTTTCCATGAGCGAAACTGATTGTTCTGTGATTGTTTTGGATTTTTATGACATTATCTAGTCAGTTTGATAGTAAAATCTATTTAACTCCTTGAAGGGGTTGTCTCACTTTAGCAAATGGCATTTTTCATGTAGAGAAAGTTAATAAAAGGCCCTTACTAATGTATTATGATTGTCCATATTGCCTCCTTCGCTGGCTTCTTTCATTTTTCCATAGCATTATACACAGCTCGTCTTCAGGGGTTACAGCCATCACGCAGATACCAGAGACGGGAGCTGCTGCACATGTGTAACCGTGTGGTCCCGGCCAGCATCTTTTTCTATAGTGTGCAAGCACGGCCACCACTGCTGGGTTACAGCGTGGTCATAACCCCTGGAAACAAGCAGTGTATAATGTGATGGAAAAACGAATCCAGCCAGCAAAGGAGGCAATATGGGCAATCGTTATTCATTAGTAAGTGCCTTGTATTAACTTTCTCTATACAGTAAGGGCTCCTGCACACAACTGTGGTTTTTGGTTTGCATCCGATCTGTAGTTTTTGCGGCTCAGTTGTGGATCCGTTCACTTCAATGGGGACCGCAAAAGATGTGGATAGCACACCGTGTGCTGTGTGCATCCATATGTCTGTTCCACGGCCACAAATTTTGCATCAAGGGGTCAATGGGCTAAGCCACCATTAAATATATTTATTGTATAGATCACAAAAATGAAGCCTATTTGTCATTTTCATGCTGTTTAATGTCGACTTGCATAGTATGGTGTTACTATGTTAATCAATGTGCACGTCCATCCCCTGAGTGCTGATGGACAGGCATGCTCGGTCACTCTCCTTACACCCAGCATACTTATCCTCTATTAGCTCCATGCCAGCCAATAGAAGTAGCTTTCTAACCGGTTTGTAAGAGAAGGAGATTATGTCCAGAGCACAACCCAGCAGCACCAAGGGGGAAACATGGAAGCAAATTACTTTAAAGTCGCTATTGACAGTCATTCTGGACTTCTGGGATGAAAATGTTTCATGTGGTAACACCTTTAATTCCTCTTAACTTTTACATTTCCTTTCACTGTAGTTATTTCCAAGTTTATTCTTCTTATAGGAGTATGACGAGCCAATACTAAAGCACTTGCAGGATGTAAAAGTGAAATTCTCTGAACCAGGGCAGCCAATGGTGAGTAGTTTGGGATTGTCAAGGTTTTCTCTGTTTATTTCTAGTACTTAAAAGGCTTTTCCAGGAATTATTTAAAATGACTGCAAGCGACCTGCCTTGGAATGTGAGCAGTACTGGTTGCCTCCACTTGTGGGAGGGCTCTCAGCAGCGGTGCAAAACTGATCAGTTTTGCCCTTAATGCATTCTGAATGGATGAGGATCCGCTCAGAATGCATCAGTTTGCCTCCATTCCGTCTCCTTTCAGCTTTGGAGGCGGACACCAAAACGCTGTTTTCAGCGATTTGATGTCCGTCTGACGAAACTGAGCCAAACGGATCCGTCTTGACACACAATGTAAGTCAATAGGGACGGATCCGTTTTCACTGACACAATATGGTACAAAAGAAAATGGATGCATGCCGTTGTATTATCTGAACGGATGCGTTTGTGCAGATCCATGACGGATCCGCACCAAACGCGAGTGTGAAAGTAGCCTTAGATTGCATGTATCAAATGTCCAGATCGATTGTGTATGGTTGGGTAAATTTCCACAAGGTTTATTACTAATCATCCTGATTATCCTTCATTATTTTACAGGCTTTCACATTAGAGTTCCACTTCGAACCTAATGAGCATTTCACGAACACTATTCTGACAAAAATCTACAAGATGAAGTCGGAGCCGGACTCTGCTGATCCCTTTTCATTTGAAGGCCCTGAAATTGTCGATTGTGAGGGGTAAGATGATTTGAAGCAACTGTGCTTTGTCTAAGGGTTCTCTGTGTGAAAGTGAATGGAGCTGAGCTGCTCTCGCAGCTGGTGATTGCACTACTATAGGAGGGAAGTATTTTCATACAGCTCTTTTCTGATAACAGGTGCACTATCGACTGGAAAAAAGGAAAGAATGTCACAATTAAAACCATAAAAAAGAAGCAGAAACACAAGGGACGCGGCACCGTAAGGACTATAACCAAACAGGTTCCCAATGAGTCCTTCTTCAACTTCTTCAGTCCTATCAAAGGTGAATCCTCAACTTCTGTTGCCTGTGATCCAATCCACTTCTGTTCTTGGCTCACATAATAAGCTGGATCAGTGGACTATTCATTTCTGAAGGTCTGAGTATGGTCAAGTAGCCAGAGACACATCTTTGATAGTAACATGCGTCTATATGTGGGGAGATCAGTATGTAAATTACACACGTCATAGATTCTTTACTCATATATTTACATGTGGTGATCTGTTTTTTTTTTTTTTTTCTCTTCCATTTTCACCCCAGTATCGGGAGACGGAGAAGACTTGGTAAGTCAGATGTGTGCATGTTGTGTGATACAAGTGGATGTAAAAAAAAAATATATAAATAGTTTGGAATATACTAATAATAGAGGTTCAACCGTACTGCTTTTCTGCAGGGGACCAGTAAGTAAATGTCAAAGTGCATCTCATTGACAACATCATTTGATAATCTTTGCTTTTTGTTTACAGGATGAAGAGATGGAGAATTCTTTAGCTGCTGACTTTGAACTCGGCCACTTTTTCCGGGAAAGAATAGTTCCACGAGCTGTTCTGTATTTCACCGGAGAAGCTATTGAAGACGAGGACAGTGTAAGTTGATGTGGCCAATGCTCCATTTGCTACTGGTGTTAAGCATTTATTATAGGAAACCTGCCACCTGTACTATGCTGACCGCAACATAGTATAGTGTCAGACCCGCTGATTTCAGCAGGCTGTTGCTGTGTGATGGCAGTCAAATACTTTGAGTTCCAGCACTGCAAAGGAGATGCGTGACAAACTGCTGAAATCGTCACTACACTATGCTGCCTTCAGTGTGGGCAACATAGTAGAGGTCAGGTTCTCTTTAAAGGGGATGTCTTTTCAGAAATTACACCTTTCAGAATTCAGCTGCATATATATAGTGGGGGCCCAATTTTCTTGCAGGATGAATAGATATAGCAGTCTGTGGGATAATTGTTAGCATCCTGTTCCCCAGAAAGGAATTAATATATCATTGATTGTCCAGGATTATATGTGCAACCCTGCTGTAGGTTTCTTTTGTGAAGATGGTTATTGACTTATTTTATTTTTTTCTTTGTAGTTTGAAGAAGGGGAGGAAGGAGAAGAGGAGGTAGGTTTGCCTCCTTTAAATTGAAAAAAAAAAAAAACTCGAACTGGAACACTCCTGGCAAAACTGTGTTCTGCCTGGGGACTATGAACGCTATAGAGATTAGTCGTCTTTCACCCCCACATGCATTATTAAGTGCACTGTTCCTTCACTTATTAAATGGCATTCCTTGAAATCAATGAATGTCATGTAAGGTCATCTTAAATGAGAGTTGGTCTATGTAGTGGCTTCATGCTGTCTGGTAGTGAGGGAGGAGGAAAATATAATTCCCCCCTGCCCCTTCTGTTTAGAAAATTCCTTTGTATGCATTCACACCGAGCTTCCAGTGTATATCGGCGCCAAAAGGATTTCCTGACTTATCAACAGATGCCTAAAGGTGGATGTAGATGACCCAACAATTTCCAGATTATTGGGAACGACTGTTCCTGCAAACTCTCATTTCCAATAATCTGGCCATCTAAATGTGGCGCCGATCGCTCAATGAACGAGCAAAACACAAATTCATCGGGTGATCCTATCGTTCGTGCAGGCACCGCCAATCATAGTTTCCGGGCGGCAGATCGTGCGGTCTAAACAACGATTTGCTGCTCAGAAAGAATGATTCTGTATGGGGACTTGGGATCCATAGAGCAATGCCTGATCCTTATACTGTGAAGGAGATCGCAGCATGTAAATGCAGCAGTCTCCTTCACGGAGTGAGCAGCCAACTGTCGGAAAGGAACGCTTCCTTCCCGACAATCGGCCCCTCCATAGTTCCGTCTAAACAATGTATAGCCAGTGTCATACATTGCCTATAGGCTCCATGTAAACAAAAAATAAAAAAGTAGACCGTGTGGTATTAGAGTAGCACAGCATATAAATGCACTGTTATATACAGCAGAAATTATATACAGGCCCAGTGGTGGCCAAAAGAACATTTCTTTTGGCTTCTGTCTGTTAAATGCAGTTCTAAGGAAACATTAGTCGCATATGCCAAAATTACCTTTTAAAGGGGTTTTATGGGTCTTCTATATTTTATAACCTTCTCAGAATGTCATCAAATTATGGTCGGTGGGGGGAGACGAAGCTGTGCCTAGGCCATGTGACCTAGACGTTACTGGCCTAGGAAGAGGCCGCGGCGCTCGCCATAGTGCCATGGCCTCCTCAAACAGTTCACCGGCAGGCATGCCAGGAGTCGGACCCCCACCGATTAGATATTGACCTCCTATCTTGAGGATAAGTCATCAGTGGAGAAGACATGGAGACACCTTTAACTGGACATGTGTAATTTGATATAGTGATTGTATAATATAGAGAAGTAGTGTTGAGCGAACTTGTGTTTTAAGTTTGGCGTCTAAAGTTCAGGGTTATCGTAGTATCCCGTTATGGATTCCGCTACCACGGACCATAACGGGATACTTCGATAACCTGAGCTTTAGACGCCGAACTTAAAACACAAGTTCGCTCAACACTAGATGAGGCCTCCTCGGGGTATGATTTCCAGAACTGCTTTATCGCTAGTCGCTGAACATTTTGTGCTGCATTCAGGACGTTGGTTTTCATGTCTGCTCTGGTTTTAGGAAATGGAAGGTGAAGAGGAATGTGAGGAAGAAGAGGATGAGCCAAATGCTGTTAAAGTAGGTTCTGCCGAGCCGTAATCGTATTATTGCTTCAAATCCTAAGGATTTTATTTTGTTAAGGGTCCATTCCAACGTCTGCAATTCTGTTCCGCATTTTGCGGAACAGAATTGCGGACCCATTTATTTCTATGGGGCCACACGATGTGCTGCCCGGATCCGGAAATGCAGACCCACACTTCCGGGTACGTAATTCCGTTCCCGACAATTGCGGACAAGATTAGGCATTTTCTATTAAGTGGCGGCGATGTCCGGTCCGCAAAATGCAGAACGCACATTGCCGGTGTCCGAGTTTCATGGATCCGCAAAACACACACGGACGTGTGAATGGATCCTAAGGGGGTTAATGACATGAGTAGTGTGGAGTGAATCGAACTTCATGTCAGGTAGATCCAAATTCGATTAGTTCTAACTCTTCGTTTTAATGTTGTATAGAGACTTTTTTCTCCATACAGCATTAAAATCTATTGCTTCCCCAGAGGCAAGATTCGTTTTATACAAAGTCGCGCAAGACTTCGGTGAATGAATTTGGTATTCAGTTCTACACCTTTTTAAAAACATTTCAAATTAGCAATCCAAATCTGGTTTCGTACCGAGGTAACAGCCGGTACCAAAGCCAACTTCAGGTTCAGAATTTGAAATGTTTTTAAAGATGTAGAACTAAATACCGAATTCATTCACCGAAGTCTTGCGCACCTTCGTGTGAAACTAATTTTGCCTCCGCGGAGGCAATACATTTTAATGCTGTACGGAGACAGGTCTGGAATAAATCAACTTTGAATCTATGATCTGATGCTCTATTCGCTTAATACTAGACCTGAGCTGTGACACGCCGGTCCGTATAATGGACAGTTCTATTTAAATAAAAATCTCCAGGTGAACAGTACTGCTGATAAATTAGTGGCGCTCATGGTTCACAGTTTAGGACCAGTCTATAGACTGATGCTTTTCTAGCAGTATAGACATGCTCAGCACAGTTTGCTATAGCCCTACCCATAATATATGGTGTTGTAAATGTATCCACTACATTGTACCTTATAGCCCTTTTATAGACAGGATAGCACCAAACCAGAATAGTCTGCAGCATGCTGCCGTCATAAATGTTGCAAATTGTCTGCGTCTGCATTTAGACATGTCCTAATCAACTAAACAGGCTCCGTGTGTTCAGCATCTGCATGTGCTTTGTACTGCATGAGCTTGCCTACCTGTGAGCTGTTTACTTCCTTGTCCACAAGGTGGCGGTGTCTGAAATCATGAACGTCTACATTTTTTTGCAATCAGTCTTCAAGGCGGAACTATACCAAAAGAAAAGTATAGCATTACATCAGTCTAAGGCCTTATGCACACTACCGTATATATTTTGTGGTCTGCAAAAAAATACAGATGACGTCCGTGTGCATTCCGTATCTTGTGGAACGGAACAGCTGGCCCCTGATAGAACAGTACTATCCTTGTCCGTAATGTGGACAATAATAGGACGTGTTCTATTTTTTTGCAAAACGGAATGCACATGGAGGAATTTCCTCTTCTTTTTTTTCGGACCCATTGAAATGAATGGTTCCGTATACGGTCCACAAAAAAAACCTGAACGGACACGGAAAGAATATATGTTTATGTGCATGAGACCTAAGGCAGAGGCACCATTGCTCTTCCCCAGTCTTGTTTTATAGGTCTTCCACTGAAATCAATGGGACTAATGTATGTACACAGTGACTGCACCAGCAGAATAGTGAGTGCAGCTCTGGAGTATAATACAGGATGTAACTCAGGATCAGTACAGGATAAGTACTGTATGTACACAGTGACTGCACCAGCAGAATAGTGAGTGCAGCTCTGGAGTATAATACAGGATGTAACTCTAAAACGGTATGAGATATATAATGCAATTTATTTGGAAAGTGTCTCAACTTTTTATCCTGTTCAGGTGATAGACACCTGCTGCTGAGCAGACTGAGACTGAGCAGAGATCAGAATGTTTTATTTGGTTAAAGTTTAGTGATGGTGACAATGGTCTATTCCGATAATGCGCCATCACTTGGGTCCCAGTAATGTCAGATACAGAAATCTCCCCTGTTTTGTATAGCTCCGCCTCTTTCTCTGCTTGATCAGATTTTTTTTCCACCCCATGTTCGCTTTGATTGATCTTTTCCATTTTTTCTGTTTAGGTGTAATGTTTTTTTTGTTTGTCATTCATACAGTCCTAGGTAAGGTTGATCACCGTTCGTGTCTCTCTCCCCCCCCCCCCTCCCCCTTCCTTTTTATCTATCTTCTTCATGTTCTGTTTCCTCTTACTCGTCATGATCACTCATCCTCCTTCTTTTGGCTTGTAGTGGGACAAATTTCTTTCTTTTTCCTTTTTTTTTTTTTTGTTTCCCCCTCACATCTGCTGCTTTTTGCCAAAACCTTTCAATATTGAATAATTTGTGTGCCCTCATAGAAAAATAACTCCTGGAAAAACTCCTTTAAATCAAGTTTTTATTTTGTTTTTGGTTGTTCAAATTTTCCATGGCATTATGGATATCCAATTTTTTATTTTTTTTAATAATCAGAAAAATCCTGCAGTTTTCACCCTGAGCCTCATAATAACCTGACCCTTCTTGTTCTGAAGAGATCACTTTTTTCAGCAGTCACCTCATTATCATTACAGGCAGGATATAACAGTTGCATATAGATGACACAGAATCCACTATTCACAGTAGGTGATGTCACAGCTCGCCTCCTCCCCCTCTCCGTACAATAACCTTTGCACAGTTCACAGAGGCGTTGACTATGCATGTTTACTCTTAAAGGGGTATTCCCATCTTACAAATCATGGCGCATCTCTAGGATATACGGTCACTGTTGGGGGGGGTTCAACGACCAATAATTCTGACATTTTAAGGGATTGCATCCACATGTTTAGTGCTGCGGCACCTTTGCTGTCTTCCCCTGCATGGCTGCCCTCCTGTCCACCCGTACGTACAGGGAAGTGTAGCATGGCCCTGCACAAGTGAATGCAGCCAGCTAAAATTTTATTAATTTTTTTGCACTGCCGGGTGCTTGGGTGCGCCATGCAGGGTAAGCTTAGTAAGGGACCCGTGCTTCTTATTCTCATGATCACTGGCCGTCCCAGAGATCGGACCCCCTCCAATCCTAAAGTGATGTAATTTCCTGGCAATACGCCCTCAGTTTATAAAATGAGAACATTCCTTTTAATTTGGCCACCATGATGACAGCGGCAGCTCACTACCATGTCACTCATACTTGGACAGTGACCCAAAGAAAGAAAGGTTCCAGCACCCGGTGTTCTTATCGTTGCTTCGTCTTTACTTGACTTAGTTACAGGTTACATCTTGTGGTCACCACCTGCGCAGGTTGACATGTTTCGAACTGTAGAGTTCTTATTTGTAACCTCGGACAGTGACCCCTCCAGCCTATTAACTACACTAATGAAAAATGTAAAGATTTCCTTTATGATGTAACCAGCCTGTACACGTGCTTAGTATGCAGTGTGTGCTTGTGTCTGTTATTACAGTCCCGTCCGTCCCCCGTCCCCCAAAAAAAAGCTACATAGGAATCTGAGTCACTTTGTAAATACATTGTAGTCACAATTCTGCAAATGTCAGAGCTGAAATCTATATAACAACAAGTACTGAGTGCAGCTCTGCAGTATAATAAAGGATGTAACTCAGGATCAGTACAGGACAAGTAATGTATGTACACAGTGACTGCACCAGCAGTATAGTGAGTGCAGCTCTGGAGTATAATACAGGATGTAACTCAGGATCAGTACAGGACAAGTAATGTATGTACACAGTGACTGCACCAGCAGAATAGTGAGTGCAGCTCTGGAGTATAATACAATATGTAACTCAGGATCAGTACAGGATAAGTAATGTATGTACACAGTGACTGCACCAGCAGAATAGCGAGTACAGCTCTGGAGTATAATACAGGATGTAACTCAGGATCAGTACAGGATATGTAATGTATGTACACAGTGACTGCACCAGCAGAATAGTGAGTGCAGCTCTGGAGTATAATACAGGATGTAACTCAGGATCAGTACAGGATATGTAATGTATGTACACAGTGACTGCACCAGCAGAATAGTGAGTGCAGCTCTGGAGTATAATACAGGATGTAACTCAGGATCAGTACAGGATAAGTAAACACTTCAGTCTGATCACTTTCTACTTTTATAATTTATCTGTAGTGATCTCCTGCAGCTTTACAATTAATGGCCCTTTCATCCACTTTTACAGTTTCCACATTTCAGGTTCTTATCATTGAATAAATGTTATAAAGCCACTACTGCGTTTGTCAGGATTGATGGATGATTTTAGGGGTGGGGGTGTCCACTTAGTAAAGCCCTACCAGGGTGCTGTTGGATTCCCCTCCACTGTGACCAGTGAAGATGCTGCAGTGTGTCTGCCTTAGTGTCTGCGATGGTCTCTAATACTGAGTCTCTTTTTTTGTTCCTGGGCAGAAAGAAGCAGTTCAGCCTGCCGAGTGCAAACAGCAGTGACCGGATGCATCTCTAGAGAGAAACCTTTCCAAATATTCAGGATTCTATTGTGCTGCAGCAGATTTTTACGTCAAGGCTTAACTTTTTTTTATGCATGATTTTTACTTCCTTTTTCTCCTTTTGGTTTTTTCTTTCTCACCTTTTTAGCCGGATGTCTACAGCTGTATTCTTAGAACTCTTTGGTCTCATTGGGGTCGGGTGGAGAAGAAGCACAGTTGAAGTCTACATGCTGTGTTTAGTTTTTTGTTTTTTTTTTAGTTTTTTTTCTTTTCCATTTTCCTTGGAATACACAGCTACCTTATTGACAAACAAAATGTAAAAAAATAAATAAAAAAAATTAAATAGTGGGGGATAATTTATCATAGACCTGCTTTTTACATTGGTCTATGATATCCCCTGCGCTGCCGGAGAATGCACTTAATTTATGATGAGGAACAGGCCTCGTCCTATATTAGACGCATCCTCCGGCAGTCCATGTGTCTAAACAGAAATCTGTGACCGCTCTGAGCTGCCATAGGTTTCTGTCTTCGTTTATGCCAGGAAACTGGCACAAATGAAGATAAATGTGCAGGGCCTGTTGCCCATTCCCCTTGTCACGCCCTCTTTTTCAGAAAGTGTCAAGGGCTGGGTAAAAATGCTGCTTGCAACAAATTTTGTCGCAGTGGTGTTTTGTGACTTTTTTTTTTTTATTTTTATGCCAGATTATTAGTGTGCACAGTCTTATCGTTACCTGCACTGGTCTGCAGCCGTTGAGACAACAGCTCCTGTTGTGTGTCGGGGCATGCTGGGAGTTGAAGTTTTCAGAAGGTTGTAGACCATGGAGGCGTCTAGTGTTTACTCACATCTAGTAACCTTCGCCTCAGGCCTCATTGGCTGCTTGTCAAGTGACAAGTTGTCTATTGGTTTGTGATGGAAAATCCCATTCAGACTAGTTTCCTTTCTCAATTTTCTTCACCAGTAATGTGCAGTGAAAGCTCTAGTTCCCACATGTGAAGATTTGGACCCCTTAATCCTTCCCTCCTTGGTAGGTGAATAACCAACCTCTTCTAATTTGCTTTACTGAAACTGATAGTAAGTGCCTGTCATTGGCATACCAAGAGAGGGTCCTAATGTCCTGAGCAAGGAGCAGGATATAGTAAATTAATAAATCGGGTTGTCCATCATTTAGGGCTCATGCACACGAGCATGTGTGCCAAGTGCCCGTGCTGTGGACCGTAAATTGCGGCACCGTCCAAATGCACACAGTTTGCTGACCCATTGACATGAAGAGATGGTCCGCACCACAAAAAAATAGGACTTGTTCTATTTTTTTGCGTTGCGGAGGCACAGACCGAAATCCCACAGAAGCGCTCTGTAGATTTCCAATCCGTGCCTCCTCTCCGCACCACACTGTATCTTGAGGATTGCCATCCCATAAAAGTCAATAGGTCTGCATCCGTGATATGGCGTGCAGACAGCTGGTGCCCGTATACAGGCACACACGCTCATGTGCATGAGCCATTATTCTGATCTCTAAAAGGGTTGTGCACGACCCTGCAGCCAAAATAGAAAACCACCAATACCCTTGGATATGGCCTGTATGGGAATAAAGCTGCTCCATCACTGCAGTATTTATTGAAGGCACTGTTCCTGTGCAGGACACCTTTAAGGTCAGACACAGACGAACGAGGTCAGTGCGAGAGAAACTCGCTGCGCTTGTCAGTGTGATTTCCTGTTCTGACCTCCGCTCCTCTCACAGGATGGCACAACATTATAATGATTTATAACTCTGAGAGACCTGAAATCTAATAAATTACACTGACAGCATTATGTCAGTGTGATGCAATAGATTCCAGGACGTGTGGGGTCCCACAGCAGTTATAAATTATAATGTTGTGCAATCCTCTGAAAGGAGCAGTTGTCAGAACAGGAAATCTTGCACTGAACTCGCCCGTCTGCATCTGGCCTAAATCAAAGTGTGTGGTTTATTTTGACCCCAAAACAGAAGCGTCCATGTAAATGGTGTCCCTAGTGAGGTGGGGTTGTACAAGGTGCACAGAGGAAAGACTGAAAATGCCTGAACGTTGAAACCCTTAAGTTAATAGATATTCTGCTTATTTAAATTGTACAGTGTATTTAAAACTCAATAAAATGTGGAACGACTGAACCTGCCACATGCAGATATTTAATCGGTCACTGTTCACACGGAGGGGCAGTGTAGCGACAGAATGTGTCATCCTGTTGTCGTCTTGCACTCCTTTATTACATGGCATCTTTCATTGACCTGTGTCAGTGGGTGACGCTTCCGAACTGCAAGCTGCAGTATATTTAAAGGGGAGGCAGCTTCCTCTTATCCTGGACAGCGCCTTTAAGACACATTTATACTCTTTACTGTGAGTGGAAGCTTAGGACAAAGGTCGTGTGCAGGGGACTGTGGCGCTTTGCCCTGAGCGGGCAAGACAATGCAGCTGTTTTGCACACTTTATACTTTAAGTGCCATGGAAGTCAATAGGAAAATGATGGCGTTCATGGCAGTTTCCTATTGACCCCCTAAGAGGATTTTTAATTTTCTGTTGAATCCAGAAGCCGCAACTTTTTGCCGGCAACCTTCTTAACCTCTTCGTTTTGCATAAGATGGAGGGCGACTGTGACGAAAACGGTGATACTTATTGACCCTTTACAGACCTGTTTGAGGCCTATAAAGGGTTAAGCATGCAGGCACACAGCTCCCTGACTCCTTAGTGGTGCCAGTTCAACAGAACCAGGACTGGCAGGTCATTCTTTGGGGGCATGCCACGCTTCCGCCATCTGTTCTGTGTGATGATTGGCTGTAGGTCACGGAGGAGCATTGTATTAATGTACCGATTTAGCGCTGGAGCCTTTATCTGGACGGGGTTCCCATTTATCGTACGTTGGGCTCTCCTTCGTGTGGTTCATGGTCCCTTTTAGTCGCCCACTGGGGGGAGGGGGGGTTGTTTGCGTCTTCTCCCGTCCCAGATACACTGGTGTCCTGGTTTAGACTCTGCTGTGTTTCATTACATTTTTGCAGGCTTCATTATTTATTGATCCATCACAGTTTCTTTGTGTTAGAATTTCTCAATTGTTTTTCAAGGACATATTAATAAAGCGAAAATGAGAAATGACTGCGCCCTCGTCTGGACTGTGTTTTTTTTTTTTTTTTTTTTTTTTTTTAACAAAAGATCTAGAACCTCAAGAAAGAAATGCAGACATTAGCATTTAGGCTACTTTCACACTCGTTTTGTGTGGATCCATCATGGACTGATGCGGTCAGATAATACAACCGTCTGCATCCGTTCAGAACGGATCCGTTTGTATTGTTTTTAACATAGCCAAGACGGATCCGTCTTGAAAGCCAATGGAGGAAGGATCCGTTTTCTATTGTCTTGCATTGTGTGCCAGGATCCTTTTTGGCTCAGTTTCATCAGACAGACACCAAAACGCTGCAAGCTCCAAAGCGGAATTGAGACTAAACTGATGCATTCTGAGCGGATCCTTGTCCATTCAGAATGCAAACTGATCCGTTTTGGACGCTTGTGAGAGTCCTGAACAGATCTCACAAACGGAAAGCCAAAACGCCAGTGTGAAAGTAGACTTATGCTTAAAGGGGTTGTCTCATCAGTTTAATGTGGAAGCTGATGCTGAGATCCTAGCAAACGACTAATGTCAGGGTTAGGCCTCATGCACACGGCCGTTGCTTTAGTCCGCATCCGAGCCGCAGTTTTGGCGGCTTGGATGCGGACCCATTCACTTCAATGGGGCCGCAAAATATGCGGACAAGAATTGGCAGTTATATTAATCCGTTCCGCAAATTGCGGAACGCACGCGGACGCCATCCGTGGTTTGCGGATCCACGGTGTGTGGACCGCAAAACACAGTGGTCGTGTGCATAAGGACTTAAAAGCAGTTGTAGAAAAACATGGCTGCTCGCTTCTAGGAACGTCCCCTCATAACGGTCGCTTCCGTTACTGCAGATCGGTTCTATTACAATGAATGTGGCAGAGCTGCAATACCTCATGTAACCTGAGGGGCAGTTGTGGCAATGTTGTTGGAAGAAAACTGCCATGTTTTTGTAATCCTGTACAAGGGGTTGTCCCACCAAAAATATTTAAAACATTTTCAAACCAACAACTGGAATACTTTTGCAATTGTGTGTGAATTAACATTTAAGATAGCCAGTGAATCATTCAATAAATGCTGTATAGCGCCACCTGCGCTTTGTTCTTTTACATACTTTTCTGTCTGAGATGGTCTCACATGCTCTCTTCTATGCTTCAACTGCCAGCAGCTGGATCTACTGCCAGAAGCTGTGACAGTGACAGAGAGAACTGCAGCAGAAAGGAGACGCCCCCCGGAACAGTGGTGGGGGAGAGAGCTGCAGCCGGAAAGATGTGCCCCCTGGAACAGTGATGGGGGAGAGAGATGCAGCCAGAAAGATGTGCCCCCTGGAACAGTGATGGGGGAGAGAGCTGCAGCAGGAAGGACATGCACTGTGCTAGGAGAGAGCTGCGACATAAAGGACACCCCCCTGAACTGTGATAGGGAGAGAGCTGCAGCAGGAAGGACATGCTTCCCCCGGAGCTGCCAGTCTGAAATAAATGTGGCAGAATGGATGTAATTATGAATGGGGAAATCTCTGGTTCCATGTTGGGTACAGGGCTGTTCTAGTGTAGAGAGACTCATGTACTGTATGATGTTAATCATGGGGGGGGACCCCCTTAATTTGCGGTCAGCAGCTCCTTTTCCCTGCAGTCAAAATGAGTTATTATATACCGTACATTAGATTCCTGAATGTTACTAGAGAAGCTGCCGCATGGTGGACGAGTATGTGCTATAACGGGTGGCAGTGGTTGAAGGTTCGTCCATGATGCGTGTTAAATCACTCTACCTTAGGGCTCATGCACCCAAAGGTATTTTTTCTGTGTGTCTGTTCCGCTTTTTTTTTTTTTTGGCCTGTATGCAGAACCATTCACTTCAATGGGGTCACACAAAAAAACGGTCTCCGTAATGCCTTTCCGACAAGGATACGACTGTTCTATTATTAGGGGTCGGCCCTTCTGTTCTGCAGAATGCACACATCTGGTAAACCTGCCCATCAGTCTGCACTTCACTTGCAAGCACTAGATGGCGCTGTAGATAGCGGACACAAGGCATCATTATACCGTACAGCTCCTGCATATTCTGTAGCATTATGCACTTACATGGGTACATGCTTTAAGAACATCAAATAATCCAGAATAATAAGCGGATTAACCACTCGAGGATTGTTCACAAGAGTTTAAAATCTATGAAAAAATGGGTAACAGAAAAGGACAGAGAAATAAGGACAAGAATGAATCGGAGTTTCCAGGGCTCACAAAGTGTGGATTCTGGAGAAGTTTCTGTGATCCAGGTGGCATAAAAAGGATTTGGCTGCAGCGTGATGGATTGTCAGCTCCTGGGAACAGGGGCTGATATGAGTGGTCGGTCGCCAATATTATCTACTGGTATAACATGAGGACTCCCCTTTAAATAAAACAGTTGGAGCCTGAGGCAGTATGCCAGGAGGATTTGTATTGGTATGAGCTTATCATTCCAGACACTTGCTTCCAGCCCGGATCAATATGTACACAGGCCGCACCGTAACATTTCATTAATCCTTCACATTCTTGGACGAGGCGGATTCATGTCCTGGTTGCGCTGTGTGTCTTACCCTGGTCACCATCCCACAGTAGTCACTTGGGATGGCAAAAGCCATGACAGTGATTGCAACAGGCCAAAGAGGTTGTTCCGCTATTAATTGATGTGACTAAGGGCTCGTTCACAAGAACGCGTGCCTGCCGGCCCTGTGCTGCGGAACGCAATGCGCAGGCACCGACCGCGTGCCCACTGTCTGAGGATGCGAGCCCGGTCACTTTAATGGTGTCTGCAATCCGCACTGCAAAAAAGTAGTGCATGCCACGGACAGAAAACCCACTAAAGCACTCCGTAGTGCTTCCGATCCGTGCCTCCGTTCAGCACCGTACAGTATCATCAGGATTGATGACCCATTCAAGTGAATGGGTCTGCATTTGTCATACAGTGTGCACACGGACGGTGCCCGTATATTACAGCCCTTCTGTTTGCGGGCACCAGCCAACAACTGCCGTGTGTATGAGCCTAAAGGGTAGGCCACAGGACTTGTTGCTCTCAAGCTTTAAGGCATTTGCAATATATGCAGCTCTCTGGTCAGGTAGTAACCCTGCTCATCCCGAGCTTCCTGGTTCATTGGTAGAAGGGCAGAACTATAGAGAACACTTGCATTGGGAGCAGGAAATGTTGCAGCTAAAGCATGCACATATACAGGTCCTTCTCAAAAAATTAGCATATTGTGATAAAGTTCATTATTTTCTGTAATGTACTGATAAACATTAGACTTTCATATATTTTAGATTCATTACACACAACTGAAGTAGTTCAAGCCTTTTATTGTTTTAATATTGATGATTTTGGCCTACAGCTCATGAAAACCCAAAATTCCTATCTCAAAAAATTTGCATATCATGAAAAGGTTCTCTAAACGAGCTATTAACCTAATCATCTGAATCAACTAATTAACTCTAAACACCTGCAAAAGATTCCTGAGGCTTTTAAAAACTCCCAGCCTGGTTCATTACTCAAAACCGCAATCATGGGTAAGACTGCCAACCTGACTGCTGTCCAGAAGGCCATCATTGACACCCTCAAGCAAGAGGGTAAGACACAGAAAGAAATTTCTGAACGAATAGGCTGTTCCCAGAGCGCTGTATCAAGGCCCCTCAGTGGGAAGTCTGTGGGAAGGAAAAAGTGTGGCAGAAAACGCTGCACAACGAGAAGAGGTGACCGGACCCTGAGGAAGATTGTGGAGAAGGACCGATTCCAGACCTTGGGGGACCTGCGGAAGCAGTGGACTGAGTCTGGAGTAGAAACATCCAGAGCCACCGTGTACAGGCGTGTGCAGGAAATGGGCTACAGGTGCCGCATTCCCCAGAAACAGCGGCAGAAGCGCCTGACCTGGGCTACAGAGAAGCAGCACTGGACTGTTGCATGTCATTCGGAAATCAAGGTGCCGGAGTCTGGAGGAAGACTGGGGAGAGGGAAATGCCAAAATGCCTGAAGTCCAGTGTCAAGTCCCCACAGTCAGTGATGGTCTGGGTGCCATGTCAGCTGCTGGTGTTGGTCCACTGTGTTTTATCAAGGGCAGGGGAAATGCAGCCGCTATCAGGAGATTTTGGAGCACTTCATGCTTCCATCTGTTGAAAAGCTTTATGGAGATGAAGATTTCATTTTTCAGCACGACCTGGCACCTGCTCACAGCGCCAAAACCACTGGTAAATGGTTTACTGACCATGGTATTACTGTGCTCAATTGGCCTGCCAACTCTCCTGACCTGAACCCCATAGAGAATCTGTGGGATATTGGGAAGAGAAAGTTGAGAGACGCAAGACCCAACACTCTGGATGAGCTTAAGGCCGCTATCGAAGCATCCTGGGCCTCCATAACACCTCAGCAGTGCCACAGGCTGATGGCCTCCATGCCACGCCGCTATCGAAGCATCCTGGCCTCCATAACACCTCAGCAGTGCCACAGGCTGATTGCCTCCATGCCACGCCGCATTGAAGCAGTCATTTCTGCAAAAAGATTCCCGACCAAGTATTGAATGCATAACTGAACATAATTATTTGAAGGTTGACTTTTTTTGTATTAAAAACACTTTTATTTTATTGGTCGGATGAAATATGCTAATTTTTTGAGATAGGAAATTTGGGGTTTTCATGAGCTGTATGCCAAAATCATCAATATTAAAACAATAAAAGGCTTGAACTACTTCAGTTGGTGTGTAATGAATCTAAAATATATGAAAGTCTAATGTTTATCAGTACATTACAGAAAATAATGAACTTTATCACAAGATGCTAATTTTTTGAGAAGGACCTGTATGTATGCCATCTCCTACGGGCACTGTGAGGCTTCCATTAGTGGTTGTTGTCACCTGTTATTGATGGAACTGACAATCTGCTAAATATAATAGTGAAATATGCCATATTCCCCAGTCATATCTGTCCATCGGAAGGAACTCCCATCCTTGTACCCCAAAAGTATGAGCTTGCTTCTACCCCCGGTAGACCGATCTATGGTCACACAAGGGTTAACAAGAGATTGCTAACTAATTCCATAAGTGAACCTCTTGCAAATTTCTGCAGGTGTGGGTCCTAACACCCCCGCCGCCCCCCACCAGGTAAGTCTTTGTAGCCTGCAGAAGAATATATTGTTCTCCTTGTACCTCGTGGTTATCCTGGGAGTGCAGTCCATTCATCCCGCTCCAGACGAAGAGTGAAGGATGAATGACTCAAGACAAGGGCCGTGAGCTAATCCTGTCCTAAGAAGTGTTATATGTCCCAGGTACATTCTGCTCGGACTTTGAATAGATTCATGGCATCCTGATCCAATGTCGCCCCCATATACAGTGTCTGCAGAGAAGTCTCAGAAGCTGAGAATGTACTATGTATGATATGCGTCCAAGGAAGGAGAAGCTGCCATCGTGAGGAAACCAAAGGAAAAATATATGTATCGTGCCCTGTATGCCGGGGCGGATTGGCCATAGACCTTACAGGGGAATTGCCCAGGGGGCCATCTGAGCTCTCCTCACGGCTGCCCAATGGTGTTTTTGGGGATGTATTTTGTTCTGCTGGTGTTTGGATCTGTTAGGGTGATATAATGTGCCACAATATGGTATTGCTGGCCCTGCCTTCCATTAATTTGGACCCAACTATAAAACAGGGCCACTGTTAGTATTTTTTCCAGGGCCACTTTAAGTTCTTAGTCCGCCCCTGCCTGTATGCCCAAAATATGTGTATGCACCGAAAAGGCTAATGGCACATGGGTGTCCATAGGGCTCCTTTTTTTTTGCCTTGGGCCTCTTTCACACGGGCGTTGCCGGAAAAGGTGCGGGTGCGTTGCGGGAACATGCGTGATTTTTCCGTGCAAAACATTGTAATGCGTTTTGCGCGCATGTGAGAAAAATCGGCATGTTTGTTACCCAAACCCGAACTTCTTCACAGAAGTTCAGGTTTGGGATCGGGGTTCTGTAGATTGTATTATTTTTCCTTATAACATGATTATAAGGGAAAATAATAGCATTCTGAATACAGAATGCATAGTACAATAGGGCTGGAGGGGTTAAAAAAATAATAATAATAATTTAACTCACCTTAATCCACTTGATCGCGCAGCCGGCATCTCTTCTGTCTCTTTCTTTGCTGATTGCAGTCAAAGGACCTGTGGTGACATCACTCCGGTCATCACATGGTCCGTCGCATGATCTTTTACCATGGTGATGGATCATGTGATGACCGGAGTGACGTCACCACAGGTCCTTTGACTGCAATCAGCAAAGAAAGAGACAGAAAAGATGCCGGCTGCGCGAGCAAGTGGATTAAGGTGAATTACATTTTTTTTAACCCCTCCAGCGCTTGTACTATGCATTCTGTATTCGAATACTCGCTCTTGTGAAAGGGACCTTAGACCAAAAGAGGTCCTTTGTGAATAGTCCCATCTGTTCCAATACGGAGGCAGCCAGTGAAACATTATGCATGGGGGGTTTAAGTAAAAAAATCCTCCCGACATTTCGGTTTCTTGCTCTAGTTTTGTACCTAGATACCCTGACGAAGACAAAGCAGCTTGTTTGTACCCCCCTGGCACTTAGTACACAGGGCACATGCGCCTACCAATAGCTATGCCCCTGGTTTTGGTATGGCCCCACTTGGCAAAAATAAACAAAACATCAAGCATGTTGCACAATCTAAGGGCTTGTTCACACGGCCGTAGTGCACCCGTGGCCGTATTGTGGGCTGAATACGACAGATCCGCAAGGCATGGGTCACCAGCCGTGTGCATTCCGCATCACGGATGCGGACTCATCCGGAGATGCGGTGCATAACGGAACGAAAGCAGTACGAATTGCTCCTGTGGTGTTCTGTTCTGCAAAATGATAGAACTTGTTCTATCTTTTTGCAGAACGGACGGATCGCGGACCCCATTCAAGTGAATGGGTCTGCAATCCGCATGCGGCTGCCCCGCGGTCGGTGCCCGTGCATCGCGGACGGCAATTTGCGGTCCACGGCGCGGGCGTGGAGCCCTTACGTTCGTGTGAACAAGGAGTTGGGGATCCAAGTGCCTCCGTCAACTGGCCGAGCATGCTATGGCATATATCAGCTAGCTCATTGTTAGTTAGCGGAGGACTGATGATGGACTATATGTAATAGGATTGCACAATGTGCACCGACTGACGTAGCTGGCACCAGCCATTGGCACCTATAGGGTGATGCGCAATTCATCGTGTGTAACGATCCATTGTGTTGTCTGTGTGAATGGATGATCGTGAAGCAGGTAGCAGCTAGTCTGGGATTTATTCTGCACGATGACATGTCGGAGGAAACCGCAGCCAGCAGAAGCCATCCTGAGTCACCGGGGCGCAGGCCGCATCGCCCTGACTCTGCAAACCTCCCTGATAGTGTAGCTGCATCTACAGTGGTCACCGTAATGGAAAGAGCTTCAGTAATAGACAGTTAATAAGGGAGCTGTTGACGGATCCAGTAACAGAATATGAAGACTGAAACTTCATAGGACCACCATCATTTTGTCCACAGCACTGGCACCATGGATGACCTCAAAACTGGAGAAATCATTTAAATCCTTGATCCCCCAGGTTGTGCTCCATTGCAGATACTGTCCAGAAAAAGCATGGCTGCTTTCATCCCAAAACCGCACCCCATCAGGTTATAGGCAGCTCAGTACCAGACACAACCCATGGACAGGGGTGGCACTGTTTGGAAGGGGTTATCTGGTCCTGGACAGCCCCTTTAACTGAGGAATGTTCTAGGCCAGGCATGCTCAACCTGCGGCCCTCCAGCTGTTGCAAAACTACAACTCCCACAATGCCCTGCTGTATACCGATAGCTGTGTAGGCTGTCCTGGCATGCTGGGAGCTGTAGTTTTGCAACAGCTGGAGGGACGCAGGTTGGACATCCCTGTTCTTAGTTGTAAAGGTTATATAGAAGGCTGGTTGTCAGTAAAGTTTCACAAAGTTCTCAGGAGTTGGTAGCCTGCAATCTGCATTTAACTGTCGTGGCCGGCTTTCTCCTCAGTGAGATCCCGCAGTTTACGACGGTCTTAAAGTGACAGTGTATCTGATGGTGCCTCTATGAAATCCCTAATCCTCCCTTTGAAGATTTATGTAAAGTGTTTATGTCTCATTCCGGTTAATACCCATAACCCTCGTTAAGGATCTCCGATAATCTGTAAATTACTGTCTAGAGAACAGCGTTGAGATTACAGGACACAGAGAGGTAAAGATTTATGAGATTCTCCTTACAACCCCTTTAAATGACTTCCCCAGGAGGCCCTTAAAGACTGCAACTCCAGATGCAGTCATTTTTCTTCATCCCTAACTTCCTGGTTCATGAACAGAATGCCAGTAGTGCAGTAAATACTGACACATTAGCAGATAAATATAAGAGAGCAAGCCTTTATCAAATGCCAGTCCAGATCTTTGCAAAGTATACACATCTTACTCTCTCCTGTATGTAGTAATTCAGTCTTTCTGTCACTTGTCTCCTTGCTTTCATCTATGGCCAAATTGCCAAGTAATGCAGCATTACATCCGCAGCTCCTCCAAAGTTGGGTGAGGCGCGAGGCCCCATGTGGCTCAGTTTATAGTAAAACGTATGCTGTACTGTTATCAGTATTCGGGAATAGCGTGACTGTTCCTCCTATCTGTGTCATGCAGACTGAACTTCAAACAGATCCAAAGACTTCAAGTTCACCATGAAGTGGAACCTCCTCCTGAGCACGACAGGAGCTGAGCTAATCCGCTGCAGACGCGGTGCACCGAGGAGCCACTACTGCACCGTGCGATGTCCACCGAGGTCTCTAGTAATTATAGGCTGCATGAAATAAGTCAATTGACAAAATGACAGCGTTCTACAGGGCTATAAAACGAATAGCCCCCGGGCTCGGACTGGCCCACAGGGATACAGGTGGGCCCCGGAGCAAGGTGGGCCCCAGCCTCCCACCCCCTGCACAAGTGGCACATAACACAGTAGACTTAGTGCACTACATATAGGCAGTGTACAGCACCTCAACCAACCAGTGAAATATTTAAGAAACTCTCCAGTTTTATTATTATAGACACGTTCATGGTGCTGAGATGACTTCTGGGTACAAAGGCAGGACCGCCAGTGTCCTCCTTTCCCAGAGACCTACCTTCTCAAAGCTGCTGCAAGGACCCCATAATCAATCATCATCTTTCTGCTATATGAACAGGTAAAATTTGGATGTATCCGTATGGTGGCACCCCAAAACAAATGTTACTGGAAAGCCCATAAATGTTGATCAGGATTTAGCCCATTGCAAATACAGCAAACTGTACCTTACCTGCAAGGTGCACTACCATGTTAAATGTAGCACCGCTGCTCACTGACTTTGTGTTGGAGAGGCCTAGCCACTCATTGTGTATGAGTGTTCATTTACCAAAGGCTACATGTGTGTAATACTGCTCCTATGTACAAGAATATAACTACTATAATACTGCTCCTATGTACAAGAATATAACTACTATAATACTGCTCCTATGTACAAGAATATAACTACTATAATACTGCTCCTATGTACAAGAATATAACTACTATAATACTGCCTCCTATGTACAAGAATATAACTACTATAATACTGCTCCTATGTACAAGAATATAACTACTATAATACTGCTCCTATGTACAAGAATATAACTACTATAATACTGATCCTATGTACAGGAATATAACTACTATAATACTGCCTCCTATGTACAAGAATATAACTACTATAATACTGCCTCCTATGTACAAGAATATAACTACTATAATACTGCCTCCTATGTACAAGAATATAACTACTATAATACTGCCTCCTATGTACAGGAATATAACTAGTATTAAGGCTGGTTACAGCCTGCATTTGTGGGAGGGGCTGCTGACTATATGTTCCCCACGCGTCCTCACCTGGAGGACGTCTGCTTCATGCAGCTTCCTCGATCCGTTCCGTCACTTCCGGTCGCAGCGCGTCACTTCCGGGGCTCCTCCGAGCGGCGGTCACGTCCTCCTCGCGCTCTGGACCCAAGCGCTTCGTCTCCCCCACGCGTCGGCGGGATGGGTAGGGTCCGGCCTGCGGGCTACCCCCTCCTCTGGGTCTCCCATCCTCTGGCTTGGGCGCCGTCCCAGGCCGGCGTGCGCTCCGGCGAGGGGCGCGCGCCGGAGCTTCTCGGCCGGGCCTGGGCTTCCGGTCACGTGATCGGCGTGCGTTCCAGCTTGGAGCGCACGCCGGAATCCGGCCGGGCCCGGGCCCTCGGTGTGAACTGGGCCTAACCTACCATTGCCCTTTGATTCATTCATTTGTTGTGGATCATGTTTGATCATCCCAGAGGATTGAGTATGTTATTTCTGTGCAGAGCTCATTTGTAGGATAACAAAACATGAAATTGCTCTTTGCTTTTGGACGTGGACGCCATCAGTTGGTGACTAGGAGACGGCGCTGCCGCGTTTTGCAGCTGATGTACATCGCATTGTTTTAACACAAACAGTCCTTATTCTTTACAAAGCTCCATTTTCCCCATAGTGCGGGTTTATCTATTGAGCCATTGACTCCTTTATTTTGTAAACAGATGTGATGCTTGTGTATAGGATAACTGGTTCCTATCCTACCTCGTGCGCCATTGTGCAGACCTGGCTTTCTCTAGAGTCTGTAACTGGTGACGTCACAGGCCATGAGGCCTCTTTTCTCTGTGCTCCAGTCATATCAGAGACCTTCTGTCACAGCAACATCATGGATTACTTAAGCTAAGTATAACAACTGTGCCTCAGGAACGAAGCTTTCTGCGTTTTGGTTTCCCAATAGGAGTGAAAGTAAAAGGGGGGAAACGCAAGCACCTTACCTAAACTCTAAGGAGAATTAATAAAGAAGTCCTCAGTCGGATGCAGCAGATGGGCCGTGACTGCAGATTTCATTTTTTGTTGCTGTCTCCACTGACTTTAGTCACTGTGCTGTTTGCATAGAGATTCCCAGCTCCCAGGGTCACATTTAATTCTAAGCCTTTGGTATATTATGAATTTGGCATTTATTTGTTTTTATTTTATTCTAGGTGAGCGTTGACTTGTCGGCTGGACGTTTACCACCTGAACAGCACCGATCACATGTGATGTTACTTCTAGCAGCCGATTGCCGGTCCTTTACAGACAATGCTATCGGAGCCTGCAATGCCACGTATCCTCTCCTGCGATCACAGCCAGGGCAGCGTGCGAATCCTGTGCGTATCTAGTGCCGTGTCTGCCGCCCTACTGGGCGCATGCGTCGGGCACCATTGTAGTGCCGTCCTCGCATGCTCAGGTTTGGCACGGCTGTCCCGTGCGGCCCTCCTGGGCGCATGCGTGTGGCACCGCCGTGTTACACCTAGGTGCTGATTATTGCTTGTCGTCTATCCCTGGGTCTGTTTTCCTTGCTTCTTATCTCGCTCGCACACATCATCCGTAGTCTTCCTGGTTCACCCTGGCCCGTTTCGCCCCTGTCATCCTGGATCGCCCAGGCTCGTTCCTGCCTCTGTCATCCTGGTTCGCCCGGGCTCGTTCCTGTCCCTGTCATCCTGGATCGTCCAGGCTCGTTCCTGTCTTGTCATCCTGGATCGCCCAGGCTCGTTCCTGTCCCTGTCATCCTGGATCACCCAGGCCCACACTGCCTCTGCCATCCTTCCTTGCTCCCCATCCGGTTCTCCGGTCCCGCATCCTCTTTCTCTTCCCTGCTCTCCTAAAGCGATGTTTAAGAATAATGGTAATATCAAAGCCAACTGGTACAAGTTCTTCTTTAGTACAACGGACCTGGGGGTATCTACAACTGTAATCAGGTATAATTGCATGTATTGTTTCTATTTTTTCATTTATTTTGCAGTACATCCCAGCCGAGAAGCCGTGGTTAGCAGGCACGGGGGCTGGCCGGCCTGTTTCTCCATTTCGATTAAAAAAAAAAAAAAAAAAAAAAGAGGAAAGAAGCTTCAGGAACGCAGCGGAGAGACCAGACGCCGGTGTGATCATTAAGGTGCTGCCTTGCGGACGCTGCTGCAGGGCTCTGGAACTGCGATTCTGGTTCCCATCGTCTAGGCTACCGCTGGCCCAGATTAAGTAAGTTCGAACCTCCAGTGGACCCCTATTCCCACAACTGCCCCTCAATCGCTGCACAATCGCTCTCTGCCTCCTCGACTGGAACCAGAAACTGCACCTTCCACTGCTGCTACCAGATGTAACACAGGTTATCCCCTCCGGGGTAGCTAACTCCATGGACGTCGTTTTAGTCGTAGGGTTTCTGTTACTGTGCCATTTTTCCGGTTTCCTAATGTACCATTTTGGGCAATCTTTTCTATAACAAACAGGGCTGCGGTGCTGTCGTTTATTCAGCCCTCCCGATCAGAAGTAGCGGCTCATCAGCTTCCCGAATTCTTCAGGTATCAGGTATACGCCTTTTGTCTGTCTTCCCTGTCGTCCTGGATCACCCAGGCTCTCTCTGCTCCTGTCATCCTGGATCGCCCAGGCTCGCTCTGCTCCTGTCGTCCTGGATCACCCAGGCTCGCTCTGCTCCTGTCGTCCTGGATCGCCCAGGCTCGCTCTGCTCCTGTCGTCCTGGATCGCCCAGGCTCGCTCTGCTCCTGTTGTCCTGGATCGCCCAGGCTCGCTCTGCTCCTGTCGTCCTGGATCGCCCAGGCCCGCTCTGCTCCTGTCGTCCTGGATCGCCCAGGCTCGCTCTGCTCCGGTCGTCCTGGATCGCCCAGGCTCGCTCTGCTCCTGTCGTCCTGGGTCGCCCAGGCCCTCTTTGCTCCTGTCGTCCTGGATCGCCCAGGCTCGCTCTGCTCCGGTCGTCCTGGATCGCCCAGGCTCGCTCTGCTCCTGTCGTCCTGGATCGCCCAGGCTCGCTCTGCTCCTGTCGTCCTGGATCGCCCAGGCTCGCTCTGCTCCTGTCGTCCTGGATCGCCCAGGCTCGCTCTGCTCCTGTCGTCCTGGATCGCCCAGGCTCGCTCTGCTCCTGTCGTCCTGGATCGCCCAGGCTCGCGCTGCTCCTGTCGTCCTGGATCGCCCAGGCTCGCTCTGCTCCTGTCGTCCTGGATCGCCCAGGCTCGCTCTGCTCCTGTCGTCCTGGATCGCCCAGGCTCGCTCTGCTCCTGTCGTCCTGGATCGCCCAGGCTCGCTCTGCTCCTGTCGTCCTGGATCGCCCAGGCTCGCTCTGCTCCTGTCGTCCTGGATCGCCCAGGCTCGCTCTGCTCCTGTCGTCCTGGATCGCCCAGGCTCGCTCTGCTCCTGTCGTCCTGGATCGCCCAGGCTCGCTCCGCTCCTGTCGTCCTGGATCGCCCAGGCTCGCGCCGCTCCTGTCGTCCTGGATCGCCCAGGCTCGCTCCGCTCCTGTCGTCCTGGATCGCCCAGGCTCGCTCCGCTCCTGTCGTCCTGGATCGCCCAGGCTCGCTCCGCTCCTGTCGTCCTGGATCGCCCAGGCTCGCTCCGCTCCTGTCGTCCTGGATCGCCCAGGCTCGCTCCGCTCCTGTCGTCCTGGATCGCCCAGGCTCGCTCCGCTCCTGTCGTCCTGGATCGCCCAGGCTCGCTCTGCTCCTGTCGTCCTGGATCGCCCAGGCTCGCTCTGCTCCGGTCTCCCTGGATCGCCCAGGCTCGCTCTGCTCCCCCAGGCTCGCCCTACCTCGGTCATGCTGGATCGCCCAGGCTCACTCTGTCTCTGTCATTCTGGATCACCCAGGCCCGCTCTACCCCGGTCTTCCTGGGTCGCCCAGGCCCACGTTGCCTCTCTCGTCCTGGGTCGCCCAGGCCCATGTTGCCTCTCACATCCTGGATCGCCCAGCTTACTCTTCTGCCGTCACCTGGACCGTCACGTCACTAACTACCCACTGCCTTCCCGGTTCGCTCAGGTCATTTAACAACCCAGCTCCGGCCTGAATCACTCGTGCCCTTGTTACCTCCCGTGGCGGTCGGTTCAATTAACTATTTCCCTCCTACAGCGGGGGTAGTCTTCTTGCCCACTTATCCAGGCCTACCCCGCACTGGCTCCAGGCACAGTTCAGCCAGATAGTTCTTGGAGGGTGATAGGCATCCCTCCTGACTCCACGCCAATGTACACCTCAGCCCCTACCACAAGTATTAAGGCTGGTTACAGCCTGCATTTGTGGGAGGGGCTGCTGACTATATGTTCCCCACGCGTCCTCACCTGGAGGACGTCTGCTTCATGCCCCACCCTCCCGACCCTTCTTTCTTTCATTCCACTCTCTTGGGTGGCCCACTTATCCAGGCCTACCCCGCACTGGCTCCAGGCACAGTTCAGCCAGATAGTTCTTGGAGGGTGATAGGCATCCCTCCTGACTCCACGCCAATGTACACCTCAGCCCCTACCACAACTATAATACTGCTCCTATGTACAAGAATATAACTACTATAATACTGCTCCTATGTACAAGACTATATCTACTATAATACTGCTCCTATGTACAAGAATATAACTACTATAATACTGCTCCTATGTACAAGAATATAACTACTATAATACTGCTCCTATGTACAAGAATATAACTACTATAATACTGCTCCTATGTACAAGAATATAACTACTATAATACTGCTCCTATGTACAAGAATATAACTACTATAATACTGCCTCCTATATACAAGAATATAACTACTATAATACTGCCTCCTATGTACAAGAATATAACTACTATAATACTGCCTCCTATATACAAGAATATAACTACTATAATACTGCTCCTATGTACAAGAATATAACTACTATAATACTGCCCTCTATGTACAAGAATATAACTACTATAATACTGCTCCTATGTACAAGAATATAACTACTATAATACTGCTCCTATGTACAATAATATAACTACTATAATACTGCCTCCTATGTACAAGAATATAACTACTATAATACTGCCCCTATGTTAGAAAATATAACTGTAAGGGCTCATTCAGACGGCCGTATGCTGTCCGCAAAAATACTGAATGCTATCCGTTTTTTTGCGGACCCATAGACTTCAATGGGGCCATGTCCTGATTTTCATGGACAAGTATAGGACATGTTTCATTTGTTTTGCGGAACCATGGAATAGAAAAGGGCCCCATAGAAGTGAATGGGTCGGCATCTAGTCCGCCAAAAAAAACGATCTGCATTTTTGCGGAAAGCATAAGGCCGTCTGAATGAGCCCTAATACGGTAGGTACATGCTGATGGATCTGAGCAGATTACAATTGCTCCCGTTCTCTCGGCACTCGCTCAGTTAAACACGTTGCAGAGCAGAATAGACCAGATAGAATTTCTTGCCAAATATCTCTTGTCCCTCATAATTACTGTAAGGGATACGGTCCGATCCTCACAGCTTTATGTGCTGCTATTATACGTTTCATACTTGGTATATTATGCTTTTCTTCACGCTGACATCCGCAGAGATAACAGAATCGTTATATAATTGCACTTGCGTCACAGGACAACATATTTCTACCGCCAAATAAACAGAGAGAATTCCTCAGCGTTATCTCTGCTCATGAAAGGCAGCAATCAGTGAATAGAAGCACAAGCGGGTTGTTTTAAAGGGACAGTAACAAGAAGATTCCCGCCTCATTGTCTTGCACTCTTGGCCTCTAAGCCCGCATTTCAAGGATTTAATTCTGGAAATGCCTTGTTATAAGTATGGACTTTACAATGATGGCGGCCATATCACATGCGGCCTGCACTTTTCTAACAAACCCGTTCTCTAATTTACACAGGTGAAGACTCCAGGTTGCACTTTGTGTCTTATAATCCATTTATACAACTGAATAGTCAAGAAATCTAAAATCTTGGCATTGTAATCCCATTTGTTTCTATGCATTTGGAGTAATAAAAAAATTGGGTTGTTCTCTGGAAACCATCAGCAAGTAGGGCCTCTGCTGCCGAAGTCAATGGTATATTTTGTACTAATGTTTCAAGCATGTTTGTTATAAATCTACATCATTTTTTTTCTATATTTTCAAAAAATAAAGTTGGTTTTGCCCTGGGCAATTGTACAGGAAAACCATAAACAAGCAGGCTCTAGCTGCTGCTCACGGATGTAAGGCTACTTTCACACTGGCGTTTCTGGGTCCGCTTGTGAGATCCGTTTCAGGGCTCGCACAAACGGCCCAAAACGGATCAGTTCAGCCCCAATGCATTCTGAATGGATAAGGATCCGTTCAGAATGCATCAATTTGGTTGCGTTTGGCCTCCATTGCGTTTTTTAGACGGTCACTAAAACGCAGCTTGCAGCGTTTTGGTGACCGTCTCACGATGCGGAGCCAAACGGATCCGTCCTGACTTACAATGTAAGTCAATGGGGACGGATACGTTTTTCACTAACACAATATGGTGCAATTGAAAACGGATCCGTCCCCCATTGACTTTCAATGTAAGTCAGGATCCGTTTTGACTTAGACTTTTTCTTTTTTTTATGAATAATGCAAACGGATCCGTTATGAACGGATACAAGCGTTTGCATTATCGGTGCGAATCCATCTGTGCAGATACAAGACGGATCCGCACCAAACGCGAGTGTGAAAGTAGCCTTATTTAAAACTTTTCTTCTTAGGGTACTTTCACACTTGCCTTGTTGGATTCCGACAGGCAGTTCCGTCGCCGGAACTGCATGCCGTATCCCGCAATCTGTATGCAAACGGACATCATTGGTAGACTGATCCGTCTCACAAATGTATTGCAATACCGGATCCGTGTCTCCGGTTGTCATCTAGAAAAATGGATCCAGTATTTATCTTTTTCACGTTTTTAAAGGTCTGCGCATGCGCATGCGCAGACCGCAAAACTGGATCAGTTTTTTCCAGAACACTTGGGGTTGGATCCGGCATTAGTGCCTTTCAATGGAAAATAATGCCGGATCTGGCATTCCGGCAAGTGTTCCGGAATTTTGGATGGAGAAAATACCGCAGCATGCTGCGGTATTTTCTCCGTCCAAAAACCGTACAGTGACTGAACTGAAACCATCCTGATGCACCCTGAACGGATTGATCTCCATTCAGAATGCATGGGGATGAAACTGATCAGTTCTTTTTTTTTTTTCCGGTATTGAGCCCCTAGGACGAAACTCAATACCGGAAAACGCAAGTGTGAAAGCATCCTAAGTATAATAATCATTAGCACATAAACAGCAAAGTGAAAATAAGAATAATGGATCTGTCAACAGCAGCTAACCTGCTTGTTGACAGTTTTCATGTCGGAACAGAAGATTTTCATAATTGTGCACATGGCATCAATGTAAAAGAAGGAAACATGTAAATGTAAAGAAATGGATGCAATCAGCTCACTGCCTTTGACAGTCCTCGGTGCACAGATTCTTAGAAGCAAATCCACTCCGATCTTAAATAAAACCATGAATTTTTTTATTTAAAATGTATTTGATTTTTTTAAAGCCAAAAAAATAGCAGTTCTGACTGCTGGACCACTACTTTGTTTCAACATGGAAATGAAGATCCCTTATAAAGATGCTGGATTAGATTTTTGCTGCTGACAGATTCAGTGTTCATCAAAGGCGGGGTTTCACTTAAAGTATTATTTTTGGAATTTCCTGATCCGCTTGTGAAACATTTCTTTACATAATAACCAACATTTTCTAGTTTTCTTGGTCAGATCTCCGTTTTCTCAAACAGAGCTCCCAATCCCCTGCATAGACATAGAGATAAATGGCAGCATTCTTTCTGCCTGCGGCCACCACTAGATGGAGCTCACTGACTGCAGAACGCATAAACGGCATGAACTGAATCTAAGCTGCCCCTAGTGGTGGCTGCCGGTAGTTCTCATGCTTTCAGTGCAAGTTGGGAGCTGTCTGTACCATTCAACAGCAGAAACTTGTCTGAGCATTCACCCCACCTCTGCCCTCTCAGGTGCCTTCCTGCCAGTCTAAGCATGGCTTCTCTATTTATGGGGACGATGCCAGCAGGTCTCCAGGTGCCAGCCTCGGTCATTACTTGCACACGCCCTTTGTACATTTCTCTGCATTCACGTCCTTTTACAGCACATGAGATATTACTCCTAGTTACTTCATTCCTGCTCTGCTTCCTCATACCCGGGTGATTACACATGAAAAATGTAAAGGGACATCTCCACCGTACCCCTCCCCGCAGCTATTACAGCAGACGCACATTGACTTACGTCATGCACCCAGGGTAATGGTTTCCAACCGGTTCCCCCTGCATGATAGGGGTTGTAGTCTTACTACACTGGCAACCACAGCTTGTAGACCACTAATTCATAGGATTCTGGTTCTGGATGTATATAGCATCTTCTGGGGGCCATGGGCTGTGGGGCCCCAGCACTGGTTGGCTCTGCCTGTTTACAGGAAATTCAATCAAGTGAAGGAAGAATTGGTCCAACGTCCACCTTGGTCTTCATCTGCCATCGCCGGGGCCCCTGTTTTGATAAGGAACCTGTAGATTCATATGGCTTGTTGGGTTTTGGGTCCCCAAGATCCGAAGAATGAGCCGCTGTAGTCAAACCCACCAGTGCAATCAACTTTCCACTTGCTTCAGCTGCAGCTGAAATAAAAAAAATTATAAAAAAATCAATTAATCTTCATTCATAAAAAAAATAAAAAATCTGCCGTTATGTGTATACAGCCCCTATACAGAGCTATGTGTTTCCATGGTTACTGACTATACAGCATTGCCCCTGTCTTCTTAAAGAGGTATTCCAGTTTTTACAAGTTATTGAATAGGAGCTAACTATTAGATCGGTGGAGATCCAAAAGATCCAGAGAACGGGGACCCCGTACCCCTTGAAGACCCCCGAAATGAAGGGAGCGGCAGGTGGAGCATGCGCACTGCTGCTCCATTGATCTCTACAGGAGTTTCGGAGACCACCGGGTACAGTGCTTGACGGTTTATGGAACTCCCATATAGATGAATGTTCGCATGCCCAACCTGCTTCTCTGTTCATTTCGGAGGACTCCGAGCGGTACGGCATCACCATTTTTATGATTGTGGGGGTCCCAGCAGTAGGACCCCCATCGATATAATGGTTATCCCCTATTCTGTGGATAAGGGATAACTTGTAACAACTGCAATGACCCTTTAAATACAGGATCTGCTGCACTGAGGGTCCCAGAGATGTTACATTATGACCCCCTGCCCATGCGCCCCTTTGGCCCCTATTTGTGGAATAAATCTTCACACTCCAGGTCACGTCCACATCTCCCCATAATCTGGGGAAATGAATGCAACCGGTGGGTAGGAGAATAGGAGAGGTCTTTATGAGACTGCAGGACTGTCACTTAGCTGCACTTCTCCTTTAAGAGAGAAGTGAAAGTGCCAGTGTCATACCAGAGATGCTAGTGTCAGCTGAGTGTGCTTTCCGTTCTGTACATTCCCCGCCACCTAAGTGACAGTAACAGGAAGCGATCAGATCGCCCGCACCTTAACCGCACGAACCCCCCCATCCCCCACCCTGTCGTATGTACCTCATTAATCACTAAAAGACAATACTTACTATTATTCTATTCTTCTCTCACAATTGGAGTTTATTAATCAGTCTCCTGTATGGAGGTAACAGGGTGAATCACCGCATATAGCAGTCATACTCTTTTACCTAGAGGCAGTATTGTAGTAGTTACATTCTTGTACATAGGAGCAGTATTATAGTAGTTATATTCTTGTACATAGGAGACAGTATTATAGTAGTTATATTCCTGTACATAGGAGCAGTATTATAGTAGTTATATTCTTATACATAGGAGGCAGTGTTATAGTAGTTATATTCTTGTACGTAGGAGGCAGTATTATAGCAGTTATATTCTTGTACATAGGCGCAGTATTATAGTAGTTATATTCTTGTACATAGGAGCAGTATTATAGTAGTTATATTCCTGTACATAGGAGGCAGTATTATAGTAGTTATATTCCTGTACATAGGAGGCAGTATTATAGTAGTTATATTTCTGTACATAGGAGGCAGTATTATAGTAGTTATATTCTTGTACATAGGAGCAGTATTATAGTAGTTATATTCTTGTATATAGGAGCAGTATTATAGTAGTTATATTCTTGTACATAGGAGGCAGTATTATAGTAGTTATATTCTTGTACATAGGAGGGAGTATTATAGTAGTTATATTCCTGTACATAGGAGGCAGTATTATAGTAGTTATATTCTTGTACATAGGAGGCAGTATTATAGTAGTTATATTCCTGTACATAGGAGCAGTATTATAGTAGTTATATTCTTGTACATAGGAGGCAGTATTATAGTAGTTATATTCCTGTACATAGGAGGCAGTATTATAGTAGTTATATTCCTGTACATAGGAGGCAGTATTATAGCAGTTATATTCTTGTACATAGGAGGCAGTATTATATTAGTTATATTCTTGTACATAGGAGGCAGTATTATAGTAGTTATATTCTTGTACATAGGAGGGAGTATTAGAGTAGTTATATTCCTGTACATAGGAGGCAGTATTATAGTAGTTATATTCTTGTACATAGGAGGCAGTATTATAGTAGTTATATTCCTGTACATAGGAGCAGTATTATAGTAGTTATATTCTTGTACATAGGAGGCAGTATTATAGTAGTTATATTCCTGTACATAGGAGGCAGTATTATAGTAGTTATATTCCTGTACATAGGAGGCAGTATTATAGTAGTTATATTCTTGTACATAGGAGGCAGTATTATAGTAGTTATATTCCTGTACATAGGAGGCAGTATTATAGTAGTTATATTCTTGTACATAGGAGGCAGTATTATAGTAGTTATATTCCTGTACATAGGAGGCAGTATTATAGTAGTTATATTCCTGTACATAGGAGGCAGTATTATAGTAGTTATAGTCTTGTACATAGGAGGCAGTATTATAGTAGTTATATTCCTGTACATAGGAGGCAGTATTATAGTAGTTATATTCTTGTACATAGGAGGCAGTATTATAGTAGTTATATTCTTGTAAATAAGGGACACTATTTTGTGGCAAATGGTAAATAATTTATTAATATTTTGATTATGATGTAAATTATTTTTTTTCCAGCTTTTTTGAGTTGACTAATAATCCAGTAAATACATGGCGTAGTCCTGAGGATAGTTGCTATAGATGAGCGAATTTAAAAATTTTAAATTCGTACACACTTCGTTTGGTGGTAGAAGGTGAATGCCTCTAAAGGCATTCCGTTATGCATTCCGTCATAGAATTGCGTTATGGTCCGTGGTAACGGAATCCGTAAAGCAATTCACCTTTTACCAACAAACAAAGTGTAAACGAATTTCATAAGCGGAAATTCGCTCATCTCTGATGGTTACGTATAGGATGCTTGGCGTTTAGCATAAACACAGGCAAACATCCGCTAGGACTGTTTGTGTCTACACAACGTCACTGGTGATTCAGTTCCTGGGGACACGTTGTAATTAGACCTCCGTCCTACGAATGTCGGCGCAGTTGTAATAACAGTGGATGGTTCTCTGCCTGGCTAATAAAGTTTTATTTCTAGGAATCAAGTAATTTTGATGCAATATCCTGGGAAATGATGAAATATTTGTGGAGCGATTAGAAGGAAGTCCTTTTATTAGGGGAAAATGTCATCTGAATCATTGGTCTTTGCAAATTGTTGCCTTTGACCAGAGTGTATACAGGGAGGGGAGGGGGCCACGAGTGTCCCACATTGATGGAGATGGTCCATGATTATTCTGGAGATCAGTAGTTGATCATTTCTGCCCAACAGACTTTTCTATGACAATCAGGGTGTAGCTATAAGGGAGGGAAAGGCTCCCAAGAAGAAACATAAAGGGCACATGGTAGATGGGCCCTGGTATAGATTTGGTACATGACTCAAGAGAAGAAACAGGATGGATACAAAGAAGGCTGTGAAGACTGGATACATAGTAGCAACCCTTCAGCTGTGAGAAATATTCGGCCTGTACAAGAATAACAAGAGTATTTCTATTCACTAACAGCAAGCAGCAATCTTACAAATGATAATAAACTGGCGCAGAGCATATATGAGACACTTGAAGTCTTTATCACCACATCTGTCTCATCTGTGGGTAACGCATGCTGGCTGACAACCACAAGGCCCACTGATTTGTTATAAAGAGTTGCAGTCCTGCCTCTGCTCCTATACTGTTGTTTTGAATGAGTGTCAGTATTCACTGCAGACCTGGCATTGTATTCACAGACCAGGAGGCTCAGAAGAGGTCCCTAAGCATTGTGGGAATCCAGATTCAATGGCAGGATTTTTATCTAAAGTGAATGGGGCCTCCTTCACATGAAGGCTTCGAGAAATCCCCAAATCCTCGTTATTGACCCTTCACCCCCCTTTTTCAATGTTGTAATCAGATTTGTTGAATGGATACAACGTAACGCGACTTAACGCTGAACGAGCTGCAAGGAATGAAACTATGAAGGATCAAGTGTAAAGAATCCATGACTGATGGGTGCCCATTGACAGGAGTTGTTGACAGAGGGCTTTGTAGATTGGATTTCTTATCACACCTATAGGACAGGCACTTCTTAGTAGCCAGATTATGTGTACAACACAGAAATCCTGTGTGCGTCGATGTCTTCCCTTCCTTAGGCTACTTTCACACTAGCGTTTAAGTTTTCCGGTATTGAGTTTCCGTCATAGGGGCTCAATAACGGAAAAAAACGCTTCGGTTTTGTCCCTATTTATTGTCAATGGGGACAAAACTGAACTGAACAGAACAGAAAGTTGCAAAATGCATTCCATCCCGTTTAGTTGCGTTCCCAGACCAGAGAGCAAACCGCAACATGTTGTAGTTTTCTTTAATTCTTGGGATGCGGAGCAAGACGGATCCGTCATGACCCACAATGCAAGTCAATGGGGATGGATCCGTTAAACTCTGACACAATCTGTCATAATAGAAACTGGATTCGTCCTCCATTGACTTTCAGTGGTTTTCATGACGGATCCGTCTTGGCTATGTTGCAGATAATACAACCGGATCCCTTCATAACGGATGCAGATGGTTGTATGATCAGGAACGGAAGCGTTGTTGCTTGACCCTGCTGGATCCAGCAAAAACCCTGGTGTGAAAGTAGCCTTATTCCTCCTGGTAAATGTATTTAATGGCTGAGTATTGTAAGGTTCCTGTGCCCCTGACAACTGATGACTGACACACAGAGAGCACTGGTGTCAGCAAGTCATCTGACATGTATGCCTGTCCCAATGTGTACCAATTGTTTTATTTAATCTAAATTGTTGCACAATTCATAGTATTGTACTCACAGGAGCAGATGTTTTCTGACACAAAGGTCCAAATCCCTTGTAATATGGTATTTAGTGATGAACGAACATCAGCCGGGACGGTTCGAGAACGCAATCAAATGTTCACGAACCAGTCGGTTCGTGGCGGGCCCCATTCACTTTAATGGCAGGCGAACCTGAAAAACCTTCAGGTCATTATTGCAGCCACCAAATACTAGAAGTGCACAAATAGTCCCACAACATGGACAGTGATATACCAGAGGGGGATCAATGGCAAAAATTCCCACAAAAAATATGTATTTTAATCGGGGGCCATTTTTATGCATCCCTAAGGGAAACTGTCAAAAATGTGGGCTGCTGGAGCCTAGAAAAAAATTATTTTAGGCCAGGGGAGTACAGGCCCCAAACATTAGGCATTCAACGGACAGAAAACATCACGTGATTATGTGGCTGGAGGTACATTATGCGGTCAATGGATAAAAATTTTACTGTAAGCCACTGGACTACAGGCCCCAAACATTAGGCACTCACCAGACATAAAAGATCAAGTAAGTATGTGGCTGGAGGTAAATTAAACAGGCAATGGATATCAATTTTACTGCAGGTCAAATACATATGTTTAAAATAACTAAAAATATAACATTGGATTAAAAACATGGCTAACGAAATCACCCCTCTTGAAAAAAAAAACCTAATAATAATAGTTGAAATTCGATAACACGCGGGCGTCACTGGTGTTGAAATCCTCCGAGGCTGCAACAATTATGCATTCAGTGTACAGAAAAGATCAAGTAAGTATGTGGCTGGAGGTAGATTAAACGGTCATTGGATATCAATTTTACAGCAGACCAGTGTACTACAGGCCCCAAAAATTATGCATTCAGCGTACATAAAATAACAAGTAAGTATGTGGCTGGAGGTAGATTACACGGTCATTGGATATCAATTTTACAGCAGGCCAGTACAAATACAGGTCAAATACATATTTAAAAGAACTAAAAATATAAAATTGGATTAAAAACATGGCTAACGAAATCCCCCCTCTTGAAAAAAATAAAACCTAATGATAATAGTTGAAACACGTGGTCGTCACAGGTGTTGAATTCATCCGAGGCCCAAAACATTAGGCATTCAACGGACAGAAAAGGCCTTTTATGCCGCTGTATTTGCCTAAGACAGGGACCATTATTTGTTCTGGGTGGTGGCGGATATTTGTGGGCTGTCATAAAGAAATTCAATTAAACGTGGTCGACTTGTCACATGTGTTGAATTCCTCCGAGATCCATGCCTCATTCATTATTAGATATGTGAGGTAGTCCACACTGTCAGTGAGCTAGGCGAGTGCGCTTATCGGTCACGATCCCCCGTGCTGCGCTGAACGTCCTTTCGGTCAGGACAGTCGACGAGGGGCAAGCCAAGAGTTCTATGGCAAATTGTGCCAGCTTGGCCAAAGGTCAAGCCTGCACATCCAGTAGTCCAGGGGTTCTCGCTTCTCAGAGCGTCCACATCGGCCGTTAACCCAATGTAGTCGGACACCTGTCGGTCTAGGCGTTCCCTGAGGCAGGATCCAGAGGGCGGCTGCCGATAGGTTGGCTGCAAGAATGATCTCATATCCGAAGTGACCAACACATCTTCAAACCGTCCTGTTCTTGCATGCTCTGTTGGATTGGTACCCAAAACTGTTTCTCTGTGAGTGGGAAGTCTATTTATATAGCCACACCACCGTAGTGTACACTCAATTGGCTATTGACACCCATGGTTGTGTTTCGTGTTTTTAATGAGCAGCCACTGGCGCGGTGAAAAGAAACCAAGCTCCCCAGAACCTGTCCTGCTGCAGAGTTCATACAGGTAGTCGTTAACAGCACGTTTCTGCTGGAGCAGCCTATCAAGCATATACAAGGTGGAGTTCCATCACGTCGGGCAGTCAAAAATCAGACGTCTCATGGGCAGGTGGTGTCACTGCTGAACTGAGTCAGCAAGGCGAGCCATGGCTGCGTAAGATCTTCTAAAATGGCCAGAGATTTTCCTGGCCTGCCGCAAGACGTCCTGGACCCCGGGGTATTTGGGAACAAATCGCTGCACGACTAAGTGTCATTTTGCTCTGTTTCAGCACGCTCAGCAGATTGGCATTGTTGTCGCACACCGCTTTACCAACTGTCAAATTGAGCGGGTTTAGCCACTGATCGGCCTGTGCTGAACATGGCCATACAGCTCCGGGATGCCCTTCTGGGGGAAATATTTTGTTCCGGGGACCTTCCATTGTGGTGTGCCAATGGCCACAAATTTTCTAAAGGCCTTCCAGTCCACCAGTTTATATGACAGTAGTTGGGGCTAGCAGTTTCGACAAGCCAGCGATCAGCCATTGGGCAAGAGGGTTATCCGACGTCATCATCTTTTTTCGCTCGAACATTTGGGCCATGGAAGCCTGCCTTTTGCCAGATGAACACAACGTCGGCACGGTGGAAGGTGGAGTTACAAATGGGAGGAGAGAGGAGAAGGAGAAGAGGCAGGACGTGGAGCGCCGGGAGTGTGGCTTTGTAGATTCTGACGGCGTTGCTCCCACTGGGCTCGGTGATGGGAGGCCAGGTGCCTTCTTAAGGCTTTTATCCCTAGGTGAGTGTTAGGCTTACCGCGACTTATGCGTTGACAACACAGGCTGCAGATGGCAACACTATTGTTAGCAGCTGACACGTTAAAAAAAGCCCACACTGTGGAGCCATGTGCCGGTGACCTGGGAGCGCCAGATGTGACCGTGCATGTTGGATGGCTCGCTCCAGATACATTAGCAGTCTGCTTTTTGCCTCCTGTGCCCTGCAAGTTCTGCCTGCTTCTCCTCCTTCTCCTCCCTCTCTGCTGCTCTGTCTCTCCCTCTGAACTCCCCTCCTCTTACTCTCTTGTGGGCACCCACGTGACGTCTATTGACACGTCATCATCGTCACCTTCACCACCACTGACATTAGAGATCTCGGACTAGGCAGCAACAGCGGGGACCTCCGTCCTAAGGCTGATCTGGGTACTGTCGTCAGACCGCTGGGTGGCGGCCGTTGCTACCTCCTCTTCCTGATCCGATGCCAAGAATGGCTGCGCATCGGTAAGGTCTGGGAATGGATGGGAAAATAATTCCTCTGACTCGAACGGAGGGGATATGGTGGTGGTGGTGGTGTCTTTGGGGATGCACACAGTAGAGAGTGAAGAGGGTGCAGATAGAGAGGATGAGGAGGGTGCAGAAACTGAAGGACCTAGAATATGATGGTGGAGAACAGGTAACTATTCTTCCCTCTGCAATTCCAGCGATGTGAGGAGGGGGGGTCTGGCCAAAAGACTCTCCTAAGGTGGACAACCAGTCCAGAGAACATATTGTAATGACACGGGTTTGTAGGCTGAGAAGCTGACTGGGAGACCAAGGCTGCAGCTTTGGATTGCACTTTGTAGAGCAATATAAAATGTTGGGCTGGGGCTCCCCTTTAACATATGCTGGGATTCCTTCAAACTATACTTGCTGAAGCTCCTGGCCTTCAAGTGCCAAATCTATAGTAGGCCCCATTCCCATGCATAATACTAGTGTAGGCGGCAGACTCTCCAGGGCCGGGTGGCCACTGCTCCCCCTGCACCACCTACAGTCACAGCCTGACCCCACCAGCTTATTGAAGAGGCAGTAGGAATATGGAGGACCTCCGCACCATGATCTGAGGGCGGCATAGCTGGTGCAAATATTTAACCCTTTGATATGGTTTTCTAGCCTCCCCTACATGTTTAAAGGGGTTGTTTCCCATGAATAATATTCTACAGGTTTCAAAAGAGGACCTGGATCTGAATACTTTTGCATGTAATTAAAAATCTATTATAGCTACTGAGTAACTCACTTAAATCTATCTTTTTTTTGCGCCCCCTGCTGTTGGCTCTTTTTCTAATTTCTCTGTCCTGCTCACAGGAGATGGAAGCACATGCTCAGTTCTACCCTTCAACTGCCACCAGCCAGCAGCGGAAATGACACGCCCTCTCCAGAAAGGACACGCCCTCTCCAGAAAGGACATGCCCTCTTAAGAAAGGACACACCCCCAGTTTAAAATAAATCAGAACAAGTGGAGCAATGAATGGGGAGATCTCTGGATCCATGTGAGGTGCAGGGCTGGTTCTAGCTTCGTTAGGAAGAGGTTGTCATGTACTATATGATCTCCGATTTTCATTTTTTACATTAATCATGAGATAACCCTTAAGAGGAGAATGATTTCTGCATTTTATAGTGACTCATACAGGGCGGCATTCCTGCCAGGACGATGCTCTGGTTTACTGTCTCTCCGACACATAGGGACATATCCGAAGTTTCTGTTTGAAGCAATTCCATAGAAACCGTCCTTCTATTTGACATCTTCCCTATGGCCATATGTTTGCAGTGAATTGTTTAGAGAAGTGATTCAGCCGCGTCTCCATGACTGAGGATATATTTTCCTGTGTTGCAGGGCGATGACTCACGCCGCAGGCAGCCGATGTCCGCCCTGGCTAATTATTCTCAAAATCAAAGAAGTCACTGTACACACACAAGCTGCGAGACGTCTGCCAAGAAATCTGATCGGTCCTGTCTATTAACCTAATTAAAAATGAATTCCACTGAATCCCCGGTAAATATAAGCCCCCCCTTATGTCGACTCTACCGGGTGATGTAATGGTAGATGCCCAGCAGCATATTACAGATTAAGGGCTCCTTCACACAAACGTATTTTGTGTTCCGTATACGGGTCATTTCCTGCGTTCCGCATAGGGAACCATTCATTTCAATGGGTCCGCAAAAATTATTTTGCGGACAAGAATAGGCATTTCTATAATAGGCCTCCTGTTTCGTTCCGCAAATTGAGGAAGGCACACGGGCGCCATCCGTGTTTTGCGGACTGCAAAAAACGGCACGGTCGTGTGAAAGAGCCCTTATTCAGATGAATCCCCAGGACGTGATTGTCTTCATACCCTCCTTGAGGAATCACGCTTGCACGCCTCCTGCTCCCGCCACACTCCCCTCTCCCTGTTCCTGCGCTTTCTGACAATATGGTGAACTAATGCAGGGAATGCAATGTCTGCGGCGCAGTTCCGGGAAGTGGACCGAGGTGCGGGAACAGGAAGAGTTGAGCGGTTGACTGTCAGGTCTGAGATCTGAAAAGGGTCTGGTCTGGGGTCTGTAAACTGAAAGAGTATGGGCTGGGGTCTGTAACTAGAAGATGTATGGTCTGGAGTCTGTGAATAGAAGGCGTATGGTCTGGGGTCTGTGAATAGAAGGCGTATGGTCTGGGGTCTGTGAATAGAAGGCGTATGGTCTGGGGTCTGCGAATAGAAGGCGTATGGTCTGGGGTCTGTGAATAGAAGGCGTATGGTCTGGGGTCTGTGAATAGAAGGCGTATGGTCTGGGGTCTGTAACTAGAAGATGTATGGTCTGGGGTCTGTGAATAGAAGGCATATGGTCTGGGGTCTGTGAATAGAAGGAGTATAGTCTGGGGTCTGTGAATAGAAGGCGTATGGTCTGGGGTCTGTGAATAGAAGGCGTATGGTCTGGGGTCTGTGAATAGAAGGCGTATGGTCTGGGGTCTGTGAATAGAAGGCGTATGGTCTGGGGTCTGTGAATAGAAGGCATATAGTCTGGGGTCTGTAACTAGAAGATGTATGGTCTGGGGTCTGTGAATAGAAGGCGTATGGTCTGGGGTCTGTAACTAGAAGATGTATGGTCTGGGGTCTGTGAATAGAAGGCGTATGGTCTGGGGTCTGTGAATAGAAGGCGTATGGTCTGGGGTCTGTGAATAGAAGGAGTATGGTCTGGGGTCTGTGAATAGAAGGCGTATGGTCTGGGGTCTGTGAATAGAAGGCGTATGGTCTGGGGTCTGTGAATAGAAGGCGTATGGTCTGATACCAAAGAGGGACAGAAAGGTCCAGGAGAAGAAATCATTTGGAGCTTCCTTTCGAGATAATAAATTGCCACTAGTGTCTATTTATTTCAGGCATGTCCAAAATGCGGCCCTCCAGCTGTTCCAAAACTACAACTCCCAGCATGCCTGGATAGCTTACAGCTATTAGGGCATGCTGGGAGTTGTAGTTTTACAACAGCTGGAGGGCCGCAGTTTGGACATGCCTGATTTATTTGAATCAAAACCTATTTGACTTTATTGATGATATGGGGGTTGGGACCAAGAATGCTTTCCTCTGGTGGGTGTCAGTCCAATCTTGTACAGGGGTCTGGTCTGAGGTCTGTATACAATGGTGTCTGGCTTCTGAGTTTGTTTAGAGGGGGAGCAGGGGGTCTGGTCTTGGATCTGTATAGAAAGGTCGCAGCTTGGGGTCTGTATATGGAGGTCTGGGGTCTGTATAAACTGGTGTCTGGCTTCTGCGTACGTTTACAGGGGATCTGGTCTTGGATCAGGGAGGTCCCAGCTGAGTGTGACACTGTTATGGGGGATCTGTGGATGACAATGTTATGGGGGATCTGTGGATGACACTGTTATGGGGGATCTGTGGATGACACTGTTTGGGGGATCTGTGGATGACACTGTTATGGGGATCTGTGGATGGGGGGACACTGTTATGGGGGATCTGTGGATGACACTGTTATGGGGGATCTGTGGATGACACTGTTATGGGGGATCTGTGGATGACACTTATGGGGGATCTGTGGATGACACTTATGGGGGATCTGTGGATGACACTTATGGGGGATCTGTGGATGACACTGATGGGGATCTGTGGATGACATGCTATGTAGCTGGAGGGAGAAAACGTGGCCTTACCACAATGAAGGGTCCAGTCTGTATAAATAGGTGGCCGACAAAAAATTGGCAGGTCTAGGGGGGGGCGGCAAAATTAGCTTTTGCCTAGGGTGGCAAAAATCCTTGCACCAGTCCTGCTCACAGTAGTTTTGCCCAGATATGTGCCCTCTCGCAGTACTATGCTCAAATGTGTGTCCCCTCAAAGTAGCGATGCCCAGATATGTACCCCCTCACAGTAGCAATGCCCAGATATGTGCCCCCTCACAGTAGCGATGCCCAGATATGTGCCCCCTCACAGTAGTTATGCCCAGATATGTGCCCTCCCACAGTAGCAATGCCCAGATATGTGCCCCCTTCACATTAGTTATGACCAGATATGTGCCCACTCACAGTAGCGATGCCCATATATGTGCCCTCTCACAGTAGCAATGCCCAGATATGTGCCCCCTTCACATGAGTTATGTCCAGATATGTGCCCCCTCACAGTAGCGATGCCCAGATATGTGCCCCCTCACAGTAGCGATGCCCAGATATGTGCCCCTTCACAGTAGTTCTGTCCAGATATGTGCCCCCTCCCAGTAATATGCCCAGTTGTGCCCCCTCACAGTAATATGCCCAGTTATGCCACCTCCCAGTAATATGCCTAGTTGTGCCCCTCACAGTAATATGCCTAGTTGTGCCCCCTCACAGTAATATTCCCAGGATTGTGCCCCCTGATAGAAATATGCCTAGTTGTGCCCCCTCAAAGTAATATGCCTAGTTGTTCCCCCTCACAGTAATATGTCCAGGATTTTGCCCCCTCACAGTAATATGCCCAGCTGTACCCCCTTCCAGTAATATACCATGTTGTGCCCCCTCACAGTAATATGCCCAGCTGTGCCGCTCACAGTAATATGCCCAGTTGTGCCCCCTCACAGTAATATGCCCAGTTGTGCCCCCTCACAGTAATATGCCCAGTTGTGCCCCTCACAGTAATATGCCCAGTTGTGCCCCCTCACAGTAATATGCCCAGTTGTGCCCCCTCACAGTAATATGCCCAGTTGTGCCCCCTCACAGTAATATGCCCAGCTGTGTCCCCTCATTAATATGCCTAGTTGTGCCCCCTAACAGTAATATGCCCAGTTGTGCCCCCTCACAGTAATACGCCCAGGATTATGCCCCCTCAGAGTGATATACCCAGTTGTGCCCCACACAGTAATATGCCCAGCGGTGCCCCCTCACAGTAATATGCCCAGCTGTGCCCACTCATTGTAATATGCCCAGTTGTGCCCCCTCACAGTAATATGCCAAGTTCTGTGCCCCCTCTCATTAATATGCCTAGTTGTGCCCCTCACTGTAATATGCCCAGTTGTGCCCCCTCACAGTAATACAGCCAGGATTGTGCCCCCTCAGAGTAATAGACCCAGTTGTGCCCCCTCACAGTAATATGCCCAGCTGTGCCCCCTCACATGTAATATGCCCAGTTGTGCCCCCTCTCATTAATATGGCTAGTTGTGGCCCCTCACAGTAATATGCCCAGGATTGTGCCCCCTCACAGTAATACGCCCAGGATTGTGCCCCCTCACAGTAATATACCCAGTTGTGCCCCCTCACAGTAATATGCCCAGTTGTGCCCCCTCATTGTAATTTGCCCAGTTGTGCCGCCTCACAGTAATATGACAAGTTCTGTGCCCCCTCAGAGTAATATTTCCTGTTGTGCCTGCTCACAGTAATATGCCCAGCTGTGTCCCCTCACCGTAATATGCCCAGGATTGTTACCCCTTCACGGGCAGTAAAAAATAAATAAAAAGAAATAACAAAGACTCCACATACTCATCTCGTTCCCCAGCAGCAGCAGCAGGATTATACATGGAGCTCCTGGCTGGCCCCGCCCCCTGCCCAGACCTGCAGTGTAGAGCGCAGACAGGGGGGAGGAATGATGGAGCAGGGAGCCGATGGACGGCTCTCTGCTTCATCACTACAGGCAGCTGTCTCTGCTTCCTATGGAAGGAGAGACAGCTGCCAGAGAGTGGGACATACCTCCCCCGAACCGGGACCACGGGACAGCCACTAAAGTCCGGGACTGTCCCGCCAGATCCGGGACAGTTGGGAGGTATGGAAGACTTCAGTAAGGCCTTACCCAAATGTCCGTGTTAGGTCAGTGTTTTCCATCAGTGATTTTGAGCCAAAACCAGGATTGGAGCCTCCACAGAGATAAGGCATAAGGGAAAGATCTGCTCCGGTTCTGTGTTTAGAGCCGCACCTGGCTTTGGTTCAGAAGTACTGATGGAAATCACTGAGCAAACACTGATTGTGTGAATAAGGGCTAATGCACACAAACGTATTTTCTTCTTGTGTCCGTTCCGTTTTTTTGCGGACTGTATGCGGAACCATTCATTTTAATGGGTCCACAAAAAAACTGAAGTTACTCTGTGTGCATTCCATTTCCGTATGTCTGTTCCGCAAAAGAATGGAACATGACCTATTATTGTCCGCATTACAGACAAGGATAAGACTGTTCTATTAGGGGCCAGCTGTTCCTTTCGTGGAATGCACACGGACGTCATCCGTATTTTTTGCAGATCCGTTTTTTGCGGATCGCTAAATACATACAGTCGTGTGCATGAGCGCCCTAAAGCCCACAGGGTAGATGGGGTGCTCCTGTAGCTTCAAGTTACATGTCAGGTTTTGAGACCTCACAAAATGGATATTACCTTACATTTTGTAAATACTAACTTAAAGGCGCAGGCTCAGGGCGTGGGTCGTGTGTACCGGCATTCTTGCACTATTTGTGTGCACAAGAGATAAAATGAGGGGAAACTATTTTCTGTTGCCACAAGTATACCACTTGTGGTTTGCACATAGTGTGACACTGAGCATGGAGCCTGACAGACAGATCCTGTATTCTGCTGTCACCGCAGCTTCACCGGCAAAGTGAACAATCACTGAACTCCGGGAAGAGAACAATCCCACATCCTGGATAAACATTTGTCAGCTTTCGTCCCTACACCTACAGAAAACAATTAAAAGCTCAGTTTTCATCACAAGGTAATGCTGAGATGGAGGCAAGACTGAAGGATGGATTACCGAGCGCGACGGGGTTCCACCACTCAGACGTGACCACATTCCTCCAAGTCACGAGAATCCGGAGAGCAGAGCTGTATTTCTGCTGCCTACCTTGAAAAACAAAGTTAGGGGGCAGAAAATTATTCATTAGATGAATAATATGGAGTGGCGGAGAATTCCTGTGGTATTTAATGTAAGAAAATATAGATATCTGTGGGTTTGACAGCTGAGACTCCCACCGATCTGGTGAACAAGTGGAGCCCTGTCCGAACCAAGAAAGCCACATGTTTGGCCACTTCTCTACTGAAATGGTAGCTGGCTGTGAGCCAACTACTACTGCTACTACTACCCTTTTATAAAAGAATATAACTACTATAATACTGCTCCTATGTACAAGAATATAACTACTATAATACTGCCTCCTATGTACAGGAATATAACTACTATAATACTGCTCCTATGTACAAGAATATAACTACTATAATACTGCTCCTATATACAAGAATATAACTACTATAATACTACCTCATATGTACAAGAATATAACTACTATAATACTGCTCCTATGTACAAGAATATAACTACTATAATACTGTCTCCTATGTACAAGAATATAACTACTATAATACTGCTCCTATGTACAAGAATATAACTGCTATAATACTGCCTCCTATGTACAAGAATATAACTATTATAATACTGCTCCTATGTACAAGAATATAACTACTATAATACTGCCTCATATGTACAGGGATATAACTACTATAATACTGCCTCCTATGTACAAGGATATAACTACTATAATACTGCCTCCTATGTACAAGGATATAACTACTATAATACTGCTCCTATGTACAAGAATATAACTACTATAATACTGCCCCTATGTACAAGAATATAACTACTATAATACTGCTCCTATGTACAAGAATATAACTACTATAATACTGCCTCCTATGTACAAGAATATAACTACTATTATACTGCCTCTTATGTACAAGAATATAACTACTATAATACTGCTCCTATGTACAAGAATATAACTACTATAATACTGCCTCCTATGTACAAGAATATAACTACTATAATACTGCTCCTATGTACAAGAATATAACTACTATAATACTGCCTCCTATGTACAAGAGTATAACTACTATAATACTGCTCCTATGTACAAGAATATAACTACTATAATACTGCTCCTATGTACAAGAATATAACTACTATAATACTGCTCCTATGTACAAGAATATAACTACTATAATACTGCTCCTATGTACAAGAATATAACTACTATAATACTGCTCTATGTACAAGAATATAACTACTATAATACTGCTCCTATGTACAAGAATATAACTACTATAATACTGCTCCTATGTACAAGAATATAACTACTATAATACTGCCTCCTATGTACAGGAATATAACTACTATAATACTGCTCCTATGTACAAGAATATAACTACTATAATACTGCTCCTATGTACAAGAATATAACTACTATAATACTGCCTCCTATGTACAAGAATATAACTACTATAATACTGCCTCTTATGTACAAGAATATAACTACTATAATACTGCTCCTATGTACAAGAATATAACTACTATAATACTGCTCCTATGTACAAGAATATAACTACTATAATACTGCCTCCTATGTACAAGAATATAACTACTATAATACTGCCTCTTATGTACAAGAATATAAATACTATAATACTGCTCCTATGTACAAGAATATAACTACTATAATACTGATCCTATGTACAAGAATATAACTACTATAATACCGCTCCTATGTACAAGAATATAACTACTATAATACTGCCTCCTATGTACAAGAATATAACTACTATAATACTGCCTCCTATGTACAAGAATATAACTACTATAATACTGCATCCTATGTACAAGAATATAACTGCTATAATACTGCTCCTATGTACAAGAATATAACTACTATAATACTGCATCCTATGTACAAGAATATAACTACTATAATACTGCCTCCTATGTACAAGAATATAACTACTATAATACTGCTCCTATGTACAATTACAGAGCTGTATAATGGCGATTTCGATCCGCAGTCAGTGCAGCAAGGTGTAACAGGATTGTTCCCATTACCCAGGCTGTAACCTCCCCAACTGAACCCTGTTCTACAGAAATGCCGTGGAATGATTCCTCCCTATCCTTTCCCTGCACTTGTAAATCATTTTTTTTAGCACTATGAAGTCTTTCCTCGCACTGTCCCTAGCGCCTGCTGACGTCTCTCCCTGCACTAAGTACACTGGAGAATGGCTGAATCCAAGATGGCTGAGGCTATTTATAGGGCTGTGACATCACAGGGCTGGCTGGCTGCTGATTGGCTGCATGCATGGCATTGTGGGTGATCCCGCCTTCCCAGAGTTCCTTGCTCCATGTCCTCACACGTGCAGCCGCCATTTCTGGAAAAAATGCGATTCGTTACCACGAAGCGTGAGGAAATTCGGTGTAAATTCCACTTCGTCAGCTTCGATTCGCTCATCTTTAGCCTCTATATATAAAACATGGGACCTGGTTTTATTCTGCTATATTTATCTTCTTACTTCAGGTGAATGTATTTCTCGCCCGGAGGCTAATGATCCCGGCGCCCACTCACATCTGTCTAGACAAGTAGTGGAGTTTCTCCAGGGGTTTGGGAGGTGTTTAGCGGTTATTACCGGTGACATGTCTCTTGTAGGCTGTTAGTGATTGAAGATCAAAGCCGCTCAGCCCCATCCGTGTCGGCATCTGGAGGGTTCTCTGCCATGAAAGGGACTTCGGGACACTATCATTATGGGAAGATAATTCGTACAGCGGTGAAGACTCTTGAATCATAAAGTGTCAGCGTATAAGGGCACTCTGAAGTAAAACGTCCTTCCGGTGCGTCAGCGTCCTGCCATTTATGGGGGGGGGGGGGGGGACTGACGAGAAGAGATAATGGGATAATAGGAAACACGTATGGAACTGTCTCTGTCTCCAAAAAATCCAGACTGTGATAGTGATCACCCCATGCAGACTGTAACCCAGCTTCCCCAGACTCCTGAACAGACATGGTTCCCAAATACATGGTTCCCCCCCCCCCCCACACACACATCACCCCCCTCATCATCATGGCGCAGTCTCCTGGGATATTGAGCTCACCGACCCATAAAGGGCGGCATCTCCTCTTCTGAAAGCATCCCTGTCATTAACAAAATATCTAGAACATGCTTATAGATATGTGACTGCTAAGAGCTCCCACCATCGCTAACGGCAACCTCCAATACAGCTCTCAGAACCGGAATTGTATTCTGTGCCTGGCATCCTACTGAAAAGGACTTTTGAGAAAGACTCTGTGTCTCAGGTGCTCTTGGCCAATCAGCACTGCTTACAGCACTCCTGGCAATGTGAATGGCTTGGATCAGTTGACTGACAAACAGCAACTGAAAATGCTCCTCCCCAACTGTCCTTTTCAGATGGATGACAGGCTCTGTATATAACCCAGAACTGTGCTATGGGATCTCTTAGACCCTGCTAGATTAACCCTATGGACAGCTTGTTGAAATTACATTGGTCTTATGATACAGTTGCTTCAACAGGGTTGAGATTTCCCAAAACAGTGCCACTCTTGTCCACAGGCCGTGCCTGGTATTACAGCTCAGTTCCAGTAAGTGTGGAGTCACAGCATCCATAGCCCCTTACAGTAAGTGTGTATTGAAATACTGCCTTCAGTGGCTGGTTTTAGGGGTGCGTTGCCTTTGCTATAAGGAGTGCCTCAGCTTACCCTGATACCTGCAGCTCAGTCACCGCCACATATCTTTATATTACTTGTGTAGCGGTATTATATGCATATTGTATAGAGCTGTTACTAGATTGCTTAATGTATGCACAGGGCCGTCTTTAACGCGGGGCAAAAGGGGCAGCTTCCCCGGGCGTCTCCCTTCCCCGTTCCTCTGATAGGCTGCAGGCACTAGGCTGGCAGCCTATCAGCGGCCGGTGCAGGCGGTGCGATGATGTCACCGCGCCGCCTGAGCCGTACAGCGCTGGACACAGGGCAGAAGAGGCCTGCATCGCATCACTGCCAACCTGATGGAGGTAAGTATAAGTGTTTATTTTTTTATATAGTACTACTTACTGGCACATGATTGGGGGGCATCTATGGGGGCACTTGTCATGGCACATGATTGGGGGGCATCTATGGGGGCACTTGTGACTGGCACATGATTGGGGGGCATCTATGGGGCACTTGTTACTGGCACATGATTGGGGGGCATTTATGGGGGCACTTGTTACTGGCACATGATTGGGGGGCATCTATGGGGGTTCTTGTTACTGGCACATGATTGGGGGGCATCTATGGGGGTTCTTGTTACTGACACACAAAGAAGGGGTATTTTATATGGGGGCTCTGTATAGGGGAATTTTATACTGGGGAAGATTATGGTGGGTACTATGGGGAAGGGGAGAGAGGAGTACTATGGGCTCATCTATGGGGGCACTAAGAAGGGGTATTTTATATGGGGGCTCTGTATAGGGGCATTTTATACTGGGGAAGATTATGGTGGGTACTATGGGGAAGGGGAGAGAGGAGTACTATGGGCTCATCTATGGGGGCACTAAGAAGGGGTATTTTATACTTGCAAATTATAAGGGCATCTACTGGGGCACTATAAATGGGGCATGTTATACTGGTACATTATGGGGGGGCGCACTATGGGGGCATTTACTGGGGGCACTATACAGGGGTATTTTATACTGGCAATGGCACATTATGGGGCACTATGGGGAAATTAGCTCAACTAGGGGCATTAAAAGGGGGTATTTTTTGCACTGGCACATTATAAGGAAAATTATTACTACTGGGGGGCATTATAGGGGGCTTTTTTACTACTGGGGTCTATGGGGAACATGAATACTGGTATGGGCACTATGGGAGCATAATAACTTCTGGGGCACAGTGGGGACATGTTGGGGGCACTATAGGAGCACTATTACTACCATGTGTGCTCTAGCAGAGAATTATTCCTATTGGTGGGACTTTTGCGAGCACTATTACTGTGGGGCACCTTGGCACAGTATCAGCGTACCACAAATATTTTTGGGGGACGTTATGTTTACACTATTAGTGTCAGGGGCACTGTTTGCTGGGCGCAGTTATCTTAGGGCACTGTGTGCCAATAGTTATTGAAGGGCACTATCTGCATAGTACTAGTATTATCAGGGGGTTTATCTCTTTCTGCAGTATAGTATTGAGGAGCACAGCGGCACAGTATTGGGGGTGGTAGGATGATTTGTCCAGAAGATGAGAGGATGATGGAAAAGTAGTAAACTAAGATTTTTTTTGTCAAATTGCAGAGACGAGAAATGGCTGAAAAATGGTGTCTGGTCTGAAGGTCTGAAAGGAGAAGAAGAGGAAAGAGAACATCTACATCAAAGAGACGTCACTGGATGTAAGAGGTATGAGGCGCTGTATTACCCTGGATGTAAGAGGTATGGGACGCTGTATTACCCTGGATGTAAGAGGTATGTTCGCTGTATTACCCTGGATGTAAGAGGTATGTGCGCTGTATTACCCTGGATGTAAGAGGTATGTGGCGCTGTATTACCCTGGATGTAAGAGGTATGGGGTGCTGTATTACCCTGGATGTAAGAGGTATGGGGCGCTGTATTACCCTGGATGTAAGAGGTATGGGGCGCTGTATTGACCTGTATGTAAGAGGTATGTGTGCTGTATTACCCTGGATGTAAGAGGTATGAGGCGCTGTATTGACCTGTATGTAAGAGGTATGTGTGCTGTATTACCCTGGATGTAAGAGGTATGGGGCGCTGTATTACCCTGGATGTAAGAGGTATGTGCGCTGCATTACCCTGGATGTAAGAGGTATGAGGCGCTGTATTACCCTGGATGTAAGAGGTATGGGGCGCTGTATTACCCTGGATGTAAGAGGTATGAGGCGCTGTATTACCCTGTATGTAAGAGGTATGAGACGCTGTATTACCCTGGATGTAAGAGGTATGGGGCGCTGTATTACCCTGGATGTAAGAGGTATGAGGCGCTGTATTACCCTGTATGTAAGAGGTATGAGACGCTGTATTACCCTGGATGTAAGAGGTATGGGGCGCTGTATTACCCTAGATGTAAGAGGTATGAGGCGCTGTATTACCCTGGATGTAAGCGGTATTGGGCGCTGTATTACCCTGGATGTAAGCAGTATGGGGCGCTGTATTACCCTGGATGTAAGAGGTATGAGGCGCTGTATTACCCTGGATGTAAGAGTTATGGGGCGCTGTATTACCCTGGATGTAAGAGGTATGAGGCGCTGTATTACCCTGGATGTAAGAGGTATGTGCGCTGTATTACCCTGGATGTAAGAGGTATGGGGCGCTGTATTACCCTGGATGTAAGAGGTATGAGGTGCTGTATTACCCTGGATGTAAGAGGTATGGGGCGCTGTATTACCCTGGATGTAAGAGGTATGAGGCGCTGTATTACCCTGGATGTAAGAGGTATGGGGCGCTGTATTACCCTGGATGTAAGAGGTATGGGGCGCTGTATTACCCTGGATGTAAGAGGTATGGGGCGCTGTATTACCCTGTATGTAAGAGGTATGGGGCGCTGTATTACCCTGGATGTAAGAGGTATGGGGCGCTGTATTACCCTGGATGTAAGAGGTATGGGGCGCTGTATTACCCTGGATGTAAGAGGTATGGGGCGCTGTATTACCCTGGATGTAAGAGGTATGAGGCGCTGTAGTACCCTGGATGTAAGAGGTATGGGGCGCTGTATTACCCTGGATGTAAGAGGTATGTGGCGCTGTATTAGCCTGGATGTAAGAGGTATGTGCGCTGTATTACCCTGTATGTAAGAAGTATGAGGCGCTGTGTTACCCTGGATGTAAGAGGTATGAGGCGCTGTATTATCCTGGATGTAAGAGGTATGGGACGCTGTATTACCCTGAATGTAAGAGGTATGTTCGCTGTATTACCCTGGATGTAAGAGGTATGTGCGCTGTATTATCCTGGATGTAAGAGGTATGTGGCGCTGTATTACCCTGAATGTAAGAGGTATGGGGTGCTGTATTACCCTGGATGTAAGAGGTATGGGGCGCTGTATTACCCTGGATGTAAGAGGTATGGGGCGCTGTATTGACCTGTATGTAAGAGGTATGTGTGCTGTATTACCCTGGATGTAAGAGGTATGAGGCGCTGTATTGACCTGTATGTAAGAGGTATGTGTGCTGTATTACCCTGGATGTAAGAGGTATGGGGCGCTGTATTACCCTGGATGTAAGAGGTATGTGCGCTGCATTACCCTGGATGTAAGAGGTATGAGGCGCTGTATTACCCTGGATGTAAGAGGTATGGGGCGCTGTATTACCCTGGATGTAAGAGGTATGAGGCGCTGTATTACCCTGTATGTAAGAGGTATGAGACGCTGTATTACCCTGGATGTAAGAGGTATGGGGTGCTGTATTACCCTGGATGTAAGAGGTATGAGGCGCTGTATTACCCTGTATGTAAGAGGTATGAGACGCTGTATTACCCTGGATGTAAGAGGTATGGGGCGCTGTATTACCCTAGATGTAAGAGGTATGAGGCGCTGTATTACCCTGGATGTAAGCGGTATTGGGCGCTGTATTACCCTGGATGTAAGCAGTATGGGGCGCTGTATTACCCTGGATGTAAGAGGTATGAGGCGCTGTATTACCCTGGATGTAAGAGTTATGGGGCGCTGTATTACCCTGGATGTAAGAGGTATGAGGCGCTGTATTACCCTGGATGTAAGAGGTATGTGCGCTGTATTACCCTGGATGTAAGAGGTATGGGGCGCTGTATTACCCTGGATGTAAGAGGTATGAGGTGCTGTATTACCCTGGATGTAAGAGGTATGGGGCGCTGTATTACCCTGGATGTAAGAGGTATGAGGCGCTGTATTACCCTGGATGTAAGAGGTATGGGGCGCTGTATTACCCTGGATGTAAGAGGTATGGGGCGCTGTATTACCCTGGATGTAAGAGGTATGGGGCGCTGTATTACCCTGTATGTAAGAGGTATGGGGCGCTGTATTACCCTGTATGTAAGAGGTATGGGGCGCTGTATTACCCTGTATGTAAGAGGTATGAGACGCTGTATTACCCTGTATGTAAGAGGTATGGGACGCTGTGTTACCCTGGATGTAAGAGGTATGAGGCGCTGTATCACCCTGGATGTAAGAGGTATGAGGCGCTGTATTACCCTGGATGTAAGAGGTATGGGGCGCTGTATTACCCTGGATGTAAGAGGTATGGGGCGCTGTATTACCCTGGATGTAAGAGGTATGTGCGCTGCATTACCCTGGATGTAAGAGGTATGAGGCGCTGTATTACCCTGGATGTAAGAGGTATGGGGCGCTGTATTACCCTGGATGTAAGAGGTATGAGGCGCTGTATTACCCTGTATGTAAGAGGTATGAGGCGCTGTATTACCCTGGATGTAAGAGGTATGGGGTGCTGTATTACCCTGGATGTAAGAGGTATGAGGCGCTGTATTACCCTGTATGTAAGAGGTATGAGACGCTGTATTACCCTGGATGTAAGAGGTATGGGGCGCTGTATTACCCTAGATGTAAGAGGTATGAGGCGCTGTATTACCCTGGATGTAAGCGGTATTGGGCGCTGTATTACCCTGGATGTAAGCAGTATGGGGCGCTGTATTACCCTGGATGTAAGAGGTATGAGGCGCTGTATTACCCTGGATGTAAGAGTTATGGGGCGCTGTATTACCCTGGATGTAAGAGGTATGAGGCGCTGTATTACCCTGGATGTAAGAGGTATGTGCGCTGTATTACCCTGGATGTAAGAGGTATGGGGCGCTGTATTACCCTGGATGTAAGAGGTATGAGGTGCTGTATTACCCTGGATGTAAGAGGTATGGGGCGCTGTATTACCCTGGATGTAAGAGGTATGAGGCGCTGTATTACCCTGGATGTAAGAGGTATGGGGCGCTGTATTACCCTGGATGTAAGAGGTATGGGGCGCTGTATTACCCTGGATGTAAGAGGTATGGGGCGCTGTATTACCCTGTATGTAAGAGGTATGGGGCGCTGTATTACCCTGTATGTAAGAGGTATGAGACGCTGTATTACCCTGTATGTAAGAGGTATGGGACGCTATGTTACCCTGGATGTAAGAGGTATGAGGCGCTGTATCACCCTGGATGTAAGAGGTATGGGGCGCTGTATTACCCTGGATGTAAGAGGTATGGGGCGCTGTATTACCCTGGATGTAAGAGGTATGGGGCGCTGTATTACCCTGGATGTAAGAGGTATGGGGCGCTGTATTACCCTGGATGTAAGAGGTATGGGGCTGTATTACCCTGGATGTAAGAGGTATGGGGCGCTGTATTACCCTGGATGTAAGAGATATGGGGCGCTGTATTACCCTGGATGTAAGAGGTATGGGGCGCTGTATTATCCTGGATGTAAGAGGTATGGGGCTGTATTACCCTGGATGTAAGAGGTATGAGGCGCTGTATTACCCTGGATGTAAGAGGTATGGGGCGCTGTATTACCCTGGATGTAGGAGGTATGGGGCGCTGTATTACCCTGGATGTCAGAGGTATGGGGCGCTGTATTACCCTGGATGTAGGGGTGGATGGAGGGGTTAGTAGTACAGTACTGTCTGCACATTGTAAAAAAAAACTGTAATCTGCAAAATACTATATATTTGTGTCAGAAGTTTTGCTTTTTTAATTTTTAGAATAATGATACAGACATTTTATTTGATACTTTTGTGCTGATTCTTTTTTCTTCTCTATATTAAGGGACACTTTAGTCACCAGAACCACAGCAGCTGAACGTCGTAGTTCTGGTGTCTGTAGCGCGTCTCTGCACGCTTTTTAATGTAAATGTCTAGTGGCCGCTCATCATTATTAATGTTTCCTACTCTACCAGGTGTGTGGATTTTTTTTGGGTGTGTGTGTTGCGGTGGAGGGTGTGATTGCATGCTAGGGTGTGGGAAGGCGGGATCCAGGGGGCCCAAGTAAATTCTTGCCCAGGGTCCAATCGATCATATGGTTACTGTATGCATGTATGGTGGCACTGTGTGACTAAAGGTTTGCAGGATATGGCATTGTGATTTACGTAACTGCATGGAAATGTTACCACTTACAGTACCTAAAATTAACCCTTTTTGGCATGGTTCTATATGCCTTGCATGACGGTGCACCATATAGAGGAGGGAGACCCACGGCCGGTACCGTACAGGACACCATTTAATGTAAGGCTGACCAAGGAACCCTTTGAAATGTTGTAAGCAAACATATCTACAAGCTTATTATTAACCCATTATTTGCCTGACTAGGCAGGAACATTTGCTGTACATGTTGAAAAACCTGGGGTTAGGGAGGGTAAATTAGCAAAGTGCAAGTCAGGAGAGGATAAGAGAGGGCACAATGCTGGAACACGCTCAGGTCACGTGGGGTGGATTTCTCAATAGGCGGTGTAACTTCAGAGACATGTGAAATGCTGAGACTGGAATCATTACAGCCAAATAACTCAAAGGGCCCAAGGTAAAGTCAACTGCACCTCATTATATTAAAATACAGCACGGTGCTGTAAATGTGCCCAGATGAAGAGAAAATTGCAAAAATAAGGCTACTTTCACACTCGCGTTTTGGCTTTCCGTTTGTGATCACAAGCGTCCAAAACGGATCAGTTTTACACTAATGCATTCTGAATTGAAAAGGATCCGCTCAGAATGCATCAGTTTGGCCTCCGATCAGTCACCATTCCTCTCTGGAAGCTGCCTGCAGCGTTTTGGTGTCCGCCTGACGAAGCGAAGCCAAGCGGATCCGTCCTGGCACACAATGTAAGTCAATGGGGACGGATCCGTTTTCTCTGACACAATCTGGCACAATAGAAAACGGATCCGTCCCCCATTGACTTTTAATGGTGTTCAGGACGGATCTATAGAAAACATAATGGCTATAGAAGGCATAATACAACCGGATCCGTTCATGACGGATGCACTGCGGTTGTATTATTGTAATGGAAGCGTTTTTGCCGATCCATGACAGATCCGCCAAAAACGCTAGTGTGAAAGTAGTCTAATATTATAATAGTAATAATAATAGTTGTAACAATGATACACTAATAATAATAAGAGGAAAACACAAATAATAATAATAATGTCTAATATTAAAATAGCTAAAATTAGAATAGTATTACAATAATAATACACTACTAATAACATTAACAATAGAGTAATAATACAAATCATAATATACTAACAATAGTAATACACTAATAAAAATAATAATCCTTTTTTAATTAATTATTAATTTTCATAATTTCATTTCAATTCAGTAATATATTTTATTTTTTTCAATTAATATTGTTATTAGTAATTATATAGTGCAACCACTAATAGTATAGTTTTAAATAAAAAATGAAAATTTTTAATGAATTAATAGCATTATATTAGTTCTACATAACGTCACTAATAAAAAATATTCTCTTATTGTCTTAATCTAATTTTTTTGTTATAATTAAAAATTGTGCACATTATTTATGTAGATATATTAATGATATGTTTTTATGTTCCATTGACTTGTACTATAAACAGTAATTTGACGTGTATGTTATTATTATGAATAATGATAATAAATTTTACTATTTTGGAATGTTTAATAATACGTGATGATTTGTTGTTTTTTTATCTCTCGGGCATCACTGCCATTTTGCCGCGGACACCCTGAAATCACAGGGCTGTTGTGTCCTAAGAATTCACTACAGAATTCGACTAAGAACAAAAGGACCAGGCATGTTGAAATCCAACTGCCCAATCCTTCTCTCCCTCAACATCCGGAAAGTAATTTCTGATATTACCCTAGTCATACTTAAATCCATAAACCGAGCTGTAAGGTCGCATCATTGCTAACTTAGGGTACTTTCACACTAGCAATTTTCTTTTCCGGCGCTGAGTTCCGTCCTAGGGGCTCAAATCCGGAAAAGAACTGATCAGTTTTATCCTAATGCATTCTGAATGGAGAGTAATCCGTTCAGGATGCATCAGGATGTCTTCAGTTCAGTCTTTTTGACTGATCAGGCTTTTCTGAAAACCGTAGCATGTTGTATTTTTACCTCCGGCCCAAAACCTGGAACACTTTGACTGAACGCCGGATCCGGCCTTTTTCCCATTGACTGGCATTAACGCTGTGTGTTTCATCAAACCGGATCCGACTTTTGCATGTTAAACCCAAATGTTTTTTAAAAAAAGTTAAAGTCCATAAATGGCGGATCCGTTTTTTCCAATGCATTTTTTTATTGTGATCAAAATCCTGATCAGCATTCAAATGTAATCCGTTTTCACACGTTTTTCCGGATCCGGCGGGCAGTTCCGGTGTCGGAATTGAACGCCGGATTCAAACAACGCTAGTGTGAAAGTAGCCTTATGGGATATTTCAAGTACTTTATTATTTCAATACCTGGAACATAGAGTGGACAGACTCAGCGTTCATTATTTTTTTTTAAACTCTTTTATCGGTACAAGTAATACAGAATAAAATACATTCAATATAACATTTTGTGTACATCATCAATCCTTAATAATTTTTCAATTTAGAGGCACCGCCATGGGTACAAACTTTACCCCAACCCTTGATTTTTTTATTTATAGGACACTTTAGCTGTAAAATGTTTACTAGTTTTGATGCTGGGCACTCAGCAGTGTAATCCGGTGACTGTGTCCGGCATATATGCCGGCTTTCAGTTGGACAAAAAAAATGCTACACGCAACATTTTTTGTCTGGCCGAAATTTGGCATATGTGCAGTAAAGCAGCCGGATTACCACCGGATCCATTACAGTGAATGAGGATCCGGCGGTGCATGCTGGTATCCGGCTATGCTGGATAAGTTGAATTCCAGCTGCCGGAGTTCACAGCGCATATGTGAGCCCAGCCTAACCAAGCCCAGCATGACTTTGATGTATGCGTCACCAGGCTGGGCACTGGGAAAGGACAAAGTCTGACTTGTGATATTAATTATTTAACACAATAAAACGAACCCTGCCATATCTGGCAACAGAGATAAGGGACGTGACGTTTCATCCTACCGGCTGTTCTCCGGCTGCCACAAATCCTTATTTGATCTCCAAGTTTTGTATATTTTTTTTGCTTTTGTGCGGAAGTTCCTTCATAACCTTGTTTTTGGGACTTGATCCTTTACATAAAATGGGTGATGTGACCTTCAATGGTCCTGTCCCTGAATTCAGCTCACCATTCCTTGATGTCCCATCTGCAACAGTGTTGCAAATTGTTGAAAACTGCAAAATGAATTAGTATGCACTTTTTGAGAGACTGGATACTTGCAGAGTTTGTCCCCATTCCTTGGTTAATCTTGGGGTCTTTAGAAAGCATTTAGTTGTCTATCACATATTTCAACATGCTGTGAACCCTTTCCATAGATTTCAATTCATATTGTTTAAAACTGTTTTCAAGGGAGATTTTTATTTATTTATTTTTTGCATACAGGTTGCATACAGAATCATTACTCACCTCCACGGATCCCCTGCCACTTCCATTCCAGTGCTTTTCACTTCCTGAGCCTGGCTTTAAACACTGGAAATGCCAGGAAATGTCCACCTAATCTATAGGGCTGTAATGTATGGGTACTGTAAGCTTATATATCATATGACTGCCAGGGGAGATTATGCAGAAGATTACATAAGGGGCTGGGTGTATTTTCTGGTATGAAAGATACACAAACAGATAATAATTGGATGTTGACTGATTGAAACCTGAGCCTTACAGGAAAAGCTCTGTGCCAGGCGGGCATGAAAAGGCTGTGACTGAAGTGGCATGATCTTCTTCTCTGTATGATACGTTTAGACGGCATTTCCTGGATAACACCCTAAACATCCTCTTACTTATTTCTGTTTCTGGGAAAGCTGGGTGACAAAGGCATCATCTCTGCAGTAAGAGAAGGGGGCACTTTATTATGAGGGTACTTTGGCTGTCACCAGCTTGAGGGCCTGCTGTGTCCTCACCCTAGTCAGGTGCTGTGGCTGTGTCACTATTTTGGGGACATTGTAACAGACATTGATGATATGGAGGCACTGTGTCTGTCTCAGTTACGCGGTCCTATAGCAGTCATCAGTTTGGGCTTTACTGTGGCTACACTATTTTGGGGGTACTTAGCTGTTGTTATGGTAGCACTGTGTCTGTTACTATTATGGGGGCACTTTGGTTGTCCTTAGTTTTGGGGCACAGTGGCCATCATTTATATGGATACACTGTGGTTGTCAATGTTGTGGGAGACTGTAACTGTCAATGTTATGGGGGCACTTTGGTTGTCACTGGTTTTGGGACACATTGGCTATCATCTATATAGGAGCACTGTGGCCAGGGGCGCACCACCAATGAGGCCAGGTGAGGCGATCGCCTCAGGCAGCACCAGGTAGGGGCAAGGAGGGGGGCAGCGGAAGGGCCATGGGCAATGAGTTCTTTCATTGTGGCAAAGGGGTTAGGAAGAAATTGGCATTGGGGGGAGGGGGGGCACCGTTTTAGTTTTCGCCTCAGAAAGGCAAGGTGCAACCCTGACTGTGGCTGTCACTGTTTTGGTGCCACAATCACTGTCACGGTTATGTGATCAAGTGGATTTGATTGGGATGGATTAGAGGGTGTGGTCTATAGTTTAATGGGTGAGACGTACACCTAAAAAATAAAAAAATAGGCAAAGTATGACCTAGAATGGCCAATAGGGGGCTCCTGGAAGTATTGACCCCATGGTGGTCACAATGGTGGCCCTACCAAGGGCAAAAGTCACAACCCATGTTATAACTCATGCCTTATTTCGGTAGGAGCCTCCCTTTAACCACCCTAGATCTGTGATGTATGTCAGATACCGGAGAACCTCTCGGAGTGATGTGTCCTTGGAAACCGATACAAACATTGGTCACCGCTGTAATAACGCATCTCATCCAGGCGTGTGCAATAAATTCATTGACTGCGCCCAGATCAGAGGTGATGAATGGGGCCCCGACCGCCTCCTCCAGTAAGCCGGACTCCTGCCGCTTCTGTGAATCATTGTCTTATCAGCAGCAACCCGATCGCAGGACTCTCTGATAATTCGCACTCCATGGTCAATCATTGACCGATCCATCTATTTCTGGAAGGATCAGTCCGGATGTGATGTTATCAAGGAGGGGAAAGTTCACAGAAAGAGTCATTCAAGCTTCTTACTCTGCGGCAATTGTGCCTTTTAATTCTTGAAATTCTTTTACCTCATCAGCTGCAATGTGTAGATTTTCAAGTAATGTAAAGTCAAAGGTCAAGTCCACGAGATCAAGAAAACTACCCCTCCCCCCCCCATACACACACACTTTTTATGACAGGGAATACCCCTGGTTTAGAACCCTCTCTTCAGAACCCGGACCTAAGCTTGAGTGGAGAATAGTTACAAAGAGTGTCTCCTTCTCTGGAGGACCCAGCGCGTCCAGTACATTACACACAGACCATTTATTTCTATGGACATTGTGTAATACTTCCTTACTCCTGTGGGGGCACTGCAGGGGAACTGAACGCTTGCTGTTCGGTTACCCTACAGATAACAGCTCATAGCTGGGGGTCCTACAGTGGGATACCTTGTGATCAGCGGCCATTGGGGGCCTCCTGGCTATCACACAGGTGCATTGCTTGTCACACTTAGTTTCACTATGAGCCATAGCACCTATGGATCCACACGTGATCTATGGATCCACACGTGACCAGGGAAGAATTTTATTTTCTGGAAGCCATAGAGGAAATAAAAAAAAACGTAAGTTCCTGTTCAGTAGGTGAAATTTTGAAAACGGGAGAAATGCTACAAAATTTGTTACAAAATAGCTTAACTTTTTGTTTTACGCTAAAATTGTACACAGAATTTACTGATACATTGTATTATACCTAAGTGCAAGTCTGAGGAAGGGGGAGGTACATGACACAGGGTCTCAAGCATACCTTACTAAATTCTTGTGTCATGCTCCGCCCCCTCACATACTGCATGAATATGACATGTTATGTCAGTTTTTCTTTAGACTGTTCTTTTAAAAACTGAGATTGAAGGGAACCCAAGACCAAGCGCCAAAAGTATCCCTCACCTGACGGATTCCTGCAGTGCACATCACTGTTCGCCTTTTCCTCATGTTCAGTAATGTATCAGTGAGCTAAACAGCTCATCCCTAGCCTATACTCCAGGCTTACCTACAGTGATACATTGTAGCAAACCCATAGCTCTGTGAGAAAGATTAGGCCAAGGAAGGTTTTCAGCCTCTGACGTAAATAAGGGTGCATTCACTCACTGACAGGCAAGCAGGGGTCTTAAAACAGGTGAGGAGTTGGTGCTCTACATGTATGAGACAGTAGTACGACAATGAGGGGTCCTCCAAAATTTAAAATACATGGTCACTGTCATACAGAAACAGCGCCACACCTGTCCATAGGTTGTGTGTGGCATTGCAGCCCAAGCTCCATTGAAGTGAATAGACTGGAACTACAGCACCGCACACAACCTGTGGACAGATGAGGCTCTGATTATCAAAGAAAGGCGCCATTATTATTCTTATCCTGCGCAATCTCTTTCAGTCTTAGAATTCCATCTATGATCTGGGAGAAATTGAAATTGCTACAGAAGTGTACACCACGAGCGCCATGCTATTGTCACGTAGCTTACCCAGAAACACGTGAACTCATAACTCACTGAGACATACTGAAATAGTTTTGAGTGATTATATTGCTATACGTATGACCTATGTAAAAATGTACCGTTACATCACTGCTGAAATATTTACATCCCTCAAGGCTGAAATTCTATACTTAAACTATAATAAAAACTGTAATTCAGATATAATATGTCCTATTGTTCTTCTGACAACCGAACAGAGCAAATATTATAGTAGTTATATTCTTGCACATAGGAGCAGTATTATAGCAGTTATATTCTAGTACATAGGAGGCAGTATTATAGTAGTTATAGTCTTGTACATAGGAGGCAGTATTATAGTAGTTATAGTCTTGTACATAGGAGCAGTATTATAGCAGTTATATTCTTGTACATAGGAGGCAGTATTATAGTAGTTATATTCTTGTACATAGGAGCAGTATTATAGCAGTTATATTCTTGTACATAGGAGGCGGTATTATAGTAGTTATATTCTTGTACATAGGAGCAGTATTATAGTAGTTATATTCTTGTACATAGGAGCAGTATTATAGTAGTTATATTCTTGTATATAGGAGCAGTATTATAGTAGTTATATTCCTATACATAGGAGGCAGTATTATAGTAGTTATATTCTTGTACATAGGAGGCAGTATTATAGTAGTTATATTCCTGTACATAGAAGCAGTATTATAGTAGTTATATTCTTGTACATAGGAGCAGTATTCTAGTAGTTATATTCTTGTACATAGGAGCAGTATTATAGTAGTTATACTCTTGTACGTAGGAGCAGTATTATAGTAGTTATATTATTGTACATAGGAGGCAGTATTATAGTAGTTATATTCTTGTACATAGGAGCAGTATTATAGTAGTTATATTCTTGTACATAGGAGGCAGTATTATAGTAGTTATAGTCTTGTACATACTAGGCAGTATTATAGTAGTTATAGTCTTGTACATAGGAGCAGTATTATAGCAGTTATATTCCTGTACATAGGAGCAGTATTATAGTAGTTATATTCTTGTACATAGGAGCAGTATTATAGTAGTTATACTCTTGTACGTAGGAGCAGTATTATAGTAGTTATATTCTTGTACATAGGAGGCAGTATTATAGTAGTTATATTCTTGTACATAGGAGCAGTATTATAGTAGTTATATTCCTGTACATATGAGCAGTATTATAGTAGTTATATTCTTGTACATAGGAGCAGTATTATAGTAGTTATATTCTTATACATAGGAGCAGTATTATAGTAGTTATAGTCTTGTACATAGAAACAGTATTATAGTAGTTATATTCCTGTACACAGGAGGCAGTATTATAGTAGTTATATTCCTGTACACAGGAGGCAGTATTATAGTAGTTATATTCTTGCACATAGGGAACAGTATTATATAATATACTACATAGGGGATAAGTTTGTGCTGAGTATCTGTACATTTATGTCAAGAAATTATACAATTTATTAGGTATTTTATTGTAGTAACCTATTTTCCAGATAAAAGATTTGTTTAGGTTTAGTTCTATTGGTCTGATAAAGCATTGTGGCATTAGTTAGGACCCCCACTAATTCCTGAAGGGCATCAGATAGGGCTCACAGTAACGCTCGTTAGCGATTATCTGCTGGTGTAAAGGTGCCGCTGATTGCCAGATGAACGAGCTATACGATTGTTCGTCAGGTAATGCAATTGTTCGTGTAGGCACCTAAATTGTTGTTTGCCGGCAGCAGATCATGCCTTCTGAACCCTGCTGGCAAACAACGAGTCTGTATGGGGCACTGCTCCCTATACTGTGGAGGAGATTGCTGCATGTAAATGCGTCAGTCTCCTTCACTGATAAGCAGGCACTTGCCAGGAAGGACATTTGCCTGCTGAATTGTCACGTCTAAAGGGCAGCAACAATCTGGGTGCTTTCATTTTGATTGCCTGCATGTCTATCCCTGAGCTTGTGTTTGGTGGAATTCCCCGATTTTTCTTCCTCTTTGTGGAAACTCATCTCTTCTTCGTAGTTTAAATTGCGGAAGGTGATATATGGGATTATGAAAAGTTTTCTGCAATGCAAGCAATTTATGTTAAAGGGGTTGTTTGCTTTAAACAATCCCTTTTTCTAGGAAGGCTTCTCTCTCAATAGATGGTCACAGCGGCTATCCCACTGCTGGATCCCCAGTGATCAACTGAACTTCCCTGCAGTGCCTCCACAGTGTAAATTAAGTATTACACATTGTCCATTGAAATCAGTGGACAGTCCATGTAATGCAGAGACCTCTCGGGTCCTCCAGAGTAAGATATGCTCTTTCTTGCTACTCTGGCTATATGATGAGGCTCTTGAACAGGGAGCGCCATTTATTCATTCAGATTTGTTTTCTTAAAAGGTTATGTGAACTGGGGTTTTCTAAGCCAAATAAACCATTTAACGGTTTGTTACAAAGTATCAGTGTAGCGTTTTAAAAAAAAAAACCTGACAAGCCATTTTATGGTTTGTTACAATGTATCAGGCTAATACGAAATTTTAAATGGATAAGAAGGACACACAGGTGATGCTGCTCTGTGCAATGACATTTTGCAGCGTGACTTTCACTCTGCGGAGGTAAAAGTCGTCATTTTGACAACCTGTCTCCGGGTGAAGTATGTCAACCAGCTCAGGAATGGTAAGTTATTAATTGCAATGTCACAGTCCGTGCAATGAAACGCCTTCCTCTGTCACCCAAACCACCTGCTTTAAATGCCACCATACCTCCCAGATCAGACGGAAGGAGCGTATGTTAACACCAAAAAATATGATTTTGGCCAAAAAAATAAATAAATAAAAAGAACTGCTATATAATGCTTAAAAAAATACCTACAGTATAATTCAAACGACAAAACGCAAAAAATCGTGACTTGCTGCCGACCTTTTCAGTTTGGCGTCATGTCCATGCTGACGACAACAATGGTATGACGGCCGATGACCGTAGCAGTCAACTGATTAATGACATGTCCACAGAGGTGACAAGTGACCATTCACTGCCCACAGTACCGCCATATCATCCACATAATTGGTACATGAATGCTGTGGCCAATAACTGACTGCCGCACTCATGTCGCCCCAATGATTGGCATCTAGTGGTCAACAAGTCACCAATTTGGGCATTAAATGGCTGCTACATTCATGTGTCACCAGAGACAACAGGTCACTAAAGTGTCAGGAGCTGGCTGGTGTGGTGACAAGAAACCGGACAGCGTGTCATAGAGCTATGATGACAATGGGGACTGACATGGAGGCCAAGTTACCAGCAGTGCATATTAGATTTACCATTTTTGGCTATTTTAATGTTATTTGGGGGGATTGGAGTAGCACTTTTTTAAGTTATTTACCCCATAAAGAGCATTTAGCTCCAAAAAAAAATTCTTCTTCCAGTCAGTTTCTGGGAAATCAAAGTCGCAACATTTTTGCAGTGTTTGTTTGGACTTGCAAATTCATTGCAATAAAACATTTTATTTATTTTTACATTTTATATATTTTTTTAATATTTATTAAACCCCATCAGGACAAGGAGTTTTGTGGGCCTTAGGGCTCATTCACATGACTGTAGACCGTCCGTGCCCTTATTGCCGACCATAAACAGCTGGTTCGCAATATAGGGGCACCAGCCTTGTTAATCACGGATGCGTACACAGTAACTTGAATGGGTCTTCAATCTGCAAGATACGCCGTGGTGCAGAACGGAGATGCGGAACGGAAGCCGACGGAAGCACTACGAGACACTTTGGCCTCCTCCTATGCCAGTGACGTCACATTCATCAGTCACATGACTTTCACGCAGCTCAGTCCCATTCAAGTGAATAGGGCTGAACTGCGAATCTGCGATACCAAGCAAGCCGCTATCAAATGAATAGCGCTGCGGCCTCTTCGAAGAGCTCATCAGCAGCGGTGCTGGTGTCAAACCCCCACTGATCACATACTGAAAACTCTTTTAACTCTTCTGCTCACGCAATGTCACCCAGGTGCAACAATTCCCATAGATAACTGGCGCCATGTTCTGTATGACCTCCTGACTACACTGTGACTATTTTATGGGGCTTTTCAATCGGAAAACAAATTTCCTTTTGTTTAATTTGTGGTTACATCTCCGGCCGCACCTTCTCCAGGGATCATTTACAGTCAGCAACATATCGGCCATTATGTGATATATGTATTACTCATGATTATGCATCAGGATAAGACTTCCTTTGTTGGCAGAAGGTGCACCAAACCACTAGAATGGAAGTCCCTGGGAATTTGCAAAACGTTTATCGCAGTAGTGGGGGGGGGGGTGCGCAGGGGCGTAGCTATAGGGGGTGCAGAGGTAGCAGTCGCTACCGGGCCCAGGAGCCTGAAGGGGCCCAAAGACCCTTGTGCCACATAAAAAAACACTGGCATTATGAAAAGTGCATGCTGGTCAATTTACCCCTCTGGCTGGAGGGAAGGGTTAGGCCAAGAATTTGGCATGTCAGGGGTGAGGGTGAGGTTTTTGCCTCCGGCAGTACGAAGGCTATTTGCTTCCCTGCCCCTGGCCACAAAGCACTGAGCTAAAGGGGGGCCCAAGCTGAACTCTGGCACCAGGGCCCATGAGCCCATAGCTACGTCCCTGTGTGGGGGTTTCCTGGTTTCACACAGTCAGGTTGTTTGCTGTTTTTTTTTTCACTGTACTGATCTCCAACATTTATATTTTGAGTATAGGGGAACCGTGATGGGCACGACTTTCACCCCTAACTAGTAGGAAATTATCTTTTAGCATTTACTCTAACTGTGTCTTTTGAGCGGGAAGTTATAGTCATGTTTTAGGACCATTCCAGCATATTTGGAGTTGAGAGTTGAATATAGGATTTTGTCTGAATTTCTATTGATTATGGAGCATAGATCGAGATGCACAGAGGAGCATTTGTACAAGCATTCACTTGCCGCTGATAGTCTGTGCTTCCATTACAAATCCTCCATTTAAGTTTCAGCCAAAATGCTCTATAATTGTGCCAAAGTGCAACTGCTTTCCCCATAACATAGCCACATGGGCCCCAAATAATGCCAACCACTGAGTGTCAACCACTCCAATACCAGGACAATGGTTATTGAAGCAATGCCTCCCCAGATCATGATTATGGTTTGGAGACATTTGACCCGATATCCTGGGCAGAGATCCTTGAAGCCAATTGCTAACCAGGATCATAGTGTTAACCCCGTTACTGCTCTTGGCAAAGGCCAATGGTTTGGACAGATGCATTTTTATAGGGGACATGTCTTTACCTGACATGTAGTTCCTACCACCATGTGAGTTTGGTATCACGGGAGGAGAAACAGGGTTCACACTAAATCCCAAGTCACCGGTAAGGCTAATAACTAATCTAGAACAATCATAAATTGAGAGAGGATCTGGCACAAGCGGAACAATGAGCAGAGAGATTCATTTTAAGACCACAGAAGAACAAACAAGGGAGCGCCATGCTGTGCACTGCTGGAAGACTCCTTATCATTATCCTTTATTTCTACAATGCCAACAGATCCCCGCTGTGATCGAGGCAGTCAAAAATGAACATAAAAACTACATTTGTTATGAGACTTTCAACAACAACATCCATATGAAACATAAAGGGCTAAATAGCGGGTGCTGAGAACGTCTCCTCTGTAGCTTCCAGAAATAAAGTTTAAGGGGATTGTGCACTCTGTTTGGTATCAAGATGAAAAGGACATTTGGAGGGGGGGTATTGTGAGAAGAACCCAGTCGATCAGCTAATGAGCATTGTCTGACACTCCGGCTGTTGCGAAACTCCCAGCATGCATACTTGCTCTTTTCTTCTCGGGAACTCCCATAGAAATGAATGAAGCATGTTGGGAATTGTAGTTTCACAACAGCTGGCGTGACGAAGGTTACTGACCCCTGTTCTAAACTCTCCCTTGATCCTGAATGGTTGATACATGCAATGCTTTAAACACTACCTTGAATCTGATTGGTTGGAACAGATGAGTGAGAGCCACTCACAATGTCCCTCTCGTGTCCTTTTCAGCTGGATGCCAAGCACTGTATTTAAAGTCAAGAAGGGGAGTTGAAATATATATATATATATATATTTTTTTTTTATTCTTTATTTATCATATTTAGAAAATACAAATATAAAGGTAACATTACTTAGTGAGAAAACATAGATATCGCAGGTATCTGGTCAATATAAGAATGTACATCATTGCAAATATCACGCAAAGTAGGATGAGAATTGTCCACAACAACCATCTGAGATACCTAATACTCCGAGTAGGAGAGATTCCTTCTAGCATCAACAATTCTTATAACATAACCTAATAAAAAGTTAATGAAGGGTATACAATATACAACGAGGGGATGAGAGACGAGAGGATGGGTATAGGGACAAGGAGACCGAGTGGGTGTGTGGAACGGAGTCAAGCCAATAAGGTCTGGTACTCTGGGGAGTTCTGGAACACAAACCATGGGGTCCATGCTGTGATAAACACTTTGTGAGTGTTTCTCAAAGTAGCTGTCAGCTCCTCCATTCTCTTGCCGGTATGCAGGCCCTGGCCTATGGACTATGGACTTGTTAAGTGGACTATGGACTTGTTAAGTGGACTATGGACTTGTTAAGTGGACTATGGACTTGTTAAGCAACCGGAATGGCAGGTCTTAGAGTGACAGTGAAAAGAAACCGGAGGTATTCGGAATAGGGAATGAAAGGATTGAAGACATGATCTTATGTATCGACTCCCAAATTGTCTAAGTTTGCTGCAGTGCCAGAAAATATGGATCAGGGAACCTTGTGCTAAGTCACAACGCCAGCATAGCGAGGGGGTAGAAGGAAACATTCTATGAAGGCGGGTCGGGACATAGTACCATCTAGATAACACTTTGTATCCTGCTTCTTGAAATGTACTGGGTATCGATGACTTATGTGTGAAATGATACAGTTTAGGCCATTGGTCAGAGGGGATGTCCACTGGGGCTCGATATTTACCCGCCTGTTGCCATTGGTTAAAAGGACCAGATGCCCAGCTCGCCGGGAAGTCCGGGTGACCAAGGATCGGAAATAGTGGGGAGGGGGTTGGTGATATCCCTTTCTTATTAGCGTTCGTGTGGTAGTGGAGAAGAGACGTTCCTATGGTCGGATGAGTCGATAGCGCCTGAGGAGTTTTAGTCATTGCCCAGGGTAGTAGAGCCAGGGGGGATCGGGAGCTTAGCTGTTCAATGGTAACCCATTGTTTATGGGGGGCATGACGGCACCAGTCCAGGACTCGCTGTATCATGGTGGCGGCATAGTATTTGCTGAGGTCTGGTATCCCCAGACCCCCCTGCTCTTTTGGAACATGGAGTAAAGAGTGGGATAGTCTCGGTTTTCGTCCTCCCCAAATGAACCTGAACAGATCTCGTTGAGCTACAGCAAAGAGGTTCGGAGGCAGATGTACGGGCAGTGTCCGATAGAGATATAGCAGACGTGGTAGGACATTCATATTGTAGATGGCACAGCGGCCAAACCATGTCCTTTAGACCATCTATTCAGATCTTCTCTGATCCGACTTAGAAGGGGGGTAAAGTCCTGCTATAGATCTCTTTCAGATCACTTGGAATCCATGTCCCCAGGTATTTGATTGCACCCTTAGTCCATTAAAAAGGGAAAGCAGCGGCCAAGGTTGATTCCTGTGTATCTGTCAGCGATATATTCAATGCTTCTGATTTTTTAAAGTTCATTTTCAGGTTAGTAAGAGTGTTGTATGTGTTAAATTCCGCAGTTAGATTTGGGAATGAGATCGGGGGTTTGGTTAAGGTGAACAAGTCGTCTGCATAGGCCGCTATTTTAATCTCTTGGGTGCCAACTGTGATGCCTGTGACGGCCTGATTCCTCCGAATCGTCCGAAGTAGAGTACGAATATTAAGGGTGAAAGAGGGCACCCCTGACAAGTGCCATTTCGAATGTCGAAATCAGCAGATAGAACCCCATTGACCTTCGTTGCTGCAGTCGGGGAGGTATAGAGAGACCGAATCCAGGTCGTCATAGAGTCACCTATGTCTATGTCAGTGGTGGCGAACCTATGGCACGGGTGCCAGAGGCGGCACTCAGAGCCCTCCCTGTGGGCACCCAAGCCCTGGAAAAAGTATATGGCGTACCAAAATGCCTTAAACTTTTCCTGCCATTCATCAGCGCAGGGCGCACTATGAACAGAGCAGGCAGCGCATTGAATGCAGGCAGGATATTATAGCTAAATGATAAAGTACACGGAAGATATACTATATTGGACTGTAGCATTAAGGTAAAATTGCAGTTTTGGCACTTTACGATAAATATGTGGGTTTTGGTTTTCAGTTTGGGCACTTGGTCTCTAAAAGGTTTACCATCACTGGTCTATGTAATTCAAGGCTTCGAATAACCAAGGCCAACTTACTCTGTCAAAAGACTTTCCGGCATCTGTGGACAGAAGACACAACTGTGAGCGTTGTAATTTGGCTTGGTATATCAAATTTAATACTTTGGTCGTATTATCTCTGGCCTTTCTGGATGGTATAAAACCCACTTGGTCTGTGGGAATTAGGTCTGGTAAAAGGGGGACCAGGCGCTTGGCCAAAATGTTTGAGAATAATTTCAGATCAAGATTTAACAATGAGATCGGCCGGTAACTTGCACAGGCTGCTGGATCCTTTCTGATATTATGGGCATGTGTCATGTCTCTGGAGAGACGCTGGCCTAGAGAGATCGAGTTCAGCGCTTTTGTGAGCGGTGCTTTCAAAAAGTTTAGGTATTTCTTGTAATAGGAAGCAGTTAGACGGTCTGGGCCAGGGGCTTTACTTGGTTGCATAGATTTTAAGGCTTCCACTAATTCCTCCTCTGAAATGGGTTCATTAAGGGCCGCGATAGCCTCACGTGAGATCTTTGGCAATCCCGAGTCCGCTAGATATTTGACATTGCTAGAGTCAGGGTCCGGTCACTTTGGTTCGGGACAGGGAGGTTATATAGGTCCCTACAATAAAGAGCAAAAGCTTCTGTTATTTTTTAAGGGTTGTTAAGATTGGGACCATTGGGGGAGACAATCAATGGAACATAATTTCTCGCCTTTTGTTCCCGTAATGATCGAGCTAACGTCCTACTGCATTTATTACCGTATTCCAAGAAGTGCCTTCTGCCCTTAGTTAGTAGGGTTTTGGTGCGCATGTCCAGTTTTTCTTTAAGTTTCCCCCTTGCTAGTGACAGAGCTATGTGGAAAACTATAGCGTGTGATTGTTTATGTGTCGGCCCTGAAGGTCTGAAATTTCGGCCGCTCTCTCTTTTTTACGCCTGGCTCCACGTTTCATAAGAGCTCCCCTGACCACGCATTTATGGGCCGCCCATACCGTCAGGGGGGAAATGTCGCCCACCTGATTCTCCTCAAAGTAACGTTTGAGAACCATGTGGATGTCTTGTGAAATTTCTATGTCTTGTATCAGGGATTCATTTAGTCTCCAGTGCTAGGGGGTTTTTCAAAGATACATGCAACATTGCACGATCTGAGAAAGTCATGGGGTCTATGGTGGACGAGTTGAGGGAGGGCATTGCTGCGTGTCTGATTAGAAAGTAGTCTAGAGTATACATCCCTTTGCTGGGGAATAGTAGAAGGTATAGTCTCGAGCGTTCGGGTTTAGAGTCCTCCACACGTCCACCAACTGGTGTGAGTATAGTAGACGCTTAATGCGGTGTAGGTAAGAATAAGCTAAATGGGAGGCTCCCCTAGAGACATCTACCAGTGGGTCTATGGCAAAGTTTAGATCCCCTCCGACCAATAACGTACCCTCCGTAAAATCTTCCAATCTGGATAGCATTCTCGCTAGTGGCTTATATTGATTGCTATTAGGTAGGTATATATTGGCCAGGGTGTAGAGCTGTTGGGTGATCCGACCATTTACAAATAGAAATCTGCCTTCCTCATCTGTTCTGGTATCTACTAGTTCCCAGGGGGCCATTCCTAGATATCAGAATACTCACTCCTCTTGATTTTGAAATAGGGTAGCAGCAGTGATAGGTGTCTGGGTACCTGGGCAGGTTTGAAGGGCATCCCTACGGAAGTTTGTTTCCTGTATAAAAGCAAATTGTACTTTCTTGCCGAAGAATGGAGTACCTTTTCTCTCAGGTGTGTTGAGACCGTTGGCATTAATAGAAGCAAACTTGATGGTAGACATGTTTTAGTCCTAATGCCAGAAGATAGATAGAAGATGTAGGGGAAGGGGGGGCACAGGAACACTTGGGGGGGGGGGAAACCAACAAGGGGTTACAATAGGGTAGCTCTAAAGGCTAAATGTCCGCTCCGTCTAGTCCAGAACGGAAAACACACAAAGGTAATTATACTAATACAGTGGAGTAAACAAAAACCTCACTTAGCAATTCAGGGTGAGCTCAACAGTGGGCCCACCCAGAACCACCTTCCTACGTGGGGAGAGGCCGAGCAACTAAAACTGCTTCCCTTTCCCTGGGCCCAGTGTATTAAGTACACCGGGTATTTTTCTTAGAAAGTCGGGGAGGGTATAGCCAGTAACTGTCCTACCACTGAAGGGCCGAATTCTGCCATTCAGAAGGTAGGGAGAGGGAGTCAAAGTTAAATCGGTGACTCCCTGAGCAAAAAATATCACTTATTTAGAAATATGTGTTATATAGCTTTAGTCTTCATTTATCAGGGTAGGTTCTGCACGAGGATCCTGTGCTGTTGATTGTGATCCTTGGGAGAGTTCCTGGGAAGACTTGCCACGGGAGCTGCGAGATGTCATGTTGACAAAGGGCATGAAAACCGCGATCTCTAGCCTGTCCGGAATCTCAACCCAAGGTACCTCCAAAAATCGGGCCAGATCCTCAGCCTGATCCGAGGAATGTAGGCCAAAAGAGAGGCCATTTCTACGAATGATAAGGTGGAATGGGCGACCCCAACGGTACGTAGCTCCCGTTTCAGAGATAGAGTGGGGAGTTGAAATATCAGTTTGTAATTGCCTTTGGGAAAAAGCAGTAATCACGGTAATGAACAGTCACAACAAGGTGGAGAGCCAGAAGTCAGGTGCAGAACAGCGTGACACCGCCGTGCCCTGCACATGTGGTATGCTGGTGGGGCACTGTGAATTGTCCCTGCAGTGGAGGCTAAGAACATGGCGGAGGATGAGGAGGCAGAGGCGGACATTGTCGCAGGACCAACTGTGTGAGAACATGGAGGCGGCGTCACCTGGCCAAGTTGTTGGTGTGGCTGTGCAGGAACCACAATCACCCAAAGGACATGTATTGTCCCTGACCGTAGTTACAGCTCCACACGTCGGCGCTGCCGTGCACTTTGGCAGACACCGACAGGCTCAAGGACTGGCACACCTTCTGTTCTACATATGTGTGCAGGACTGGTACTGCCTTTTTGGCAAAGAAATGACGGCTTGGGACTCTCCACCTCGGCTCGGCACAAGCCATCAGTTCTCTGAAACCACTTGGAAAGGGAAGGACTGCAGCACCAGCAACTTGGCCAGGAGCACGTTTAGCTTCTGCGCTGTTGGATGAGTGCACCGATACTGTTGTCTCTTGGCAATCGCTTCAGGTGATCGATTGCTGACGGAATGACTGACGAGGAGCAGGAGCATCAGGACCGGTAGATGATGGGAAGGACAGACAGCTCCCTTCGGCTGATTTGGTGGAGCCTTGACTGTCTGAAATCTGGTGTGTGCCACTGGGTGATGCAGCGGTTGCTGCGGCAGGCTGGGCCACCAAATCGGAGCCACGGTTCTCCCAGGCCACTTTATGGTGACGCTGCATATGTTGACGTAGGGCCGTGGTGCCAACATTGGCACCCTGGCCACGCTTCACCTTCTGCCCACAGATTTTACATATGGCCATGTTCACTGCCTCCGGTGGCTTAACAAAAAACTGCCCACGCTAATAAAAAAAAAAGGAAATTAAAACACCCCAAAAAAGTCTGTAATTTTCTCACTTCACCACACAACGGCAAATACTTTTTTTGTGCCACTAATACACGCAAAAAAGGCTTTAGAACATATAACTGCACCGCTGAATGGCAAATATATTTTCTTTTCCCACTAATACAAGCCAAAAAATGCTTTCGAACATATAACCGCACCGCACAAGGGCAAATAAGACGTATAAATATTTCCTTGTAATAACCCCTGTTATTGGCCGTATCACTCAGCACTTGCATCCTAATAACAATGGCAATTTGGATCCGCAGTCAGTGCAGCAAGGTGTAATAGGATTGTTCCCATTACCCAGGCTGTAACCTCCCGACTGAACCCTGTTCTACATAAATGCTGTGGACTGATTCCTCCCTATCCTTTCCCTGAACTTGTAAAACGTTTTTTTGTTTTTTTTAGCACAATGAAGTCTTTCCTAGCACTGTCCCTAGCGCCTGTCACGTCTCTCCCTGCACTAAGTACACTGGAGAATGGCTGAATCCAAGATGGCTGAGGGTATTTATAGGGCTGTGACATCACAGGACTGGCTGGCTGCTGATTGGCTGCATGCATGGCATTATGGGTGATCCCCCGTACCCAGAGTTCCTTGCTCTATGTCCTCACATGTGCAGCAGCCATTTTTAGGAAAAAATGTGATTTGTTACCACGAAGCGTGAGGAAATTAGGATTCAGTGCAAATTCCACTTGGTCAACTTCAATTCGCTCATCTCTAACATAGTCACATATGTGGACAGGTTACTCCCTCACACAAAATCAACACACTCCTCTGCTGCTGCTGCTGCTGCTGCTGTGTTCCCTCCAGTGATCTAATTGGCTAATGCATGCTATATCCCACTACAAGGCAGGATGCACATAGACTCGAGGTCCGGCACTCCAGCTGTTGTAAAACCATAGCCTCCAGCATTCTTGGCTTTTCTCCAAACTTCCATAGACCTGAATGGAGCATGCTGGGAGTTGTAGTTTCATAACAGCCGGAGGTTGCTGAGCCCTAACATAGACTATTTGGAGCAAAAGGATGATATCTAAGAAATGCCCAGACCCTAGTCCGGGGAACCTTAAACCCGGGATAAGGTCGGCACAATGTCAGCTCCATTGGCTCAACTACACCAGTCGCCACAACACATTGGACACTGTAAAATCATAGAGAATCATGCTGCAGCCAAGAACAAATGCTCCGAGATTACAGCTTATCTGTCAGTTCTGAACAATTTGTGGGAAGCTGATATAGCAGCGTCAATGCGCCATTGATACATCGGCCAGTAAATCGTCCATTCAGGACTTACTCTTTAAAGTGTCCAAATTGCAAAGCAAACAGGAGCTCGTGAATGGAGGACTGATAAGCGTCGCGCACACCGGGTACATTAGACAATCGGACATTTCTGTATAAACAGCTTGAGGCAAGAACCTGGAGATAACTGGAAATTTAATTTGATTTACACGGCCACATAATGTTATCTGAGCCTTTAATAGAATCTGTGCAGGGAACAGTCAAAAGCTATTTCCGCTTCGGAGCGGCGTATCTAATCCGCCATCAGGTCTACAACTGCAGGATAGATTGCATTCATAAAAGCAACGGACGCCCGCGTCAATGACATTGTTCATTTAAAGGGGTATTCCAGTTTGAGGAAATACATTTTATTTTATTTTTTTGTATAATGAAAAGTAATACAATGTATCAAAATACTTTCTGTATCGATTACTGTTTACACGGGAAGATGTGCTGCCGACCAGTGAGCAGTTTTTACATTTCTTCATGGGACAATGTTCATTTCCAAATTTTCCAAAAATTTCACCCGATCATCGGCCCGTGTAAAAGAGGAAATAACGCAGTTTTACACTGACCTTAGATGATTGATGGAATCCACCAACCATCATCAAACACCTGTATCTGGCGGCAGATATATCTTCTCTTACTCAACCATAGGTCCAGAGTCATAGTTTAAAGGGGCTTTGTGGGACTTAAAGGGATTGTCCCACGAAAGATATTCTACATTTTGCAAACCAGCACTTGCATCTCAATACTTCTGTAATTGCATGTAATTAAAAATAAATTATAGCTGCTGAGTTATTCAATGAAACCTTTCTGTAGAGCGCCACCTGCTGTTTGCTCCTTTTCTAATTTCTCTGTCCTGCTCACAGAGCACATGCTCAGTTCCATCCTTCTACTGCCACCTGTTGCAGCAGACAGGACACGTCCTCTAAGCAAGGGCATGCCCCCCACGTTAGCTGACAGCTTGAAAAAAATCTAGCAGAAAATTTTTATTGAATGGGGAGATCTCTGGATCCATGTGAGGTGCAGGGCTGGGTTTAGCTTTGTTAGAAAGAGGTTGTTATCTACTATATGACGTCTGATTTCCATTTTTTACATTATTCATGGGAGAACTGCTTTAAGCTTAATATAGTGGAGAGGTTCCCTCGGTTGTCAGGGTTGTCAGCAGTACTGAAAACCCTTTTAAAGCTCTTGGACTCCAATGCACAAATGTTTCCGGCCTCTGCGATGTGCTATTATAATACTGGTATCTGCTAACCCTATGCCTCCCTGCGTGATGACTACTCCCCCAACATCCCATACTGGAGGCTCCTGTGTTGCACAGTTCCCCGCAGTACACGTATACAGAGTTATAGGATGTGTCCTCCCGGCCCCTGTACTGTAACTCTGTATGGTCATAGAATGTAAAAAAAAAAACTATAAGAAACAGAACGACTTCTGTGGAGGATGTGAGTTATTCGCAGCTTCAGAAAAAAAAATCCCCAAACGGGAAACAACCAGAGGATTGATCTACTTATTCCAAGTGAAGGTGTTGTTTAAAATCCCCTAAAAGGTATCTTAAGTAATGATATTGGTATGCGGCAAACAGAGGGGGCGGACTCTGCAGCCCATTGACTCCTTTTTGGGGTCAAGTTCCAGTTTTGGGATCGTAGTTTGTTACAAGAATTGTACGTTAGGCTGGGTTCACATCACGTTTTTCCCATCTGTTTAACATATACAAAAAAACTTAAAAAAACGTATGTCTCGGACTGATGCCATACGGTGGCATCCGTTTACCATAGAGTTCCACTGTAAAAAAAACCCTGAAAAATTGTAAGAAAAAGTATACATTTTTTACCGGACGTGGTGGAGGCATAAAACGTGAACCCAGCCTTAAAGGGAATTTATACCATGGTAACTTTTTTTTTTTTTTATTGCTTTACATTTAACCCCCACCCCTATTTTGTGTTTGCAGATCTATGTGGGTCCATGGAGTCCTACAGTCGTGCGTTGCTCCCTTCTTTTACTATGTGTAGGTTAAAGGTAGTTCAATAACACGTGACTGCAGGATCAGACTACGTGGGGTTTGATTGTAGTCTGTTACCATGGAGACACAAACGGGTAGAAGAGCTTTAATCCAGACTACTGGCAAAGGTGCTTCATGATACAATTTTCTAAACCAGGATGGACTTCTGAAACCAGCCACTTCCACCGCAGGAGGCGCACAAGTGTCCTTGTACTGGTACCTTGTGACCACCATGAATTATATTATTAACTGTATAATGTGATAATACTTCCGATTATTTTTTCATATTTATGCATTGTAAGGGATAGTGTTATTTATGCACTATATGGTAGTATTATTTATAAATGTATGAGTGTTATTTATTAACTGTACGGTAGTATTAGTTATTCACAGTGTGATAGTGTTATTTATACACTGTATGGTAGTATTATTTTTGCACTGTGTGGTGGTATTATCTATACACTGTATCATAGTGATAATTACGCACTATATGGTAGTATTTATACACTGTATGGTAGTATTATTTATACACTATATGGTAGTATTATACACTGTATTGTAGTATTATTTATACACTGTATGGTAGTATTATTTATGCACTGTATGTTAGTATTATTTATACACTGTATGGTAGTATTATTTATACACTGTATGGTAGTATTATATATATATACACACTATATATTAGTTATACACTATATGGTAGTATTGTTTTTGCACTATGTGGTGGTATTATTTATACACTGTATGATAGTGATAATTATGCACTATATGGTAGTATTATTTATGCACTGTATGTTAGTATTATTTATACACTGTGTGGTAGTATTATTTATGCACTATATGGTAGTATTATTTATACACTGTATGGTAGTATTATTTATGCACTGTATGTTAGTATTTATGCATTGTAGGATTGTGTTATTTATGCACTGCATAGTAGTGTTATATATGCACTGTATGGTAGTATTATTTATACACTGTATGGTAGTATTATTTGTGCACATTATGACGGTATTGACATAATCAGTATAATATATTTGCAGTGTATGGTGATTGAAGTACGGTACAGTTTTGTAACAAAGTTTTATTTGGCCAATGTATCGCACCGCCATTTGTGAAACATACAGTATAGAACTTATATATATTAGCGCCATATGGATTGGTTACTTGTGCACTGCATGACAGTACAGTGTATGGTGTGGGCAACATAAGGTACAGCACAGGGCACCATGTCAAATGAGTCCATCCCGGGCATAGACTTATGGGAGTAGAATCCTACAGTATTACACTGTAATCAATATATAATATGCTGGAAATGAATCTCTGTAGTCCTGCGAGGAGTCAGATTACCCGAGCCATTTACAGTTTAATTAAACCTGATTATGCACAACTCGAGTCGTTAACCTCTTTATTCTTTAACAACATGATTATAGGAGGGAGGATCCTGGCGATATCCACCCTGCCTTATCCGAGTGTGGGAACGGCCAGGAGCCCGGGCTCTGGAGGTGGCCACGACTTTACTGGTTTAGGCTGCTCCTGGGAATTTGTCACATAAAACAAATGGTGTTTGTAGAACATTCCCAGAGAAATTCACGGCCAATATAAATGCTAATTGATTGTTTTAATTATTACCTGTGGACTAATCTTATACATGTGAACTATTGTGTAGCAGAATCGGGGAGACTCTCAAAAGTGGCATAGTTTCACTCTCCCAACCCAAAGCATTTGAATTGCAAGGAGTTCATATCTCCCTCACACCCCAAAATGACTATACACCCCAGACCTGACCCCCCAAAATCAACACAGACTAGACTAGAATTTCTAAAACAATGCAGACCCCAGATCAGACCTCCTAAATAAGTGCAGACCCCAGACTAGACCTCCTAAACAAATACAGACTCCCATACCAGACCTCCTTAACAAATACAGACCCCAGATCAGACCCCCTAAACTAATACAGACTCCAGAACAGACCTCCTTAACAAATACAGACCCCCAGACCAGACCTCCTAAATAAGTGCAGACCCATACCAGACCTCCTAAATAAGTGCAGACCCCAGACCGGACCTCCTAAACAAGTACAGACTCCCAAATCAGACCTCCTAAACTAATACAGACTCCAGAACAGACCTCCTTAACAAATATAGACCACAAACCAGGCCTCTTAAACAAATACAGACCCCATACCAGACCTCCTAAAGAAGTGCAGACCCCAAAACAGACCTCCTTAACAAATACAGACCCCAGACCAGACCCCCTAAACTAATACAGACTCCAGACAGACCTCCTTAACAAATATAGACCACAAACTAGGCCTCTTAAACATATACAGAGCTCCGAAAGAAGTGCATACCCCAAACCAGACTTCCTAAAAAAATACAGACACAAGACCTCCTAAATAAATGCAGACCTGCAGACCCCAGACCAGACCTCCTAAATAAGTGCAGACTCCAGACAAGACCTCCTAAACCAATACAGACCCCAGACCAGACCTCCTAAACCAATACAGACCCAGACCAGACCTCCTAAATAAGTGCAGACCCCAGACCAGACCCCCTAAACCAATACAGACCCCAGACCTCCTAAACAAATACAGACCCATACCAGACCTCCTAAATAAGTGCAGACCCCAGACGAGACCTCCTAAACAAATACAGACACCAGAGCAGACCTCCTAAACCAATACAGACCCCAGACCTCCTAAACCAATACAGACCCATACCAGACCTCCTAAATAAGTGGAGACCTCCTAAACAAATACAGACCCCAGACCAGACCTCCTAAACCAATACAGACTCAGACCAGACCAGACCTCCTAAATAAGTACAGACCCCAGACCAGACCTCCTAAACCAATACAGACCCCAGAGCAGACCTCCTAAATAAATACAGAACCCAGACCACATAAAGAAATACAGAGCCCAGACCAGACCTCCTAAACATATGCATCCAGGGTCAGGCCTACCACCCCCATAATTTTCACTGCCACAAACACTCTTCTCCACCGGTTCTGCCCTCCTGGTCTCGCTGCTCTTATTCATCCTGAGACTCCTGGTTCATGCACAGAACCTCCATATACAGTGAAAATTTACAATGGCACAGCAGTCCAGGAGAGCGAGCCAGCAAGCGGGAGGTATCTCTATTTCATTCAGTCAGTGGAAAGCTGGGTGAGTACCCCTAGGACCCCTACGATGACTGCCATCAGCACATGTCATCCAGTATCTAGCTGTACATGGATGCTCCTCTGTCATGACGGGCTGCGGTTTCCTGTGAGTCTATGCAGTGATATCTACGGAATTCATACTTTATGGCTGTGATAAACAGACCTGTCACCATCACACGTCATTCAGGACTCACCTGTAGATAAGGCTGGGGCGATGACCTTGAAAGAACAAAGAGAATCAGGGATCATATAACTTCATTGGAAGGGAACCGCCATGATGGAAGGACTGGGACCACTGCCTTCATCCAGTGCTTGATTTACCTGGATTCAATCTTGTTAACATTGAATAATTAAAAGAACATGGGGCTTCACGCGCTGACCTAAGGGGAAGACAAGGACAGGCAGTGGTTGCTGTTGGGACTAATCTGGCGGCGCATACACCTTAATGTTGACCATCTAATATAAATAGGGGCTTCACAACTCTCCTAATGGCAGATGTTGGGGATAGGGGGGGGGTTAGGTTCTCAGAGGACATAAGCCAGATAAGGTTGGATGTCTGCCAAACACATATGTGCTTCGCCAAGCATGCATGTGTTCTGAATGCGGAGAGGGGAATAAGATTCTGACAGAACATGGTGGTGGCTTATCTCCCCTGAGAACATGCATGAACGATCCTTCAGGGCAAAGTTATACACATTAGAGGTTCAGTCAACATTAACCTCATGTGTATGGCCAACTTTACTTCAAGCATGCTTGGCTGAGCATGCATGTGTATGGTGGTTTTGAAGGGAATAGCTGTTCGCAGGGTATGGCCAACTTTAGTCCTTAGATCTTCTCAGCATCAAAGCTGTATAAGGACTTAGTCCTCTTTCTATTGAGGTAAGGTCTATTGAGGTAAGGCATTGAAGGGTGGACAAAGCATGGTTGGATGCACATGGGCTGTCAAGTCAAAGAGGAGTAAATGCTACCTGTACAGGACCACACCAAGCCCATACAGAGGAGAGGCGCCATGCACTAGACAAGTTTACTGCTGCTCCTCCACCTGATAAGTGACATGTCAGGTTGGGGGAAGAGTATAGTTCCTCCTCCAGCTATCTTCTTCTACTACTATGAGGGATGTTATCTATCTGCAGGAGATCCAAGGAAGGTGTTCTGTAAGGTAGTCTTGCACATCTGCTTATTGCACAGTATTACCATGTATCTATCTTGGTTCTGGAGAACCTCAATATCTCCTTTACAACCTTGGACGACCTTGTTATCTTCCCCCTAAGTGGCCCAATTTTCACTTGATTTGGATAAAAAAAAATCTGGTTGCAGTCAAGGTTATAGCTTATGAACCTTGTCCTACAGAGTTGATGGTAGCATTAAGGCACCTTGAGCAAAGTCTGAAAATCAACCATGATGATTATATATGAGAATGAGCTGATTTACCCATAGACCCTTTCATATCCCTTACGATAAGGAAACTCATTCGCCGGTCTGGTTGTCTTCTTCTTTGTAGTCCACCCAACTGCTTTGGGCAATCACATTGTTCATCCAAACAGAAACCAACAAGGTTAGAATCTGAGGATGGAATGACCCTTCAAGTCTGGGTGCCAGATGGACCATACAGACAAACCATGCAGCTGATCGTAACGTGAAGGCATATCTGAGAGGCATGTCATCAATTCATGAGATGGTATCACCCTTTTAGTTTTGCCTAGACCCCCTCACCTCCCCTACAGTTACGGATTACATTATCATTAGGGGAGCTTTTTTTGTCTTTTTTTCTTCTGCATGATCTCCTGGACCTGATTTTTTGGCACAGATGACAACAGAGATAAAATTGGACAAGGATAGACACCAACAGATGGCTCTTCCAATCACAGACGGCGTCATATTGCGCCATGATGAGCAGATGCCCAAGGGCTCTCCATAGGCATGTCCTCATCTGTGCTCCCTTCTTCTGGCACAGAGGAACAAAGGGCGGCCATTGCCATAGATGAAGCCTATCCCTTCATATTCCTTCCATTCCTGGCTTGTTCCTCTATTACCAGAAAGGGACTTAAAGGGTGTGTGGGAACAACTGGCCTTGAGTCAATTTTTTTTTTTCAGTAAACGCCCATAATATTGAGAATGAGCTCTTCTGGGCGTCCTTTAAGATTACATCTCCGGCACATATCAGATTTCATCAGGGAGCGAGCGAGGCGTAGGAGTAACATTTATTTACAGAAGAAGAAGGCAAATTCCTGCATTGGGACATGTCCTTACATGTGCAAAGCCCTGTGTCCCCTATAGAAGCAGCGTCACCAGGCCCCCATTGTTTAGCTCTGCGGACGCGCTGACGAGAAATTTACGAAATGCCGCAGACATTACATAGGAAAAGTCATAAAAAAAAAAAAAACAGGCTCTTGCCTATTCATTAATGGATTGTGTGTAAACACGAGATAGATCTGCGCAATATTTCTGCTAAACGTGGGCCCGATGTTTATACGTATTTATGGGATGATCTTACTTCCTGTAAGCTCGCATTCTATTCACTGCCACGCATCCCCCATCAATGGCAGAGCCTTACAGAAACACTATGGTGGGGTCCTTAGAGAGTCCAAAAATTCTCCATAGAAAATAAATCCTATTTCTTAACGATAACCTCTGCCCATATCATTAGGGCTCATGTGCCACAATGGACGACCACTCGTGGCGGACCTGATCCGTTCATGAAATGCTACATCTTTGTGGTCAACGCAAGGGAAACATCGGGCTGGACAAAGCCTCCGATCTGTAAAGGGGTTCTCTGAGATTTGCATATTGATGGCCTATCCTCATGATAACCATTCAATACCTGATCGGCGGGGATCTAACTCCTGACACCCCTGACAATTAGCCGTTTCTCTGGTCTACTCCTAGGCTAGTGACATCACGTTCATCGGTCACCTGGCCAATGCAAGAGAATGGGGCTGAGCTGCGATACCAAGCACAGCCACTATCAAATGGGTGGCGCTGTGCTTAGTAAGTTGCAAGGACGCCGTGGCACCCCTCACAGCCTCCTCAAGCGACGGCCACTACAGGACTTCATTTTTTTTGCATTGATGGTCCAAAAACTCTAGAAAGTTCTGGACTATAAGAAGTATTTGCTCTCAAATGTAGGAGTAGAGGAGTTGGCCGGTGATTTGGGTTCCGCAGTGTTACATTGTATCAGTTTGTGTATGTTTTGTATAAGGTGAATATATCAGCAAGGTATTGGCAGCCTTTCTGTATCCACCTCAGTCTGGTTCAGTTCTGCTTGCGTTGGAAAGTGCTACAAGGAGTGTCCCGTGAACAATGGGAGGCGCGTGGGAAACTTCTCGAATGCTTCACTGCCAGCAATAGTCTATAGGTGCGCGCCACCCAATTACTGACACCTAAAGCGAAGGAAACGGAAAGATAACAATTTATCAGCCACAGAACAATTACACGATGTGTGGCGTCTACCCTGACAGATTTGGATGGAAAGGGCATCCATGACTTAAAGGGGTTGTCGACAATTACGAAGGTGCTTCCTTCGAAAAAGAGCGCCACTCTTGTCTATAGGCTGTGCCTGGTATTGCAGCTTAAGGCCTCATGCACACGACCGTGCCGTTTTTGTGGTACACAAACCGCGGATCCGCAAAAATCGAAAGGCGCCCGTGTTGCCTTCCGCAATTTGCAGAACGGAACAGGCGCCAGCAATATAAATGCCTATTCTTGTCCGCAAAGCGCAGAAAAGGATAGGACATGTTATATTTTTTTAGCGGTGCCGTGGAACGGAGCCATGGATGCGGACAGCACACGGACGGAGTGCTGTCCGCATCTTTTGCAGCCCCATTGAAATGAATGGGTCCGCATCCGAGCCGCCAAAACGGCGGCTCAGATGCAGACCCGAACAATGGTCGTGTGCATGAGGCCTAAATCTGATTTCTTAAGAGGAAAAGAAGGGGGGGGGGGGGGGTCACAAGATCATACCCTTAATTAAAGGCATCTGGACCCCAATGCAAAGTTTCTACCCAACACCCACTCATATACACACACACACTCATGTATACACACTCATGCACACACACTCACACATTTACTCACACACACTTGCGCACACACACACTCACAGATTCACTCACACATTAACACACATACATATACACACACTCACTCAGATAATAACATGCACACAGTCACACACACACTCACGCGCACACACTTATCCACACTCACACATACATATACACACACACTTATCCACACTCACACATACATATACACACACACTTATCCACACTCACACATACATATACACACACATGTTCACACACACACGCTAACTCACGTACACACACTCATGCACACTCACACTCACACACACTCACACATTCACACACACTCATGCACACTCACACACGCTTACACATATACACACACACACTCACTCACTCACGTACACACACTCACACACGTACACACACGCTCACTTACGTACACACACTCACACACGTACACACATGCTCACTCACGTACACACACACTCACGTACACACACTCACACACGTACACACACGCTCACTTACGTACACACACTCACTCGCGTACACACGCTCACTCACGTACACACACGCTCACGTACACACACTCACACACAAAGTGCTGAATTCTATTTATAATATTGCTCTTGCCTCAAAGGCAGAGGATCCATGTTGGGAAACCAATATGGCTGCTACTGTATCTCTACATGTAGTGTTCACCAGATTCCCCCGACTCCTGAAAGTTTGAAGTTCAGAAGATACTTGTTGTATAGAAGCCATGAGGACGCAGGTCTCCTAGGGGCAGGTGTAGCCGCAGTCATCCTGTAGGGGAATCACCGACCCCCAGGCCATTCAGATGCTATCAGACCAGAAGATGAAAGGACCTGTGCTCAGGAGATAAGTGCTGCCCCGTCAGACATTGGGCAGGTGGACATAAATCAGTTCGTTGGGCTCTGAAGTTTGTGATGTGACATTGATGCCTTCCACAGAAAAAAAAACCTTCAAAGGACGCAGCGCACGTTCCACCACCCACCTGAGTGTAGGAGCCAGGGCATGACCACGACTTTGTATGGAAGCATTATTTGGTGCAGAAAGATGTCCTCACACAGTATCCACAGGGGTACAGTTATAGGGGGCTCTGTCACACCTGGGCCCTGGTGCCTGAGGGGGCCCAAAGACCTCTCTGTCATATAGGAAGGCCTCAGTATTATAAATAGCCCATGATCGCTGAGGGCCCAGTTCCAGATTTTGCACTGGGGCCCAGGAGCTTCACCTTCTGTACAGTTCTATGTTATGCTGGAATTCCCCTTTAAATGCTTGCAGATATCAATGCACCATCTCTGCTGCTTAACAAAACAGGGAAAACCTGCTCAGATTATATAAAACTGACATTGTCCCGGCAGGGTGTCAGCCTTGTCATGTGGACACGTGTGTACTCCAGAGGACCACCACAAATGAATGGACTCCCAGTGCAAGACTGCTCGAGCTACTGCAGACTTGGTCTCTTGTAGAACTACAAGTTTCAGCTTGCTTTTTAACTTTGTAGCAGTAATGCAAGTCTCAGTATGCCCTGCTGCCACTCTGGTATTTCTGCTTCTGTGGCACAAGTCCCAACACAGGTGGCTGCTATGGGTTCTACCAGTGGTGTAACTAGAAAGTACTGGGCCCCACAGCCAATTTTTGAACTCATCCCCACCCTCCCCCCAGCAACTTATTCTCAACACCCTCCTCTCGTGCAACCCTCACTTCTTTGGTTAGTCAAAATCGCTCTCTAAGATGAAACCCCGCACCCGCTCTGTCCATTTCCTACAGTGTTATAGTATATAATGTCATTTTATAATACTGTTGAGGGGGCCTGACAATACAATCTTTTAGTCCTCCTCCTCCTGGGTGGGCCCCTTCTGAGTTCGGGCCCCAAAGCAGCTGCTTCCCCTATAGCTACACCCCTGGGTTCTGCCATCTGCAGTGGAGCAGCAGTAGGGGGCACTGGGTGCCAGGGGTGGCACTAACAAGCCTCTCCTCCATGGTCATAGGTCAAGCCAGTGAATGAAAGCTACAACGGAAATTTCTTATGGACTACAAGCCTCAGCATGTATTGCTGTTCCATCTCTTATAGGGTAAAGGCTGCCAGTAAGCTATATCATGGCTCTCCTCAGTCTCTGTAGAACTACAAGTACCTGTATGTCCGACTGTGTAGTTTTCTAGTAACCAGAGATCCAATGTAGAAAGACCAGCAGTGGAGTAAGACACAACTGCAGCATCGGACTACATATGGTGTGTTTGTAGTCTGTAGCCACGAAGACACATTGGCCTGCAAGGAAGCTGTATACACAAAACAGTAGGAGATTTTTAATCAAGACGGTTTGTGAAACTGTTCAAAATTTTATTCTAGATTCACCAGAGCAATAGAACAAAAGAGGTCGCATAGAACAGTAGTGGTAGTCCACATACCCTTTCAGAAAAAATACCATTGGAAAGTTGACCTGACCGTATGAAAAATCTATGTGTGAAAAAAAAAATAATGTGAATAAAACCCTTTAAATGTATTGGCACTGTTTAAAATAAATAAATAAATAAAAAATAAATGCGTTAATAGGACAAGCTTCCATGGTGTAACCCCAGACCCCTGAACTATGGTAAATTACGGATGTGTGAATACACAATGGGTACATGTGCTCTCCGTAGAGAACGTGGACAGTGTGAATGAGCCCTTGAAGTAGATCCTGCGATCAACCAGAACAATTCCCTAATTAAACAATTGTTACAATTGTTGCAAGTTCTTATTTAAAAATTGTTGCAATTTCAAGCTAAGAATTGTTACAATTGTGAAACATATACCGGCAGAATGGTTGTTAAGTGTCAATGCAACCTATGAGATGTGACATGAGCTGTTCCTTCTTGCCTGACTGCAGTTATGAATGAAGCGAGGGTTAGCAGCAGTGGGTGTGCCTGTGGTGAGTTCAAACCCAGACACTGGGCCAAACCAGTGACTAAGCTCTGGGCGGAACTGCATTCCAAAGCCTGTCACTGGGAAGGATGGGAGGGAACAGACATAAATTCTAACATAGCTCCTCATTCTTCTCATTCAGGCTCCCAGCCACAGCCAAAGACACAGCCTCAAGATCCTGTGCCTAGGACTATCCCTAGCGGCTAAGAAGACCCCTTCAAGCAGCAACCAGTAGGACCAGTGTCCACATTGTCTACCAGACTCCCTACCCACCAGAGAATGAAAATGCAGGTCAACACAGACGTGATCATGGAAGGAGAGCTGGAAAAAAGGAGCGACAATCTCCTACAGTTCTGGAGAAAGAAGCAATGCGTCTTGACCAAGGATAGCCTCAACATGTTCGCTGATGGCCAGAAGAAGACCAAGTGCAAAGAACTCAAGTTCCAGTCCATCAAGAAGTTGGATTGCGTTGAGCGGACGGGCAAATACGTCTACTTCACTATTGTCACCACTGATAATAAGGAGATAGATTTCCGTTGCTCAGAAGAAAGCTGTTGGAACGCCGCTATCAGCTTGGCTTTGATTGAGTTCCAGAACAAGAAGGCCATCCAACATTTTCGGTCGCGCCAGAACAGCGAGAGGAGGGTGGCCCCATGTGTATGATCCAGAGACTGGATGAATGCAAGAGCACCTTACCATACAGGTAAAGACAGGTCTACATTACTCTTGCCAAGCTTTTAGTCTAGAGAAGGCGGCCCAACATGCCGGCACATGTCCCTTCTCATGAAGCCACAAGCATGGGCTTTTGGGCTATCATCTGGCATTGAGAATCATATAAATCTAGGTTTATAATTCCGAAAATGTATGGATTCCACTGATTAGCTGAATCTTATTGATCATCTGCCAGTACGGTGGTAGGTTTCCTGTGACTTTCTCAACTTACCTGCTGGCTAAAAAGTATCTTCTTTTCAGAAAATGTGATACAAGTACTAATAATGGCCAGAATTAAATAAATTAGATTAAACCTTTCTAGATAGATGGGTAAATGTATATATACAGATAGATATAGGTAGTACATGTATAAGACAGGAGCGGGGTGGCAATTTTAATAAAACCAGATAGGATTTGACCTAAGAGTATCCAAAGTCAGAAGTGAAGGTCTAAGGAAATAGACAACTGAAAGGATCTCTTGCTCTGCTGCCATGTGACTGTAGGCATATGTGCCGTATTTAGCATGGTTTGGCCCAGTTTTTCTCATGATTTTTGGTCAGGAGAGGTCCCGACATGTGATTCTTAAATGTTTAGGATTTATTTTTTAGATATTTAAAAAAATATTGTTCAGTATGGATATTTTCAAAAACAGAATTAACTTTTTTTTGTGATTTATATATTTTTTTCTTAGAAATGAAATTAATTTCATGTCTAGAAAAATGTGGATACCATTTTCTATTCCAGTTGAACTGCTTGGATTATATATTAATATATATATAAAAAAAATATTTTTTTTTAGATTTATTAAACAGCAATCTAAAAATTCTGATTTTTCAAAGTGGCTTACATTATAATGGCTTAAAATATTTAACTTTTAAAAAAAGATTGTTTTGTTAAATGTTAGAATCAAATTGACTGTATTAATTAGTTAATTTATTTATTGTCGGATGCACCAGTCGATCCGATGAGCCCTTATATTCAGAAAAATGTGATATATAGTGGTTCTGTATTAGTTTCCTATAATGCTTAATTACAATTATGTCACGAGATTACTCATTGAATAGACAATCCGTAGTCGAGGCTGTTATGTAATGATGCGAGTGAGATGTATATGAGCAGATATCAGTATACCCCATCTATATGGGATCACACAAGCATGACCCCATAGAGCTTATATTAACTTTTTGCCTCTTTTTTCCCCTCGCAGTGCCCATGAATTATGGACCAAACAAGAAAGCAGAGGCTAAAGCGCTGGCTCTGGAGACAGGAAGTCACTTCCTCACAAGGACAAAGCAGGTTGAACAAGATTTGTTTGAGCATTGATCGCTGGAGCCTAACCAGAGGAGCTGACGATTGAGCAACCATATGATGATGGAAGACCCTTTACTATTTGCTTAGTGGTATTTATTTATCCGCAGGAAAAGCCTTATGCAATGTCAGGCCGGATTGGGTCGGATAATTTATTTGATATTCTCGTCTATGTATCTATTTATTTCCGCAGCTTTCCCTCTTAATATATATATATATATTGTTTCATTTCAAGGCCGGTAATTTCTGAATGAATGTAATTTGAGATGTTAACTTATTATTATATTAAAAATAATTTTTTACTATACAAAGTGTTTGGTTGATATCTCAGACGTCGATCAAGAGGGTCTCAACTTAAAATGGGACTGTAATGGCCCATAGCAAGGACCAAACTGGGTTCCCATTATGGTGCCTGGTTTTCCAGGACCAACATATTGATGACCTGTCCATATGATGAGATCAGTGGGGGTCCAACACCTGGCAGCCCACTAATCAGCTGGTAGCGGCTACTGCAGATTGCAGAAGTAACCAATGTGTGGAGGTGGATCACTACAGCGCCATCCTCTGTGTAGAGGCCATTATTAGGTACTGCAGTTCTGCTCCCATTCACTTGAATGGAGCATCAACTGCAGTACCCAAGAATGGCCATTAGTGAGAGGATGGCGCTGTGGTGTATCAGATCCATGCGCTGTTTCCTTACAGAACCAGTGGCTGTTCCTGATCAGTGTGAGTGCCGAGTGTCGGACCCACACAAATATTATATTGAAAACACTTTTAGGTTGTTGCCATATTAAAACTACTTCTCCCAGCTTGAGGCTGCCATGGCACACTGGGAGTTATAGCTTCAGGACAGCTGGAGAGCCACAGGTTGGAGTCCATTGAACCTATAGTCATCAGTTAAGAAAAGTCATGTCTTCTACAGCCCTAAGCTCCATTTACACCCATATGTGTGACCGAGATCAGCCACTCCTCTTATAACGCCCCTGCACCATTATAAGGTGACGACTTCCAGCAGGACTCATACTTTCCAGTATACACCCAAACTTTGACCTTTAATCCCTTCTCTTTGAAGTAGAATTTCCTCCATAACTTTGAGCCGTGATTGATATCTTGAAAGTTTTCTGGAGATTTCAGCCATCTCATCTCATGCCAATTAATATAATAATTATTAATGAGCAGTGATTATATAGTTATCCAGGGAAGCAGGGAGGGGTATGACAAATGGCAGTTTGTGAAACTACTGTGTCACATGAGAGGACGGCAGAAGCGAATATACGACGTGACGTCACCGTGCAAAGCTCATCACAAAGGAAGGGAAATTCCTTGATTGCATTCCACAACGCCTTGAGGCGATAACGAATGAATCACGTACCATAAAATAGACTGTAATATATTGTACTGCTGTCATAAATCCATAGAATTGACATTATATACATATTTAATGGTCATTTAAGTGACTGCCGTCCTGTTGATTATTTGTGTATTTAAAGGGGAAACACACACAGAGGGGCAGTGGACTCCCACTATTACCCACTGTGACCTGCGAGGACCTTCTTGGAAAGTGTTACAAGGAAACAAATGGCCGACAAGATACTGATCATTTTCATATAGTGCAAGTAAAGACTGGAGGTCTGATTCACTGGAGCTCCAGCTTTGCTACATGTAACATCAGTCTGGATTCCAGAATGTTAAATTTTACCTGCGCTGACACTGTCCGAAGTCCAACCTGCACTGATACATTGTATCAAACTGTATGGAGTCCAACCTGCACTGATACATTGTAGAAAACTGTATGGAGTCAACCTGCACTGATACATTGTGGCAAATTATCTGGCCTCCTGACTGATACATTTTACCTCCACTGACACACTGTAGCAAACTGTCCGAAGTCCAACCTGCACTGATACATTGTAGAAAACTGTATGGAGTCCAACCATCACTGATACATTGTGGCAAATTATCTGGCCTCCTGACTGATACATTTTACCTGCACTGACACACTGTAGCAAACTGTATGGAGTCAACCTGCAGTTATACACTGTGGCAAACTATCTGGATTCCAGACTGATACATTTTACCTACACAGATACATTGTAGCCAACACTTTACATACATTGACACATTGCAGCGAACGCTCCGGACTCCAGACTGATACACTTAAGGCTACTTTCACACTCGCATTTTGGCTTTCCGTTTGTGACATCCGTTCAGGGCTCTCACAAGTGGTTCCAAAACAGATCAGTTTGCATTCTGAATAGGAAAAGGATCCGCTCAGAATGCATCAGTTTGCCTCCGTTCCGTCCTCCATTCCGCTTTGGAGGCGGACACCAAAACGCTGCTTGTAGCGTTTTGGTGTCCGTCTGATGAAACTGAGCCAAACGGCAGACAATGTAGGTCAATGGGGACGGATCCGTTTTCACTGACACAATCTGGCACAATAGAAAACGGATCCGTCCTCCATTGACTTTCAATGGTGTTCAAGGCGGATCAGTTTTGGCTATGTTACAGATAATACAAACGGATCCGTTCTGAACGGATGCAGACGGTTGTATTATCTTAACGGATCCGTCCATGACGGATCCGCACAAAACGCGAGTGTGAAAGTAGCCTTACCTGCACTGATACATTGTAGCAATCAGGACAATAGAGAGATTTGTGCTGCAGATGTGCTTACTTCACAGATGTAGCAAACCCTCAGCTGTGAGATGTATTTGGTCTGTATAGAAGTAGGTTATCAGACTTTGGATAGAAACAGGAATGTCTTAATTCACGGACAGCCAGTTGGAGATCTTAAAAACAGCGAGGGATTGCGCAACACAAAGTATCATTGTAGAACTTTTCTTAAGGGGTTGGTCCACAGCGATAAGTGATACATGCATTATCATTGGGAGTCTGACCTCTGAGACATGGGGCCCCACGAGTCCCCTGTGTGAATGGGTCTGTAGTGCATGTGTGTGACCACCAGTCCATTCACTTCTATGTGACAACCAGAAGTAGCTGAGTGTCATAGGCAGTAAATGGAGTGGTGGTTACACACACGTGCACTAGTGCTCTTTTTGTTCTTGTGATTGGTGGGGATCCGGACATTTATCACCTATCCCATGAACAGCAGATACATATTATTCATGAGCCAACCTGGTTAACCCCTTTTCATATGCTCCTTTAGGGCATATGGATATCATACAGGTAGCCCCCCCCCCACCTCCCCCCACACCATCTATGACCACCATTTATAAGCCAGGCAGCTACCAAGAAAGAGTGACTTCCATTCTTATTGGCTTAAGGTGATCATATATTACATGGTTACCTGTTCATTTTAATGTCCACAGTGCAATACAATGCTGACACTTGTAGTTCTACAAAAACTGCATATTCACACTGCTCCTCACCTTTATCATACAAATCCTGTACAGAGTAGTATCTATTGCAGTGAAAAATCTGATCATCCGTGGAAAGGCTTTGGTATCTGTTGTAAACCTATGACAAACCCATCAAGATGGTGCAATAAACTCCGCTCCATCTGCGGTCTCACAGATCTTGTACAGTATGACAAGGAAATAGTAGAAAGCCCTGTAATACTTTGGTCATGTCTTATAAAGTAATTGCAGGAACGAGTATTATGTAATCAGCGATTTCCAAGCCTACAGGAGCGATCATCGCCGCGGCCTAAGATTAGTGAACGTTGACACATTCTACAGTCCAGGCCATTACTGAAGCTGCCGTGTGTCCTGCTCCGGACGATGGAGCTTCATTGTACAATCATAAGTTCTGCTGGAGAACGCATTGTATTGTTCATCCTAAATAAAATTCGTAAATTTCAAAAACTGCAAAAGTTACTGTGACACACCAATGAGGCAGGGAATAGGAGAGAGGATAATTCAGACATATTCGTAGAAGGATCTATACCCCCAGGACAATTATTTTATTTTACAAAAAAAAAAAAACGCTCTTTGACCATATTAAATCCTAACCCAAGGTTTATATGAGAAAACTCTATTCAGCGCCTACATAACATTGAGGTTTATTGCTTTCCTGATAATTGTATCCATGTGGATAGAAATAGCTACACACTATGTACAGATGTTTATTTCAAGGACTAATGTAGCCACATAAGGGGAATGGCTATCTTCTATAATCATGTCATTTGTAGGTCCAGCATTTTGTTCTGATTAAGTTCTTATTATATCTTTGCAGTGATCAAAGCTTCATTTTTCCAATTCCTTGCATAGAGGTAAAGTCTAAAGTTCAGGCTGTCTGTAGTCACCACTAGAGGGAGCTCAGGAGCTTACTGAATACTGTTTATGCATTGAACTCAATAGGAACCCAGTATGCACCACCCTCCAGTGGTGACTGATGGAAACCTGAATTCTATGATGTAACTATGTCTAAGCAGAGATTTTGGTCTTTCTTTAAAAAAAAAAAAAAAAAAAAAAAGCTCTCTCCTCTATAAAGATTTATCAAAAGTGAATCTGCACAGAAAGTTGGACAGTGTTACAGGCAGACATTCACTTTTTTAGGGTTGTTAAAATATTTCATAGTTTGGGAGTTGTCGTGGAGGGGGCGTAGATTTCACAGACTTCGGGGTAAAAAGTCCAAAACAACTTTGGGGGTCATTTATTATCCTGAAATACGCCTATATTTGGCATATTTCAGGCGCAGATTACGGCACAGCGGTCTAAAAAAAAAAAAAGGTGTGTGTTGTGGGCAGGGAAGCCGTCCTGTCCCTTCATCATTTTCTACGTCTGTTTTAGGTGTACAAAATGGTAGAAAGCTGTCTTACATTTAGACTGGCGTTGGATGCGCCAAAGTTATGAAGAGGCTGGCACCCCTCATATAGGGGTTATTAAAACGCCAGTCTTAATAAATGACCCCCTTTATTTTTCTCTAAACAGTAAAGGTTGAACACTCACTTTGGGAACCGGTTCACAGGCACACAAACAGAAAGCAAACACCGGCCTGCGTGGGCGCTAACTATACAGAAGTTTACCTCACCTAGGTACCTCCACCAATACAGGGAGATCGGGCTTCCCACCAGGTCAAGCCGCTTCCAGGCTCTGACACTGAATGAGCATTTCAGCCATGTATTTCTCGACACAGTAACGAGCTCATCATCTACACCTGGGATTACTTCAGGCTAAGGGAAAATCTTGTACTGGAGTGGAAGGGAATTACAGTTCCTTCTATCAACCTACCTGCCAATCCATAAAAATTCAAGCCCATAAAACACTTTAAAGAAAAGTGCCTCAGCAAACTACACTTTTCTGAAACAACCCACCTTTCCTGGGTGCTTTAAGCATTCTGGGTGAGATACACCCCCCCTCCAGTACTTTACCAGCCCTCATGTTACAATGTATATGGGTATAGCTGATGAGGATCCGGCTGCTCTTGTTCAGAGACGTACAATATAAATACTCATTTTCCCTTCAGCACCCCCGCAGGACCAGTGAAGTATTACACGACTATTACATTTGCGTTCTTCTTGCAACTATGTTGCAGCCCTCCTGCACACGGACAACATATAAAATAAACTGGGAGTTGTGGGTCGTAGTTTCGTTGTGTGATTCACTTGTATTATACAGGTGGCAAGTTCCATAAATTTGGTCGCGGCCTTTCATGCAGCGTTTACAGCATTTGCAGCAGATGTGGCGTTCTCTTTGTTGAGGATGAGCAACCTCAGGTTCAGCAAACAATAAAATGTATACGACCTTGTAAATGAGGTGAAAGTCGCCTCATTCCAGGTGTAAACTGACGATCCAGGGCCACAATGCAAAAGCTGTAACAGCCCACACCCATCTACCATTATTGTGGCAAAGGGACCTCTGGGCCCTTCTCAGGTTATAGGCCCTGGTAACGACTGCTACCTCTGCACCCCGAAAGCTATGTCCCTGTGTATATGTCTCAGTATGCTAAGGATAACGCTCAGTGGTTGGTGGCACAACACCAAAATCAGTGCGGGAAGAACCCACTGGTTTATTGCAAATTGAAATATTTGGGTAATGCGCTTCACGGCTAAAGCTGCAGTAAAAACTGCATCACAAAAATCATAGCAAATCCCCTTGGGCCAAATCTAAAGGGTCTCGGACATTGATTGCAAATCTACAATTTATACATTATTTAATAGTATTGTGCAAGTTATATAATATACATTACTACATTTTTAATTCCATTTCCTCATCATCTTCAAGATCTCTGCTTGTTGTCAATGAATACATGCTTGTTTCTATGCAGGTTCCAAGGCTAAAACCTGTACAAAATGATAGTTACCGTTGATTGTTACAATTGTATCGAGTCAGGGCAGTTCTATGTTATAAACCTGGGCTCTCACACACAAACAGACACGTTTTATTATGTAAACATTTATTGTTTAGGCACAAATATGACAGATTATATACAATCATAACACAATTCTAAAATCTGCATTCTGCTTAAAGGACCCCTGTGAGGATTGCTGGATGAAAGGTAAAGTGTCTGTATCGAGGTAGATTACTTTATAGGAGCTCGGCGGAGTGTCCGACAACAAGGTTATTATCGACAGCTTCCAATGACGACCAGCAGAACTGTGGACCACTAAGGTAGCGGAAGGGTCCTGTAGCTGTGACCTGGGAGTTGTGGTTCCACAAGAACTGGAGAGCCACCGCTTGTATACTACTAATCTGTGGCTGTCAGGGGCATGCTGTGAGTTGTAGTTTCTCAAAAGATGGAGAGCTACAGCTTGGAGACCTCAGTCTTAGGCTTCTTGCACATGAACGTTGTGCATCCGTTCTGTGCATTGGGGAACGCAATTTGCGGTCCCCAATGCACGGGCAACATCCGTGCGGCTGCCGGGACGGATCGAGACCCATTCAACTTGAATGGGTCCGTGATCCATCCACACTGAAAGAAAATAGAACAAGTTCTATTTTTTGGCGGTGCGGAGGAACGGACAGAAACACCACGGAAGCACTCTGTCGTGCTTCCGTGGGGTTCCAATCCGTGCTTCCATTCCGCATCTCTGTGATTGTGGACCCATTCAATTGAATGTGTCCGCATCTGCTATGCGGAGTGCATACGGGCTGGTGACAGTGTATTGCGGACCTGCCGTATGCGAGCTATGGGCACACAATTTTCGTGTGCAAGAGGCCTTAATCCTTAGGGCTCATTCACACGACCGTGGTTTGGTTCCGCATCCGAGCCACAATTTTTTGCGGCTCGGGTGCGGACCCATTCACTTCAATGGGGCAACAAAAGATGCGGACAGCACTCCACGTGCTGTCCGCATCCGTTGCTCCATTCCGTGGCCCTGCAAAAATTATAAATCATGTCTTATTCTTGTCCATTTTGCGGACAAGAATAGATATTTTTATAAATACCGATGGAAATCACTGACCAAAAGACGGTCGTGTGAATGAGGCTTCACGCTGTTCTCTTCGGTTGAGATTTCCAGAGGTGAAGCGAAATAATATATTGGCTTCTCCTGAGAGAATGGGGGTCTCTTTTAAGACTGTCTAGATTAACAATCATTAATTTAATATATATAGCAAAAATCTAGATAAAGTCCTGGGATGTGAAGCTCTAGTTGTTCTTCGCCGCATTTTGCTTTGTTTGTCTATTTACAAGGTAGAATAATAAAAGCAGACTAACTATAATATCAAAGAGGCCGAAGGCCGGCACCCCGTAGTGTTTATATAGATACCCCCCGATGGTGGGTCCTATGGTCCTTGTGAGGGGCTGGATAGATGCGCAGATCCCCAGCATCGCTCCTAAAAGAGAAAAAAAAAAAAAAGACAAAATGAGCTTTTTGTAGCAGCAGCACCTATAGAAGACACCCCCGGAGACCACCCGTCCGAGGAGTGTGATGATCCAGAGGGGGGCCGTGACCTGTCCACTAATACCAAAATGTTAGTGAGTGTTATAATGTGGGGAGGGAGGGGGATGGAGATAATAGCTCCATTCAGACTGAGAGTTACCTAGTGGAAGGGACAGTGACCCAGCGGCACAGAGCATTTCAGGAGAGGGATACAAGGCAGTGACTTGTCCTCTTAAGGGATGATGATACCAAGGACAGGGCAGTGTCATAAGGTTAATGAGAACTAGCGAAGAAAGGTCATGGGCTGACAGCAGGTTCATAGCTATAGAAGGTGTAGAGGCAGCAGTCACGCCTGGGCCCTATGGACTGAGGGGACCCGAAGGCCCATCTATCACATATTATAAATGGCACATGGGAATTTTAGGGTCCTATTATAGAGCCTGCACTGGGGCCCAGGAGCAAAATCTACATATGACCGAGGTGAAAGGAGCAGGTTCCCCGAGCAGCACAGAGTATTTCATGAGAGGTGATATTATATGGAGCAGCATATACTTATAGGGTGATGTTAATGAGGGCAGGGTGTGAAGGAGGGGATTGAGACAGGGTGAAAGGATCAGGGTCCTCCTGCAGCACAGAGTGTTTCAGTACAGCCGTATGCTGATCTTGTTGGAGGCAGTGACCTGTCCACTCACAATATGATGCTAGTGAGGAGAGGGCTGCATGTCACAGGGGCAGTGACTTAGGGCTCATGCACAGGACCATATGCATTTTACGGTCCGCAGAAAACGGATCCACAAAAAATACGGATGACGTCTGTGTGCATTCCGTGTTTTGCAGAACGGAAGAGCTGTCCCCTAATAGAACAGCATTATCCTTGTCCATAATGCGGACAATAATAGGACATAAGGAAACGGAATGAATCGTTGAAATGAATGGTTGAGCACACGGTCCACACAAAAAACGGACACGGAAACTAAAATACGTTCATGTGCATGAGCCCTTAGTGAGGAGGGGATTCAGACAAGGTGAAAGGAACAGGCTGCTCCTGCAGCACAGAGTATTTCAGTACCGCAATATGCTAATTATATTGGAGGCGCCAACCTGTTGACTCACATGATGATGCTAATGAGGGCAAGGCTGCAAGTCACAGGGGAGGTTTCATAATGATGAGGAGGGGGACTTAGGCAAGATAGAAATTAAAGGGTCATCCAGCAGCACAGAGTGTTAGAGGAGAGGTGACATTGAGGGCAATGACCTGTCTACTCGTGGGGTGATGTTAACGAGGGACAAGGCTGCACATGACGCACATGTTGGAAGAATCGTGGCTGATATAACATTTCCCACACAGAAAATTCAGGAAAATTCCCTCCATCTGAAAGTTGGGGAAGGAATGAGGGCAGATTCCCCTAATCTATTCTTAGTTGTAAGCCTCTGTGTATCTCCTTACAGGTGCCGGGGGCTCCGTCTCTGCTCCTTGGGTTCTGGGAAGGTCGAGAATTTAAAACTCCTACTAAAAGTAATTCAAAACTTGACAAAAAGGCTTGGAATGTGCGGTTTCATGTCTGACACCTGAGACCCCTGCAATGAGATATCCCCCAGAGAAAACGTATGTAACTACAGGTCCGGAGGTGCGCAACGTACACCAGAAACATCCTGCGAATCCAAAATCTGAAGGTCCAGGTATCGAGCTGGAAAGTGGAAAAGGAGGCATTTCTGGGGTAAATAAAAACTACTGTAGAATGAAAAGTGATGAAACTTTTGATTGTTTCATTTCTTTGCAGATTTCAATATTGCTGCTTGCTGTGAATGAATTAAAACACCCGTCTGGAGTCTTAATGGTGTCATAACCTTCCCTCAATACATACCAGTTTCTGATGGAGGGACGGCTTTGGTTAAGATGCTGTCAGTGATGACTCCTGAGACGCACAGGGTGAAAACCATCGGGACAGCAATGATGCAGAAGTGGTAGACATTGGTCATCACAACCTAAAGGAGGGAATACCGAAAGACGTGTCACAAGGAGTCAGGTGAGGGCGGCCGGACTGGGGGGGCATTAGTACATGATGCAACCTCTACCGTCATGTAAAATCACGGCGGTACTGTTATCGGGGCACAGAGAGTAGTACTGTTATAGGGGCACAGGGATGTGTCTGGCTCTGTTTATAGGGTAACCGGGTGGAACAGTTAAGGGGGCACTGTCTCTGTGCTGTTATGAGGGCAGGTTGGCTCTGACATATGTGTATCTGGATGGTACAGTTAAGGGGGCACTATATATGGTGCTGTTATGAGGACAGGCTGGGTCTCATGTAGGAGTATCTGGATGGTATAGTTAAGGGGGCACTGTATCTGGTACTGTTAGGAGGGCAGGCTGGGTCTCATGTAGGTGTATCTGGATGGTACAGTTAAGGGGGCACTATATATGGTGCTGTTATGAGGGCAGGTTGGCTCTGATATAGGTGTATCTGGTTGGTACAGTTAAGGGGGCACTGTATCTGGTGTTATGAGGACAGGTTGGCTCTAAAATATAGGAGTATCTGGATGGTACAGTTAAGGGGGCACTGTATCTGGTACTGTTATGAGGGCAGGTTGGCTCTGACATAGGAGTATCTGGATGGTACAGTTAAGGGGGTACTATATATGGTGCTGTTATGAGGGCAGGTTGGCTCTGATATAGGAGTATCTGGATGGTACAGTTAAGGGGGCACTGTATCTGGTGCTGTTATGAGGGCAGGTTGGCTCTGATATAGGAGTATCTGGATGGTACCGTTAAGGGGGCACTGTATATGGTGCTGTTATGAGGGCAGGTTGGCTCTGATATAGGAGTATCTGGATGGTACCGTTAAGGGGGCACTATATATGGTGCTGTTATGAGGGCAGGTTGGCTCTGATATAGGAGTATCTGGATGGTACAGTTAAGGGGGCACTGTATCTGGTGCTGTTATGAGGGCAGGTTGGCTCTGATATAGGAGTATCTGGATGGTACCGTTAAGGGGGCACTATATATGGTGCTGTTATGAGGGCAGGTTGGCTCTGATATAGGTGTATCTGGATGGTACAGTTAAGGGGGCACTGTATCTGTGCTGTTATGAGGGTATTCTAGCCATTTCCATTAAAGGGGCACCTGTCAAGGAGACATTAAATATGGTGCTGTTATAAGGACAGGATACCTCTGATGTAGGAGTATCTGGATGGGATAATTAAGGGGGCACTGTATCTGGTGCTGTTATGAGGGCAGGTTGGCTTGGATGTAGGAGTATCAGAATGGATCAGTTAAGGGGGCACTGCATCTGGTCCGGTGCTGTTATGAGGGTACTGTAGCCATTTCCGTTATAGGGGCACCTGTCAAGGAGATATTAATTCTGGTGCTGTTATGGGGGCACTATGGCTAGTTCTCATTATAGGGTCACTTGTATGGGGTGCTGGTATAAGGGCAGGTTGGCTCTGTGTATTTTTGTCATTACATCTTTTGTTATTATGGGTGCTCTGTGGATGGTTATGTTATAGGGGCACCTGGATGGAATAGTTACTGGGCAGTTACTGGCACTGTTATGAGGGTACCTGGATAGGAACAGCTATGGGAGCACTGCTGCTGACAGTTGTGTGCCCCTTTATTAATGCTGAACCATGGGGCTCATGTATGATGATTTAATGGCTGATGGGGGTGAAAAGTAGTGAGCCCTGAAATAAAATACGTCATATACAGTATGTCACATAAACAGCTAAATGTCTGAACTTTTTCAATTGTTATTTTTTGTTATTAGTCCGGACAAGAAAAATGGCGTCTTAGACATAACAGGCGAGGCATGCGCTGGAGCTTCTTCATGTGTGCACAGATATCCGAGGATAAAACACACTTACTGACACAAAGCATGAGAAAATATTCCGCAGAAAACGTTATTTATTCAGCCGCCGGCACAAGCGACAGATCTGCTTTCGTGCTGCGCCTTGTTATTACAGGGCGGTATTAAGGCCCCATACAGTACAGCAATAATAAAGGATGTTATTTCTAGGACTCTTTTCACAAGTGGCGGTGAAGAGCGAGATTCTTCTCCTCATTGTGTATAATTAGTAACATTTAGAGGACGCGCCACGCAAATAAACAAGCCTCCTCCTCACGAAGGAGCCGGGGGATAGAGGATGTCAGACAGCTAAAAGGGTCCCAAGGGTCATCGGTGCCGATTCTGTTCTTACCAAGCCCAATCCAACTATCATAGCAACCACCACACTTAACAGGAGCAGGGTGTCATCTGAGAGACGGCTGGTCAGACGTCCAACCATGAATCCCTGGACAACCTAGAAAATAAAGAGACATGGGAAAGACAATGTAAAACTAGTGAGGGGAAAAAATAATAAAGAAAGAAAAAATAATAACAATAATAAAAAAAAATATAAACAAACAAGTAAATAAAAATATTTTGATAAACCTGTAAAATTGTTACCAGTCCCAAATGACACATTAGGAAACTTTTTGTGAAATTATATATATCTCCCACTAGGACAAGAACAAAACTATAACCTGCAAAATATACTGTTTATACAAAATGTATATGAAATTCTAATCTTTATATAGAACATTATTTAAATAATAATGTATAAAAGGGCCAAAATAAGAGGTAAATGGGGTTGTCTCAGACACACTATGCCAGGACATGATGTGACATCTACTCACTCAATATTGCGTTCACCTTTAAAGTTTTAAGATTTAATAGAATAAGTCCAATGTGTAAAAATTGGAAAAAAAGAGACAAAAGAAAATATTAAAAAAAACTAGAAAAGCTACAATTTCTGGGGAAATTGTGTGAAGTGTTCTTGCCTCTACCAGTAATCTACAACTGGAGTGGGCAGAGTAACTGGATGGAGTGGCTTGAGTAAATGTTGTGTGGTTGGAGTGGCTGGAGTAACTGTGGAAAGGTTTGACTGGGCAGAGTAACTTTATGGAGTGAGTAAAGATAGTAAACATTACACTGACCAATTGATTGATCAAATTTAAAAAGTGCACATGGCAAGCGTGATAGAGTGAGAAATGCATTTTAACTTTTATATATTTATATAGCACATTTAATTGCAATGTTGTTGCCCAAAGTGCTTCAGTTACATTAAAACATACATTTGTAGAAACATTAGCAGCCGATTTGTGTAGGTGGGCTTGAAAATGAGGGAGTGGTGGCAGTTTCGAAACCATGTCCTGATTTTTCAGCTCACACTCTAGCTTTTGTCACTCTGCTGGCTGCTCACACACCTGGGTTCCTATGGCAACTCACTCTACAGCAAGGGCAGAGAAGAGCGGTTAAAAACAAACTGCTCCAACTTGCTCACTTCACTGGCGGTTGCCATCTTCAGACGGTTGTAGTTTAAAAATTATAAATCCTACAGCGAAGAGCTTTATAGTGTGAGAATCACAAGACCCAGACCTACATTTTGATGCACGTCTCTAAAATATTAAAAATGAAGGCACAGTCGCAGTTTAGAAATTGCCCTTCAAATTTGAGATGGCTAGAGTGGAGTTTCAATGAACGTCAATTGGCGGCATAAGTTGCAAACAAATGGTCAAATTGTGAAAACTATCAGCACTATGGCTTAGCCGTGTACATTTTTAGTGGCAGCAGGGATAGCTGAACGTTTTGATATAAGATTTGTGTAGGTGGGCTTGAAAATGAGGGAGTGGTGGCAGTTTAGAAATCATGTCCTTAATTTTCAGCTCTAGCTCTAGCTTTTGTCAGCTCCCACTCTAGTTTTGAACATTCCGCTATTCATTCCTATGGGACCAATTTTGCCACGGAAACGATACCGATATTTCGTGAACCATTCGGCGAAATGTTCCACAAAGTAATAGCACACCAATCGGGAACAATCCACACGTTTCGGTATATTACTGTCTATGTAGTGTAAAAGCTGTGAGAGGAGTTAGGGTGGTAAATTTGGCTATAATAAGAATTTATATGTGAGATAACAGTAAGTGGTCTTGCCATGCAAGAACACTGAATAAGCAAAACAGTTATAGAAGCTAGAAAATACAGATGACCTAGCACTTACAAGCATTATAGTCTGTTCTGCTTCCATGAAGGTCGAAGGAACAAAGGAACACACCTAAGACTGACTCCCATAATGTAAATTTGAGCCATCATCCTTGACACCTCAAAACAGGCCTCTAGGTTTAGTGGCATCATCAAATTTCACAGAGTCAATGAGAGACGTTTATTGGGACTGTTGAAAAATTCCTTCAGTTACAAAAATAAACCCTGTAATACAGTTCCCGCTCCTTCAGCTCCAGTTTCCATGGGTAAGTGTTATAAATACAGCACAGATATGTGCTTTCCATAGTGACTATACCAGGCTATGGCTGCCAGCTATGACGGCATTATGGTCATAATGACCTTGTGATGGACTTAGGATAAGAGGAAGGCATGTCCACTTGTGTGATAAGAGGGTGTTGGGGTCCTTATTGGTGGTTAAGTTATTCAACAGGATCCAGAGAACCTCCACCAGACCTTTTTTTTTATCTTAAAACTGCCCTAATCCTAAGCAACAGGAACTTACATAGACTAGGAGGACATTACCCACCTTCCTTCACCACCAGACTAGGAGGGCATGACCACTTATCCACCTTCCCCATCCATCCCTTGTAGGAGACATGATTAATGTTCCCCATCTATGGGGCTAAACTGTCTGGGGTTTCCTCCAGTTTTGGACTGGTAGCTCTTGGACCCCCCAGCAGAGATAATTTTTATAGCTCATCGTTCATCAACCGAGAACATGTTCATGTATACAGTAGACTACTAGAAGATGTTTGGCTGTAAAGTCAACTCCAAATGGGATTATCTTCTGTTGGGTCTGTTGTATTAAGGGGCCAATTATTGTACCAGTGCCTAAGCCCACCAGCTGAGTCCCATGTCCAAGCTGGTTCTACAGTACAGTCACCTATAGGTGCCATATTGAGTTTCCATGAAAATGTTCTGGGACATTCAAGGAGGAGAGGTCCTTCTCGGGGTCTCCGAAATCCCCTCCGCTTGGGAATGTCCTCCTCATTGTTCCACATATGTAAAGGTAAGTACCTTTATTATTTGCTCTTACAATATCCCCGGCTTCATTAGAGGCTGCCATGAAATAAAATACCGCCACAATCCTAGATATCAGGTTCGGTTCTCCACTACTAATATGAAATGTTAACCTTTTCTCAGAGTCTCCAAAGTGAAAAAAAAAAAAAAAGAAAGCGTGAGAAAAAAAAGCGAAACAATGAGTGGCCGGGGAACCCCACCTCAATGACAGGTCTGAGCACATCATAAAACCAGCCCTGAGAACAGGAGACAGCGTGCACGCTCAGAAAATAAAACCTACGTAATACCACCCGTAGAAGGTGACTATAGGCCACTCCTGTCACACAAAAAGCCTAAAAGCCTATAGGAAACCTTGTGGCTGTAGAAACACAATGAGGTGAGATAATAGGACAGCATTCCAGTCCAGATTTCTCTGGTCTAAAATACCATATCCATGGTCTGTAGATGAGGGTGTGCTAGTCCTGAGACATCTTCATCTCATAGGAGGGTAGTAGGACAATAGATATATTCTTATACATAGGAGGCAGTATTATAGCAGTTATATTCTTGTACATAGGAGCAGTATTATAGTAGTTATATTCCTGTACATAGGAGCAGTATTATAGTAGTTATATTCTTATACATAGGAGGCAGTATTATAGTAGTTATATTCTTGTACATAGGAGCAGTATTATAGTAGTTATATTCTTGTACATAGGAGGCAGTATTATAGTAGTTATATCCTTGTACATAGGAGCAGTATTATAGTAGTTATATTCTTGTACATAGGAGCAGTATAATAGTAGTTATATTCTTGTACATAGGAGCAGTATTATAGTAGTTATATTCTTGTACATAGGAGGCAGTATGATAGTAGTTATATTCTTGTACATAGGAGCAGTATTATAGTAGTTATATTCTTGTACATAGGAGCAGTATTATAGTAGTTATATTCTTGTACATAGGGGCAGTATTATAGTAGTTATATTCTTGTACATAGGAGCAGTATTATAGTAGTTCTATTCTTGTACATAGGAGCAGTATTATAGTAGTTATATTCTTGTACATAGGAGCAGTATTATAGTAGTTATATTCTTGTACATGGGAGGCAGTATTATAGTAGTTATATTCTCGTACATAGGAGGCATTATAATAGTAGTTTTATTCTTATACATAGAAGGTAGTTTTATTGAATTTCTATTCTTGCAGAAAAAAATCATCTAGAAATAGTCCTATTCTTATTCATTTTGCAGAAAGAATAGGCATTTGTAACATAGGGAGATGCGGAAGGGGAAATGCAGAACGTGCACGGCAGGTTTTTGTGTTTTGCAGATCTGCAGTTTGCGGTTGTGCGAATGGATCCTTACGGATATATCGGTTTATAGAGCTGCAGAGCCACACACAGCCACTGCGCTAGAGTAAAGCTGTGTTCCAAAAAGAGAAAAGCAGGCCCTTTTGTGACATGTACAGAGGCATGAGTTACTTAGACAAGTTCTTACAGCCTCACCCCCACATCCTTATGGGGATATACATATAGATCAGCGACCGGTGTCACGGTATACTGAGATCACACAACTGCGATCAGTGAGGTCTTATGTGACAGCTCTGAACTTTATCCTCTCGTCATCTTTGAAGATCAGTACAAAGTAAAGCAGCAGCTTGTAGGAATCCGTCCTGTCATTCATGCACCAAAGAGGAAGGAAATAGTTTCCAGGTGAAATAACAGCCACCCATATGTCTGTTTATACGCCGGGGGCAACATGGTTCTGAGAACAGATGATCCTTTCAGAGGACCGTTCATGAAGAGGACACCCACAGCACAGTAAGGGGCGCAGCTACAAAACAGAGGAGGTCAACCTAATGGCCCACCAAAGCACAAGCTGGATGAACCGTTGGAAAAATTCAAGGAATATTCCACTTTCAGCAGATAAATGTTATCTTTTGTATAATGAAAAGTGATACAGTGTTTCAATTCTGCTTTCTGTATTAATTCCTCATGGTTTTCAAGATCTTTGCTTGCTGTCATATTATAGGAACTTTCCTTGTTTTGTTCCAGTGGATACAAAATCTTGTATAAAACTGACACAGAAGGTAAATGCTGAGACCAGATTACACCTTAAGATCTGTAAAAATAAATCCAGACGTGACCATTAGTTTCTTGGGAACTAATGACTTAGTTAAAGGGCTGCTCCACATATCATCTTATGTTACAGCAATGATCGCCTGTCGAAGACTAGCGAGAAAGGAAACTGAAATTGTCAACCGGAAATATATACTTATTTTCATCATTTTAGAGATGTCTGCGGCATATCAGTTTCTACAGTTTCTGGCCATGGGAAAAGCTTAGTTGTCACAGGACTGTGTACATAGCATAGGATATGCCATTAGTGTAAAGCCCCCATAGAATTTTCATCCGCTCCTAAGGATAGGTCATCCATTTATATTCCTGACAGGTGAAGGCCCCCATAGATCCTAAGGATAGGTCATCCGTGTATATTCCTGGCAGGTGAAAGCCTCCCATAGATACTAAGGCTAGGCCTTTCATGTATATTCCTGGCATGTGAAAGCCCCCCATAGATCCTAAGGATAGGCCATCCATGTATATTCCTGACAGGTGAAAGCCTCCCATAGATACTAAGGATAGGCCATCCATGTATACTCCTGGCAGATGAAAGACTCCCCCCCCCTTCCCCCCCCATAGATCCTAAGGATAGGCCATCCATGTATATTCCTGACAGGTGAAAGCCCCCCATAGATACTAAGGATAGGCCATCCATGTATATTCCTGGCAGATGAAAGCCCCCCATAGATCCTAAGGATTGGCCATCCATGTATATTCCTATCAGATAAAGGCCCCCATAGATCCTAAGGATAGGCAATCCATGTATATTCCTGACAGGTGAAAGCCCCCATAGATCCTAAGGATAGGCCATCCATGTATATTCCTGATAGGTGAAAGCCCCCATAGATCCTAAGGCTAGGCCATCCATGTATATTCCTGACAGGTGAAAGCCCCCCATAGATACTAAAGATAGGCCATCCATGTATATTCCTGGCAGATGAAAGCCCCCATAGATCCTAAGGATTGGCCATCCATGTATATTCCTATCAGATAAAGGCCCCCATAGATCCTAAGGATAGGCCATCCATGTATATTCCTGATAGGTGAAAGCCCCCATAGATCCTAAGGATAGGCCATCCATGTATATTCCTGATAGGTGAAAGCCCCCATAGATCCTAAGGCTAGGCCATCCATGTATATTCCTGGCAGACAAAGGCCCCCATAGAGCCTAAGGATAGGCCATCCATGTATATTCCTGACAGGTGAAAGCCCCCATAGATCCTAAGGATAGACCATCCATGTATATTCCTGACAGGTGAAAGCTCCCCATAGATACTAAAGATAGGCCATCCATGTATATTCCTGGCAGACAAAGGCCCCCATAGAGCCTAAGGATAGGCCAGCCATGTATATTCCTGACAGGTGAAAGCCCCCATAGATCCTAAGGATAGACCATCCATGTATATTCCTGACAGGTGAAAGCTCCCCATAGATACTAAAGATAGGCCATCCATGTATATTCCTGGCAGACAAAAGGCCCCCATAGAGCCTAAGGATAGGCCATCCATGTATATTCCTGACAGGTGAAAGCTCCCCATAGATACTAAAGATAGGCCATCCATGTATATTCCTGGCAGACAAAGGCCCCCATAGAGCCTAAGGATAGGCCATCCATGTATATTCCTGACAGGTGAAAGCTCCCCATAGAGCCTAAGGATAGGCCATCCATGTATATTCCTGACAGGTGAAAGCCCCCATAGATACTAAAGATAGGCCATCCATGTAGATTCCTGGCAGACAAAGGCCCCCATAGAGCCTAAGGATAGGCCATCCATGTATATTCCTGACAGGTGAAAGCTCCCCATAGAGCCTAAGGATAGGCCATCCATGTATATTCCTGACAGGTGAAAGCCCCCATAGATACTAAAGATAGGCCATCCATGTAGATTCCTGGCAGACAAAGGCCCCCATAGAGCCTAAGGATAGGCCATCCATGTATATTCCTGACAGGTGAAAGCTCCCCATAGATACTAAAGATAGGCTATCCATGTATATTCCTGGCAGACAAAGGCCCCCATAGAGCCTAAGGATAGGCCATCCATGTATATTCCTGACAGGTGAAAGCTCCCCATAGATACTAAAGATAGGCTATCCATGTATATTCCTGGCAGACAAAGGCCCCCATAGAGCCTAAGGATAGGCCATCCATGTATATTCCTGACAGGTGAAAGCTCCCCATAGATACTAAAGATAGGCTATCCATGTATATTCCTGGCAGACAAAGGCCCCCATAGAGCCTAAGGATAGGCCATCCATGTATATTCCTGACAGGTGAAAGCCCCCATAGGATGTTATTGCACGGACAGATCTGTTTGTGTTTTTGCAGGAGGACATCACGCCCTCCGCTGCTTCCGCTCTTCACAGATTTTAGTGTTTTATGTCCAAACATTGGCGAGTTTAAGGTAAACACAGATAATTTTTCTTCTTTTTCCTCGTCATTATTTCCGAGGTAACAACATAAACAAAGACGAGAAGATCAAAAGTCCAAATATAGATCCGTTTGCTTTGGGGAAAAGTTAAAAGCAAATAGTTAAGGTAGAAGAGTAACGAGCCGAAAACCTTCCAAGAGAGCAACACAGACAGAAGCTCACAAAAGAAGCAGTGCTGCACTGTAAAGCATAGAAGGGGGATTGCTGAGCTGCCTAATCAGCATTCCAGTATTTTCCTGTTAAATTACAGAGGCCAAAATATATTTTATCTTTCTATCAAAAGAGGGAACTTACCAACTGGAGAATCCCAAAATAGGACATCAGGTATCCCGCCGTGGCTGCGTTAAGGCCAAAGAAGTCGACAGAAACAATAGGAAACATGAGCATGAAGACACCTGAAGAGACATGAAGGGGCCGTGAAAGGAATTATTTATCATGTGGGATGGAGGACTCGGCATGGGATCGTACAGTGCACAATGCCAGTCAGCTGCCTTGAAAGCCAGTGGAATATTTAGGAAAGCTACAATTAAAGGCAGTAGGTCCAATCTCCCTATATTATAAAAGCCTGTACATACAAGTTTGGGTCCGCGCTGAAAATTCACATGTAGAGAATGGTTTAAAAGCTGCTGGTCTTTCCGGAGTTGTTTCTCTCTGCACCGAGCAGCGTCCAGAGCTGATGTCGTTCCTTCTAGGGCAGAGCCGCGAGACCGGATATTCGCAATCATTTATTGTACCTACAAAATTTCTTATTTCATTATCACACACATATTTTATGCACCATTCTCTACATGTGAATTTTCAGCGCGGACCCAAACTTGTATGTATTTAGGCTTAGGTTAGCACCACCAATGAGGACCAGAGGATGGGTTCAGCACCTCCTAGAAAATTCCTTAATTAAAGGGGTCCTCCTGACAGATTCCCTTTGCTTCATATCACGTGACATCATTTTTTGGTAGGAAATGAACAAACTTGTATAATGGTTCAGAAGAAGAAAAATAATTCTGACGACCGCAGGACCCCATTGGACAATGCAGCTGAGTCAGAGCCACTGATCAGAGCTGAACCATGACTCCCTAAATTTCATAAGCACTGGCGTAACTATAGCGATCGCAGCGGTCGCAGTTGCGACCATGCCCCTATCCAGGGGGCCCAGAGTGTGCTGTACAGTACTTACCCCTCCTCCTGCTCGCTCTTCCCGGGGCCGGTGCTGCGGTGTCCTGGCTGCCTGCAGCGTCAGGACGTACATAGCGCACTCTGACCTGACGCTGCAGGAGACAGCCTGACCGGAAGAGGAGAGCGCCAGAGCAGGAGAGGGGAGTTTATTTATTTTATAGTCTGATCTGAGGTCTGATATGGGGGTCTGAAGGATCTGATTGGGGGTCTGAAAGGTCTAATTGGGGGTCTAAAGGGTCTTATTGGGGGTGAGATAAGGGGTCTGAAGAGTCTGAGTAGGGGTCTGAAGGGTCTAATTAGGTAAGAGCCTAAAGGGTCTTACTGGGGGTCTGAAGTGTCTGATTGGGGGTCTGATTAGGGGTCTGACTGGGGGTCTAGAGAAGTCTAATGGGGGTCTGGAGGTCTAATGGGGGTCTGATTGCGGATCTGGAAGTCTAATGGGGGTCCGATTAGGGGTCTGGAGGTCTAATGGGGTCCGATTGGGGGTCTGGAGGTCTAATGGGGGTCTGAATGGGTCTCTGGAAGTCTAATGGGGGCCTGGAGGTCTAATGGGGGTCTGATTGGGGGTCTAGAGGTCTAATAGTGGTTAAATATGGGAGTTTGGAGGTCAAATGGGGGTCTGGTATAAGGTCTAATGGGGGTCTGGAGGTCTAATGAGGGTCTTATATAGGGGTCTGGAGGTCTAATGGGGGTTTTATCTGAGGTCTGATATTGGGGCGGGGTCTGACATTGAGGTCCAATGGGGGTCTGACAGAGGTCTAAAGGGGGTCTCCTCCGAGATAGGGGGGGTCTCATCTGGGGTTTGATATGGGGGTCTGATCTGAAAGGTAAGGGGATATTTTTTGTACTGGCACACTATCTGTGTGGCACCAGTATTTTCAGGGGGACTGTTTCTACAGTATAGTATGGGGGGGGGGGGGGCAGAATGGGGTGTTGAAAAGGTGAGGAGGATGGAAAAGTAGGAAAGTAAGATGTCTGTTTGTTAAACTCTGCGGAGACGAGACGCGGCTGAAAGAAGTCACAATGGCGGTCTGGTCTGAAGGAGAAGATGAGGAAAGAGAACATCTACATCAGAGGAGACATCACTGGATGGAGAGGCACATCTGTGGCGCTGTATGGCCCTGTATGTTCTGTAGCGCTGTATGTCATGTTTTACAAGTATGTCTTTAAAGGGGTTGTCCTCTTTATTTTTCGTACGAGCGCCGCCTTCTCTGCCGCGGTGAGCAGTGAAAGCAGCGCTCATATCAGCACTGCCCTCTCTTCAGACAGCTGATCTCCCGGCACCCCCGCCGGTCTGATATCTTTAGGACAGGTCACCAGTAGTAAAAAGAGGACGACCCCTTTAACAGCAGGACTGGAGGGAATGGGTTAGGTTGAGAATTTGGGATGGGGGGGGGGACGGGGGGGGGGACACCTATACTGGTCTTACAATTCCAATGGCTGCCATCTGACTGACCACAATGTTCCCCGCCTCCCCTATAAACACACGGAGCACCTCGAAAAGTGACGCTGTTACCTATTGGAAATCCAGAAAGAACTTTGATGATTAAAATCGCCATGACGCCTGGATACTTCAAAAGCCGGACGAGTTCTCCGAAGTTGAAGACGCTGGGTTTGCCTGGAAGACAATTGGTCACATTGAGACGCGGATACATTGGTCGTTACATGTGAGGTCGGCAGCAGTTTCCACGGGGCCTGCTCTTACCTCGCTCAGGGGCACGCCCTTCTTCCTTCGCTTTAGTCTGTGCCGGTATGTAGATCATAACGATGACACAGCTAATGAGACTGGCAGCCAGCGCGATCAGAGTGGGGGTGTACAGTCTGCCAACACAAGAAGCGGGCATCAGTGCCAAGACTAAATATTATTAGTAATAATATCACAGAACAGAAACGCTAGTCATCACAAAGGGCGGAGGAGATGTCTGTACGAGCAGTGTAAAGCATGGAGGAGGAATGAACATCCCAAAAAGAGATCAACATGGCTGACTTCCTGCTGGGTTTGTACAATCTGAACAAGCAGGGCTGCAGTGTAAAGCATGGAAGATCGCAACAAATCAAGAAGACCAGGAAATCAACATGACGGATTTCTTGCTGGGTTCATGCAATCTGAACAAGCTGTACTGCAGTGTAAGGCCTCATGCACACGACCGTTGTTTGTTTTGCGGTCCGCAAATTGCGGATCCGCAAAACACGGGTGGCGTCCGTGTACATTCCGCAATTCGCGGAACGGCATGGACAGCCATTGATATAACTGCCTATTCTTGTCCGCAAAACGGACAAAAATAGGACAGCTTATATTTTTTTGCGGGGCCACGGAACAGAGCAACGGATGCGGACAGCACACAAAGTGCTGTCCGCATTTTTCGCGGACCCGTTGAAGTGAATGAGTCCGCATCCGAGCCGCCAAAACTGCGTCACGGATGCGGAACAAAACAACGGCCGAGTGCATGAGGCCTAGAGCATAGAAAATGGAGAACTCAACAAATGAATATCAACATGCTGGGTTTACGCTTATATGCAGCTGCCAATCTGAACAAGCAATGCTGCAGTATGAAGCATGGGGGAGCGAAAATAGGAACCTGAATGTCTGATGAGACAGGAGGTGGATTCCAGAGTACTTCAGACTCCAGGTGGCTATCTGTGTGATCAGATGATGGGAGCTGACAACCATATCTTTACAGCTGCTATTAAATGAGGTTGTCAGACTTCTAAACATAATTATTCTATAATACTTGATACATGCCATTCAGGATCCCGGGAAAGCTGGGTGACCACCTCTGTAAGAAGTGAAATGACTGTAAGGGCTCATGCACACAAACTTATTTTTTTTCTTTGTCCATTTGTTTTTTCCACTTCAATGCGGCCGCTAAAAAACGGAACTGACTCCATGTGCGTTTCGTGTCTGTGTGTCCGCATGGCTGTTCTTCAAAAAAATAAAACATGTCCCATTATTGTCCACATTACGGACAAGGATAGGACTGTTCTATTAGGGGCCAGCTGTTCCGTTCTGCAAAATGCGGAACGCACGCGGCCGATATCCGTGTTTTGCGGATCTGCAATTTCCAGACCGCAACACAACATGAGCCCTAACTCAGCTTTCTCAGAAACAGATAAACTAAGAAATGTCAGAATAAACGACGTGATTTCGGAGAGGACGGGGTGGGGGTGTTCTTAAAGGCACATACGCCTATTACAACAGTCTGAGCGAGGTTCACACAGATTAAAGTGGGATCACAGATTTTAGAATAAAGGGTCACCGGAATACAAGTCAGATTTAAAAATACATTGCCGGCCTCCTGCGGTGCCAGAACTAAGACTCCTTTATGTGGGGGCCACGTCCCAGGACCCCAGCGCTCTCAGCCCTTAGGCCAAAGCGGCTTCTGGGACGGAAGTTATCCATTTCAGGGTAGCAATTATTGCCGGTCCCTGAGGAGAGGGCTTTCCCCGGACGAAAGCATAAAGGCTCCCCCGCTGGGTGCTACTGGTATCTTGGCACAGACTGGAGGTTCACCCCACAAACTATTTCACCAGGGACAATGGGGGGGATTGTTTCCGATATTTGTGACAGACAAGAAGAAGCTTTGATTCCTGGAGTCAGAATGAGAACGTTGTGTCTCTTCCTGACTGATAATAAGACACTTACTGTAAAGGAAAGAAAAGGCCACAATGTGACAACGAGGTCTGCGAAATCTCAAGACTGCAGCGACATATTTATACTGAAAGTCACAGGAGGAGGCGACAACGCAAGAGCCGAAATATACGATGTGTCCTACAGAAGCAGCGCACATCCCGTAATGTAGAGGGAACATTATAGTGTTTATTTATTGCCTCCATTTTTACACTATACATAGGAGCAGTATTATAGCAGTTATATTCTTGTACATAGGAGCAGTATTATAGTAGTTATATTCCTGTACATAGGAGGCAGTATTATAGTAGATATATTCTTGTACATAGGAGCAGTATTATAGTAGTTATATTCCTGTACATAGGAGCAGTATTATAGTAGTTATATTCTTGTACAGAGGAGCAGTATTATAGTAGTTATATTCTTGTACATAGGAGCAGTGTTATAGTAGTTATATTCCTGTACATAGGAGCAGTATTATAGTAGTTATATTCCTGTACATAGGAGCAGTATTATAGTAGTTATATTCTTGTACATAGGAGCAGTATTATAGTAGTTATATTCCTGTACATAGGAGGCAGTATTATAGTAGTTATATTCCTGTACATAGGAGGGCAGTATTATAGTAGTTATAGTCTTGTACATAGGAGGCAGTATTATAGTAGTTATATTCCTGTACATAGGAGGCAGTATTATAGTAGTTATAGTCTTGTACATAGGAGCAGTATTATAGTAGTTATATTCTTGTACATAGGAGCAGTATTATAGTAGTTATATTCTTGTACATAGGAGCAGTGTTATAGTAGTTATATTCCTGTACATAGGAGCAGTATTATAGTAGTTATATTCCTGTACATAGGAGCAGTATTATAGTAGTTATATTCTTGTACATAGGAGCAGTATTATAGTAGTTATATTCCTGTACATAGGAGGCAGTATTATAGTAGTTATATTCCTGTACATAGGAGGCAGTATTATAGTAGTTATAGTCTTGTACATAGGAGGCAGTATTATAGTAGTTATATTCCTGTACATAGGAGGCAGTATTATAGTAGTTATATTCTTGTACATAGGAAGCAGTATTATAGTAGTTATATTCTTGTACATAGGAGGCAGTATTATAGTAGATATATTCTTGTACATAGGAAGCAGTATTATAGTAGTTATATTCTTGTACATAGGAGCAGTATTATAGCAGTTATATTCCTGTACATAGGAGCAGTATTATAGCAGTTATATTCCTGTACATAGGAGGCAGTATTATAGTAGTTATATGCTTGTACATAGGAGGCAGTATTATAGTAGTTATAGTCTTGTACATATGAGCAGTATTATAGTAGTTATATTCCTGTACATAGGAGCAGTATTATAGTAGTTATATTCCTGTACATAGGAAGCAGTATTATAGTAGTTATATTCTTGTACATAGGAGGCAGTATTATACTAGTTATATTCCTATACATAGGAGCAGTATTATAGTAGTTATTTTCTTGCACATAGAAGCAGTATTATAGTAGTTATATTCTTGCACATAGGAGGCAGTATTATAGTAGTTATATTCTTATACATAGGAGCAGTATTATAGTAGTTATATTCTTGTACATAGGAGGCAGTATTATAGTAGTTATATTCCTGTACATAGGAGCAGTATTATAGTAGTTATGTTCTTGCACATAGGAGCAGTATTATAGTAGTTATATTCCTGTACATAGGAGCAGTATTATAGTAGTGATATTCTTCTACATAGGAGGCAGTATTATAGTAGTTATATTCCTGTACATAGGAGGCAGTATTATAATAGTTATATTCTTGTACACAGGAGGCAGTATTATAGTAGTTATATTCCTGTACATAGGAGCAGTATTATAGTAGTGATATTCTTCTACATAGGAGGCAGTATTATAGTAGTTATATTCTTGTACATAGGAGCAGTATTATAGTAGTTATAATCTTGCACATAGGAGGCAGTATTATAGTAGTTATATTCCTATACATAGGAGGCAGTATTATAGTAGTTATATTCCTGTACATAGGAGCAGTATTATAGTAGTTATATTCTTGTACATAGGGGCAGTATTATAGTAGTTATAATCTTGCACATAGGAGGCAGTATTATAGTAGTTATATTTCCTATACATAGGAGGCAGTATTATAGTAGTTATATTCTTGTACATAGGAGGCAGTATTATAGTAGTTATATTCCTGTACATAGGAGGCAGTATTATAGTAGTTATATTCTTGCACATAGGAGGCAGTATTATAGTAGTTATATTCTTATACATAGGAGCAGTATTATAGTAGTTATATTCTTGTACATAGGCAGTATTATAGTAGTTATATTCCTGTACATAGGAGCAGTATTATAGTAGTTATATTCTTGTACATAGGAGCAGTATAATAGTAGTTATATTCTTGTACATAGGAGCAGTATTCTAGTAGTTATATTCTTGTACATAGGAGCAGTATTATAGTAGTTATATTGCTATACATAGGAGCAGTATTATAGCAGTTATATTCTTGTACATAGGAGGCAGTATTATAGCAGTTATATTCTTGTACATAGGAGGCAGTATTATAGTAGTTATATTCTTGTACATAGGAGCAGTATTATTGTAGTTATATTCTTGTACATAGGAGCAGTATTATAGTAGTTATACTCTTGCACACTGACTATTTTCTTTCATATTGGGATAGTATAATAGCAACTATATTCTTGCTTATGAAATTTCGATGATTTAATCTGCTTTCTTGCATTAATAAGCTGTAAAAATGCAGATATTCCAGGCCCCGATCTCTGCTCGGTATGAGTGGGATGTGGGCCTTGAACTCGAGGTTTCGGCTTGTCCAATCACTCCACTGCACTAAAATCTGTTGCAGGGTAAAACTCTCTCCTGATTGTTATATAGATCAAAGAGTGAACAATGTCCCCCTCATGAATAAGTTATGGGGTCAGACAAGCGGGACGTGGGGTCAGAGGCTGCTGCTTGTCAGCCATCTCCCCCAGTAATCTTCAGGAAGTAACCCCTGGTAATTGGGCAGATGGTGTCACCAAATGATGTTACTCTGCCCAGCGATTGTCTAGCATCCTTATTATCCCAGCATATAATGACTGCAGAGCTTCATAGGCTCATGTTATTGTGTTTAATTGTGTTAATTAGCAGTCATTTGTAGGGTGGGGCCCTAAAGCTGGGGCCTGAGACCTCACTAAAGAAGGAAGAAGCTGGAAGCTCCTGGGCCCAGTGCAAAACCAGTACCAGGGTCCCCACCTACCATATGCCATTTAGTGGGCAGAAGGGCATTCGGACCTGGGTACAACCACTGCTTTAAATCCCTGTGAAGGGAAATATTATTGCACAACTTGACATTTTTGACATTTAGGACCCTGGGAAGCCAAAATGACGGTCATATTTGCTGATACCCAGCTTTCCCAGAATGAAGTATAGCTGAGGGGAAAAGCCCTGTAATCTATACAGACTGAGCTGGTTTTCGGTCCTAAACCCAGCTCCGCCAGTTACAGTAACGCGGCGTGGGCCGACCAGTGGAGTTACATTTTTCTTGCATGACATCAGGAAATAATCTCCCTATTCTATGCAGAAATCAGAAGAAAATGTGATCATGTTGGCCGCAGAATAATACGCCTTCTCATGTGCACGGGGGAATAAGACGCCACCAACAATAGTGGACTGTTACAGCTAAATAAAGAATGACAACAAGCCAGGGACCGACGGCCATCTACAGAGAGATAGATAGAAAGATAGATAGATACAATAGATAGATAGATATGAGATAGATAGATATATAGATAGATAGATAGATACAGTTGCAAGAAAAAGTATGTGAACCCCTTGGAATGATATGTATTTCTGCACAAATTGGTCATAAAATGTGATCTGATCTTCATCTAATTCACAACAATAGACAATCACCGTCTGCTTAACTAATAACACACAAATAATAAATGTTACCATGTTTTTATTGAACACACCATGTAAACATTCACAGTGCAGGTGGAAAAAGTATGTGAACCCTTGGATTTAATAACCGGTTGAACCTCCTTTGGCAGCAATAACTTCCACCAAACGTTCCCAGTAGTTACAGATCAGACGAGCACAACGGTCAGGAGTAATTCTTGGCCATTCCTCTTTACAGAACTGTTTCAGTTCAGCAATATTTTTGGGATGTCTGGTGTGAATCGCTTTCTTGAGGTCCTGCCACAGCATCTCCATCGGGTTGAGGTCAGGACTCTGACTGGGCCGCTCCGGAAGACGTATTTTCTTCTGTTTAAGCCATTCTGTTGTTGATTTGCTTCTATGCTTTGGGTCGTTGTCCTGTTGCAACATCCATCTTCTGTTGAGCTTCAGCTGGTGGACAGATGGCCTTAAGTTCTCCTGCAAAATGTCTTGATAAACTTGGGGATTCATTTTTCCTTCGATGATAGCAATCCGTCCAGGCCCTGACGCAGCAAAGCAGCCCCAAACCATGATGCCCCCACCACCATACTTCACAGTTGGGATGAGGTTTTGATGTTGGTGTGCTGTGCCTCTTTTTCTCCACACATAGTGTTGTGTGTTTCTTCCAAACAACTCAACTTTGGTTTCATCTGTCCGCAGAATATTTTGCCAGTACTGCTGTGGAACATCCAGGTGCTCTTGTGCAAACTGTAAACGTGCAGCAATGTTTTTTTGGACAGCAGTGGCTTCCTCTGCGGTATCCTCCCATGAAATCCATTCTTGTTTAGTGTTTAACGTATCGTAGATTCGCTAACAGGGATGTCAGCATATGCCAGAGACTTTTGTAAGTCTTTAGCTGACACTCTAGGATTCTTCTTCACCTCATTGAGCAGTCTGCGCTGTGCTCTTGCAGTCATCTTTACAGGACGGCCGCTCCTAGGGAGAGTAGCAGCAGTGCTGGACTTCCTCCATCTATAGACAATTTGTCTTACCGTGGACTGATGAACAGCAAGGCTTTTGGAGATACTTTTATAACCCTTTCCAGCTTTATGCAAGTCAACAATTCTTAATCGTAGGTCTTCTGAGAGCTCTTTTGTGCGAGGCATCATTCACATCAGGCAATGCTTCTTGTGAAAAGCAAACCCAGAACTGGTGTGTGTTTTATAGGGCAGGGAAGCTGCAACCAACACCTCCAATCTCATCTCATTGATTGGACTCCAGTTGGCTGACACCTCACTCCAATTAGCTCTTGGAGATGTCATTAGTCTAGGGGTTCACATACTTTTTCCACCTGCACTGTGAATGTTTACATGGTGCGTTCAATAAAAACATGGTAACATGTAAGTCTTTGTGTGTTATTAGTTTAAGCCGACTGTGATTGTCTATTGTTGTGACTTAGATGAAGATCAGATCACATTTTATGACCAATTTGTGCAGAAATCCATATAATTCCAAAGTGTTCACATACTTTTTCTTGCAACTGTAGATGGATAGATAGATAGATAGATAGATACTATATAATTAGTAGACTATAGGCTCTGCTGCATGCTATTAGAACTTTACACATTGAGGTTAGTGTCCCTTTAAGGCGCCATAACACTGAATGACCAGAAGATAGCAGAGCTGAATGTGGGTTATTGTACAAGGTCACAGGCCCGGTGGATGCTCATTCATAGTGGGGTCCGGGGGTCACTCAGTGACGCTTGCAGAGAGCTTGCCAGGACATGTCTGACCACATCCGCTCTGCACAGAAGACCGAGGCCCTGTTCACAGGATACCATTTTCCATGGGAAAGTGTCCACGACCCCCCCCCCCCCCCCCCTCCAGCCATCGTCTGTCATACAGCACTGCTGCCCTCCTATGTGAAAAAGGAGTCTTGGGTTTGGAGACAAAATCTTCACCCCTATATTTGCCCCCCTGTATTCATGGGGTATAATGTGGAGTATTTCAGTTTTATGAAAATGGAGCTTATCATCAAAAGATGCAGACAGCACTCCGTGTATTGTCCGCATGCGTGGCTTCGTTCCGTGGCCCCGCAAAAGAAATATAACATGTCCTATTCTTGTCCGTTTTCTGGACAAGAATAGGCATTTCTACAATGGGCCGCCTGTTCTGTTCCGCAAATTGCACAAGGCACACGGGCGGCTTGCGTGTTTTGCAGATCCGCAATTTGTGGACCGCAAAAAACGGAACGGTTGTGTGCATGAGGCCTAAGTGGGTGGAAATATTCTTGTCTGTGTCCAGATTCTGACATTCTAAATGAAGGCTTTCTAAAGCTGATGGTTTGTTACAATTGTGTCCAGTCTCTGCAATCTTCTGTAATTAGCCTGATACATTGTAGCGATCCACGAGGACAGCAGATAGATCTGTGCTGCTGCCGGAGAGTTTAGCTCACAAAGGATTCTCTAGAATGGATACAATTGTAACAAACCCTGAGCTGTGAAAAGTATCAGATCTGGACAAGTGTACAGCCTCTGGATGCAAATAAGAATGTTACCATTCTCTGACAGCAAGCAGACATCTTGAAAGTGGAGAAATACTAACACATAATATGACAAAAGGGTTATTCCTATCTGAACATCTATGGTGCACCCGCAGGATATGCCATAAATGTCCGACATGTATGGGTCCCACTTCTGGCACCCACTCCTATCTGAAGACTGTGCTCCATTCACTGGGCTTCCGAAAATAAGAGTGCGTATCAAGGCCCTGATCTTGAGAAGGTAGCAGGTCCCAAAGGTGGGACTCACACCTACTGGAGATCTTTGCCATATGTTGTACAAAAAGGCCATACATGTCCAGATAGAACAGCCCTTTAAGGCTACATGCACACGACCGTGGTGTGTTTTGCAGTCTGCAAATCGCAAATCCGCAAAACACGGATGGCGTTCGTGCACGTTCCGCAATTTGCGGAACGGCACGGACAGCCTTTAATATAACTGCCTATTATTGTCCGCAAAGCGCAAACAAAAATAGGACATGTTATATTTTTTTTGCGGGGCCATGAAACGGAGCAGCACACGGAGTGCTGTCCGCATCTTTTGTGGCCCCATTGAAGTGAAAGGGTCCGCACCCGAGCCGCCAAAACTGCGGCTCGGATGCGGACCAAAACAACGGCCGTGTGCATGAGGCCTAAGAGTCATTAAAATCCAGAACCCTGCTGTCTCCTCCTGCCCCGTGGCAGTATGCATGCTGGGAGTCGTAGTTTCACCACAGCTGGATTGCCGAACGTTGCCGATCCCTGCTCTCTATACGTACTGTACATAGCATCGCCTTGTGAATCTGTACTGTTTGTGGCAGCCTGTATTAGAGATTCCCCTAAAACAATCAAATTGGATTAAAACCTGTACAGACGTGAAACTCCTCACAGCTGAGGTTTTGTTACCATCGCATCAGTGCAGGTCAAAAGGATCAGCCTAGACTGCATCCTGTTTTGCCCACAGAGGATGGTCTGGGCTGGAAACAACTGTGCCAGACCTTCAGCAGTGAGAAGTGGTACGTCTGTAATGGTTTTTGACCTCTGTATGCAAAACAAAAACGTGTTCCATTCACTGACAGCAAGCACAGGCACCCTTTCACTATAGAATGATTCATAGAATCAGAAAACCATTCCACGAATGTATATTTATTAAAGGGGAAACGTGCACTATGCAGAACGGGGTGATAACCAATATGGCTGCTGTTACAGGGGCAGCCACCCAGCTTTTCCAGAATCCTGAATGGCCGTTCTGACAGGCTCTCTATAGAAACGCATTACATGTCTGCTAGGAAATTAATAGAAACCAAATTACCCAAACAGGGCGTTCCATCAAAATAAGAACAATCATCCCAAAGGAATTAACATAAAACAGCAACGCCCTGTATAACATGAGCCACGATGTAGGCAGCCCCTGTAGATCACAAGGTTCAGGGAATGAATCCTCTAGGCCAGGCATCCTCAAACTGCACCCCTTCAGCTGTTGTAACACTACAACTCCCACAATGCCCTGCTGTAGGCTGTTCGGGCATGCTGGGAGTTGTAGTTTTGCAACAGCTGGAGAGCCGTAGGTTGAGCATGCCTGCTCTAGGATATTACATAAATAGCGGTCTCCTGCAGTTACCACTAGGGGGAGCTCATTGCATACAGATTTTCCCATTCAGTTCAGTACTATAGCTCTCCATATGTACCGAGCTCCTATAAATTGTATAGGAATTGGCAGCATAAACCCCTTTGGCCGATGTGGATTTTTAGGAATGTCTCATTCCTAGAAGGAGCTGTAACATTGATGCCTGTGTCACCTTGATAGGGAATTAAAGGAATTGTCCAGGATGAGTAAAATATGGCGGCTTAAGAATCAGCACCATGTCTGTCCACAGGTTATGTGCGGTATCGCAGCTCAGCCTCATTCACCTCAATGGAGCTGAACAGTAAAACCAGACACATTCCATGGACAGCTGTGCTGTTCTGATCCTGGACAACCCCTTTAAGAGCCGAAGCCGCGAGCTACCTCTTTAACAAAGCTCAGGTCGTACAGATGAGCTGGCCACCTAATCTGCCATTGTGATGCAGTTACCTATGTGACCACTAGAGGTCAGTACATCTTGCACTGGAAATGTTACCTTTTGTTTAGAACTTGGCTACTTTTATATTGTGTATATATAATATTCTGTTCTATTCTATTTAGCCATTTCTATAGTCCTGTCTCATTCTGGAAAAGCTGGGTGAAATCCAATAGGACGGTCACCCTTCTTCTTCCCCCTGACCCCGCTCCCACATCACGCTCACCTACCTTTCTCCTCAGATTGTCACTGAGCTCAGGGCTGATACATTCCCCAGTAATGGCTACAATATAAGGCCTCCTGCACACGAACGTTTTTTTACACGGTCCGCAAAAACGGGGTCCGTAGGTCCGTGATCCGTGACCGTTTTTCCGTCCGTGGGTCTTCCTTGATTTTTGGAGGATCCACGGACATGAAAAAAAAGTCATTTTGGTGTCCGCCTGGCCGTGCGGAGCCAAACGGATCCGTCCTGAATTACAATGCAAGTCAATGGGGACGGATCCGTTTGATGTTGACACAATATGGTGCCATTTCAAACGGATCCGTCCCCATTGACTTTCAATGTAAAGTCTGGAGTTCTGTTATACCATCGGATTGGAGTTTTCTCCAATCCGATGGTATATTTTAACTTGTAGCGTCCCCATCACCATGGGAACGCCTCTATGTTAGAATATACTGTCGGATATGAGCTACATCGTGAAACTCATTTCCGACAGTATATTCTAACACAGAAGCGTTCCCATGGTGATGGAGACGCTTCAGGTTAGAATATACAAAAAAACTGTGTACATGACTGCCCCCTGCTGCCTGGCAGGGGCTGCCAGGCAGCAGGGGGCAGACCCCCCCCCCCCCCTGTTTTTAACTCATTGGTGGCCAGTGGGCCCCCCCTCCCCTGTTGTTAACTCGTTGGTGGCCAGTGTGCGCACCCCCCTCCCTCCCTCCCTCTATTGTTTTAATACATTGGGGCCAGTGTGCGCGCCCCCCCCCCAACCCCCCCTCCCTCCCTCTATTGTTTTAATACATTGGGGCCAGTGTGCGCGCACCCCCCCAACCCCCCCCCCCCTCCCTCCCTCTATTGTAATCATCATCGGTGGCAGCGGAGTAGAAGATTTTCATACTTACCTGCTTCTTGCTGCTGCGATGTCTGCGTCCGGCCGGGAGCTCCTCCTACTGGTAAGTGACAGGTCTGTGCGGCGCATTGCTGTCACTTACCAGTAGGAGGAGCTCCCGGCCGGACGCAGACATCGCAGCAGCAAGAAGCAGGTAAGTATGAAAATCTTCTACTCCGCTGCCACCGATGATGATTACAATAGAGGGAGGGAGGGGGGGGGGGGGGGGTTGGGGGGGTGCGCACACTGGCCCCAATGTATTAAAACAATAGAGAGAGGAAGGGAGGGGGGGTTGGGGGGGCGCGCGCACACTGGCCCCAATGTATTAAAACAATAGAGGGAGGGAGGGGGGGGGGTTGTGGGGGCGCGCGCACACTGGCCCCAATGTATTAAAATAATAGAGGGGGGGTTGGGGGTGCGCACACTGGCCACCAACGAGTTAACAACAGGGGAGGGGGGGCCCACTGGCCACCAATGAGTTAAAAACAGGGGGGGGGTCTGCCCCCTGCTGCCTGGCAGCACCTGCCAGGCAGCAGGGGGCAGTCATGTACACAGTTTTTTTGTATATTCTAACCTGAAGCGTCTCCATCACCATGGGAACGCCTCTGTGTTAGAATATACTGTCGGAAATGAGTTTCACGATGTAGCTCATATCCGACAGTATATTCTAACATAGAGGCGTTCCCATGGTGATGGGGACGCTACAAGTTAAAATATACCATCGGATTGGAGAAAACTCCAATCCGATGGTATAACAGAACTCCAGACTTTACATTGAAAGTCAATGGGGACGGATCCGTTTGAAATGGCACCATATTGTGTCAACATCAAACGGATCCGTCCCCATTGACTTGCATTGTAATTCAGGACGGATCCGTTTGGCTCCGCACGGCCAGGCGGACACCAAAATGACTTTTTTTTCATGTCCGTGGATCCTCCAAAAATCAAGGAAGACCCACGGACGGAAAAACGGTCACGGATCACGGACCTACGGACCCCGTTTTTGCGGACCGTGTAAAAAAACGTTCGTGTGCAGGAGGCCTAACTCAGGGGATCCACCATCTTGGACTCAAGGAAAGCTGTGTCATGGTGGCTCTTCTGGTAGTTTAACCCAGGCATGCTCAACCAGCTGTTGTAAAACTACAACTCCCATCATTCCCAGACAGCCTACAGCTATCAGCCTACAGAAGGGCATGGTGGGAGTTGTAGTTTTACAACAGCTGGAGGGCCGCAGGTTGAGCATCCCTAGACGTGCTGTGAAAAGTTCTGTAACTTTCTAACCCAGTTTGTGTTTCAATTTCGCACCATCTCTGCATCATGTCAACAGAAAGGATGACTCTTAAAGGGGTTGTCCAAGCTTGGGAAAACATGGCTGCTTTCTTACATTTACCAGCACCGCCCCTCTCCACAAGTTGTGCGCGGTATTGCTTCTCTGTCCCATTGAATCCAATGGAGCGGAGCTGCAATACCACGCAGGGGTGGTGCTGTTTTTGAAAGAAAGCCGCCATGTTTTTCTAATCCTAAACAACCCCTCTAAGTCTATCCAGAGTCTGAAAACCAGCACATAACGTGTCCTGCTCACAGCTGAGGGTTTGCTACCACTGTATCAAGTCCATAAAATCTTCTGTCAAGGTAAACGAATCAGCGCAAAACTCTCTACTGTTCTGATACTTTGCTACAATGTATCAGCGCTGGTGGAATGTATCTGCAGTCCAGACTGTATACAAGCTATGAGCAGGTTCTGATATCAGACACATTTTATGATCACATTAACCAGTCCTCACCCAAATCTGGTGGCCAGGTAGCCTCCGACTGAAGATCCAACAATGATTCCTAATCCAAAGCAGAGGCCGAGCTTCCCTAAGGCTCCAGCGCGTTCCTGGGCCGTGGTCAGGTCCGTTACAATCATCTGGGCTCCTATCAGACAGAGAAGAATCATCTATATAGCATATAGTAACAAGGCAGGTGACAGGTTTTCTTAGTGTTTGATATTGCAGACTTATCCTTAGGATCGGTCATCGATATCAAATTTGCTGGGGTCCGACACCCGGCACCCCCACTCATCAGGCTGTGGCGGTCTGGTGAGCGCTGTGGCCTCCGCACAACTTACTAAGCGCGGTGCCGTCCATTGGGTAGTGGCGGTGCCTGGTACTGTACCTCCACGCCATCCACTTGAATGGGACAGAACTCTGCGTAGGCTATGTGACCCACAATTGTGAAGTCACTGGCCAAGGAAGAGGCCGCAGCGTTTACCGGAATGCCATGGTCTCCCCAAACACAGATCGCCAGAGGTACTGGGAGTCAGACCCCCACCGATCCTGAAGATAGGTCATCAGTACGGGTACATTCACACTTGCGGCAGAGGATTCCGGCAGGCAGTTCCGTCACCGGAACTGCCTACAGGATCCAGCCATCCGGACGCAAAACTGATGGCATTTGTCAGAAGCATTGAAATACCGGATCCGTCTCTCCGGTGTCATCCGGAAAAATGGATCCGGTATTAATTTTTTCTGCATTTTTAAAGCCGGAAAGCCGGATCCCTTTTTCCCGGAACACTTAATGCCAGATCCGGCACTAATACACTTCAATGTAAATTAATGCCGGATCCGGCATTCCGGCAAGTGATCAGTATTTTTGGCCGGAGAAAAAAACTGCGGAATGCTGCGGTATTTTCTCCGTCCAAAAAAACGTAAGAGGGACTGAACTGATGCATCCTGAACGGATTGCTCTCCATTCAGAATGCATTAGGATAAAACTGATTAGTTTTTTCCCAGTATTGAGCCCCTAGGACGGAACTTAATCCCGGAAAACAAAAACGCTTTGTGAAACACTTGGACAAACCCCTTTCAGTAAATACGTTATTTTTTTTTTTTTGTGCAATTAAAAGTGATAAAAGTTTCCGATTTATTTTCTGTATTATTTAGTGTGTTCATTATATTTCTGCGCGGAATAGGGAGAACAAAATAATCATAAGCTCTTCATTTTCTGAACTTGACACAAAAGGTGGTTACAGTAGACTAGGGGCCCCTTCCATGTTTTGCCACGGGGCCCCACGATTGCTTGTCACTCCCCTGACTTGCTGTTATTGAAAAGAAACTTTCAATGTTCTCAGCAGCTTAGAATCTGTCCAGGTTATGTGATAGACGCACAGGTGCTGCTCCGATATCTGCACAGTAAGGCCGCGTTCATACAAGTGTATTTGCAATCCGTATATGGCCCGGATTTTATGTACCGGAATCCGCTGCTCATGGTAATGAATAGAGATATTCACATAGGCGTATAAGTTCCATCAGTATTTGAAATCCGCAGCCTGGATGGAAGGAGGAAAGAATCTGCATGTAAGGACTTATGCACACAAACGTATTTTTCTTCCGTTTCCGTTCTATTCATTTCAATGGGGCTTGAAAAAAAATGGAACCGAGTCCGTGTGCATTCCGTGTCCTATTCTTGTCCATTTTGCAGACATTTAAACAGGCATTGTTACAACTGAGCCGCAAAAAAAAAAAAAAAAATGGATGCAACATGGACTTCACACAGAAGTCATTCTTTTTTTTTTTGCGGACCGCAAAATACATACGGTTGTGTGCATGAGCCCTAAATCCTGATGAAATCCTGAAGAGTACTGCTGGTGTATCCTCTGGAATCCGTGTGTATTCCAGAGCCAGAATACTGACGGATTTCAATACACTCACATGAAAGCGGTCTAACTATAAGTAGCTGTGTATGTATGGATTGTTCATGGAGTTTTACCCACTGGATGTAAACAATGCAGGTTACTGAATGACAGCAAGCAGAGATCTTGAAAACTGTGAGAAACTGATAACAGAATTTCCAGATCTGTGCTCTACAAGCAGACAGACCTAGCCTAAGCAAACAATGGTGCAGTGTCTCCATCTAGTGGACACAACTAATACTGCATATCTCCTTCCACCATCGCATGCACTTCTTTTCTACTTGAGTTAATGCATATCGTTTTATATTCAAAACTTGTCTTATGCTTCACACATTTTTATTCATCTTCTGAACTTGGTGCTAGGGTCCCACCACTACATGACCAGTCCGAGGACATTTGGTGCCTCCCAGTGGCGTGCCTAGGGTGTTTGGCACCCGGGGCGGGTCCTTTCTCTGCCCCCCCCCCCAATACTTTAAAATAATTGTACCCCCTCACAGTGGTATTGCCCTCATTGTACAACCTTCACAGTATTTTTGTACAGATGTGTGCCCCCTCACAATAGTTATGCCCACATTGTGCCCTCTTACAGTAGTTATGTCCACATTGTGCCCTCTCACAGTAGTTATGCCCACATTGTGCCCTCTCACAGTAGTTATGTCCACATTGTGCCCTCTAACAGTAGTTATGCCCACATTGTGCCCTCTCACAGTAGTTATGTCCACATTGTGCCCTCTCACAGTAGTTATGTCCACATTGTGCCCTCTCACAGTAGTTATTCCCTCTCTGTGCCCTTTTCACAGTTATAATGCCCTCTTTGTGCTTCCATTCACAGTAATAATCCCCATTGTGCCTCCTTCACAGTAATAATCCCCATTGTGCCCCCATCACAGTAATAATCCCCACTGTGCCCCTTCACAGTAATAATCCCCATTGTGTCTACTTCATAGTAATAATCCCCATTGTGCCCCCATCACAGTAATAATTCCCATTGTACTCCCTTCACAGTAATAATCCTCACTGTGCCCCCTTCATAGTAATAATTCCCATTGTTCCCCCTTCACAGTAATAATCCCCATTGTGTCTACTTCAAAGTAATAATCCCCATTGTGCCCCCTTCATTGTAGTAATGCCCTCTGGCTCTGTGCCCCCTCCATAGTAGTAATGCCCTCAGTGCTCTGCAGCACTGTGTGGGCGGAGCTTATGCAGATTTCCGGGCTGCAGGCCCCGCCTACACATGTCGGCAGCACGATCTGTGCCTGCAGGCTGAATGGTGGAGCGGGGAGAAGTCTTCCTGCTTCACCGTTCTGTGCGCCCCTTAGTAGCCACTGGTGCCTCCCCTGACTTACCTGGGAGTTTCCAGAACTCTCTGGAGTGGGGGGACATGCTGTATTCACGCTGCAAATCACTGCAGAAATTTACCCTCCAAAAAAATGTCACTAATCACTGCCAAAAGGAACGTTGGAAAACTAAAACCATTAATCTTTATTGAGTGTCTAGCTTAAAACCAAAAGGAAGGGAAGACCCTATATATCATAAGATATCCAATACCCGTCAATACCAGTGGTAACTCGGGAGTTAATGATATCCCCGGGGTATTATCACAAACACAATCCCCATGGGTATAACTCCTTAAATTTGTTGCGAGAAACCGGGTGACAGAGTAATTACCATCAGTTACCATCTGCACAGAACAGTCGCCCTTGTGATGCTGTATATCGTTTGTTCACTACAACAATGTTGGACAATTGAATAATCAGCCACTATCCTGTGTCAGAGTTCAGCTGTGGAAACTTCCAAGATCATCCATCCCACCTCACAGGTGCGGCACATCAAGGTGCTGATTAGACAGCATGAATATTGCACAGGTGTGCCTTAGACTGCCCACAATAAAAGGCCACTCTGAAATGTGCAGTTTGATCACACAGCACAATGCCACAGATGTCGCAACGTTTGAGGGAGCGTGCAATTGGCATGCTGACTGCAGGAAAGTCTACCTCAGCTGTTGCCCGTGCAATGAATGTTCATTTCTCTACCATAAGCCGTCTTCAAAGGCGTTTCAGAGAATTTGGCAGAACATCCAACCGGCCTCACAACCGCAGACCACGTGTAACCACACCAGCCCAGGACCTCCACATCCAGCATGTTCACCTCCATGATCGCCTAAGACCAGCCGCCCGGACAGCTGCAGCAACAATTTGTTTGCATAACCAAAGAATTTCTGCACAAACTGTCAGAAACCGTCTCAGGGAAGCTCCTCTGCTCGTCGTCCTCATCGGGGTCTGGACTTGACTGCAGTTCGTCGTCGTAACCGACTTGAGTGGGAAACTGCTCACATTCGATGACGTCTGGCACGTTGGAGAGCCGGATGAGTCCCAGTTTTCACTGTTCAGGGCAGATGGCAGACAGCGTGTGTGGCGTCGTGTGGGTGACCGGTTTGCTGATGGAGTGGCCCATGGTGGCGGTGGCGTTATGGTATGGGCAGGCGCATGTTATGGACAACGAACACAGGTGCATTTTATTGATGGCATTTTGAATGCACAGAGATATTGTGACGGGATCCTAAGGCCCATTGTTGTGCCGTTCATCCACGACCATCACCTCATGTTGCAGCATGATAATGCACGGCCCCATATTGCAAGGATCTGTACACAATTCCTGGAAGCTGAAAACATCCCAGTTCTTGCCTGGCCAGCATACTCACCGGACATGTCACCCGCTGAGCATGTTTGGGACGCTCTGGATCGGCGTATACGACAGCGCGTTCCAGTTCCTGCCAATATTCTGCAGCTTCGCACAGAAGAGGAGTCAACATTCCACAGGCCAAAATCAACTACCTGATCAACTCTATGCGACGGAGATGTGTTGCACTGCGTTAGGCAAATGGTGGCCACAGCAGATACTGACTGGTTTTCTGCCCCCTAGTAAGGCAAAACTGTGCACATTTCAGAGTGGCCTTTTATTGTGGGCAGTCTAAGGCACACCTGTGCAATATTCATGCTGTCTAATCAGCACCTTGATATGCCACACCTGTGAGGGGGGGATGGATTATCTTAGCAAAGGAGAAGAGCTCACTAACACAGATTTGTGAACAATATTTGAGAGTAATGGGTCTTTTGTGTCTGTAGAAAATTTTTCAGATCTTTGAGTTCAGCTCATGCAAAATGGGAGCAAAACCGAAAGTGTTGCGTTTATATTTTTGTTCAGTGTAATTGTAACTGTAAGTGACTAATTGTCTCCTCTCGTGCACTCTACGCGTTTTCAGGAGTGACGGATACATACAGACTCACAGACAAACAACATGCGCTCCGACCGCCTTGAGGCCGCAGCATCGGCGCTAGGGTGGCAACAATTTAGAAGTTTTCAGAGCTGAACTCCGACACAGGATAATGGCTGATTATTCCATTGTCCAACATTGTTGTAGTGAACAAACGATATACAGCATCACAAGGGCGACTGTTCTGTGCAGATGGAAGGTTCAACTGATGGTAATTACTCTGTCACCCAGTTTCTCGCAACAAATTTAAGGAGTTATACCCATGGGGATTGCGTTTGTGATAATACCCCGGGGATATCATTAACTCCCGAGTTACCACTGGTATTGACAGGTATTGGATATCTTATGATATATAGGGTCTTCCCTTCCATTTGTATTCACACTGCTCCTAATATCCATATAAATATATTTGCAGTGAGCTCCCACTTGTGGTGGCTGCAGGTAACCAGAATCTTAGCATTTGTTTCTATGGCGGTGTGAAGGGAAGCACTGAGCTGGCACTGTTATGTAAGGGGCTATGCTGGTAACATTGAATGGCATTGCTAATGGGAGTCACATACAAGCTCAGTACCTGGTAGACCATGCATGAAGATGGATGGAACCCGGGACAGGAACAAGAAGGGGATGCTGGTGGTAAATGCGAGGATCAAATAATAGAGAGATGCAGAAAGGAAGGAAAGCGTCAGCGCTGCACGAGGGCCATACTGATCCGAAAACCTGGAAGAGAGAAGCAGCACATAGAAAATTATAGAAGCAGTAACCAGTGACCTCTGCTGGTCATCCTGTGAAATTACCGCTCAAATCCAGATAGATGTATATTGCAGGATATGTTGGAAAGGTCTTCATGGGGTCAGTGGCTTAACTAGAAATGACTGAGCGCCACAGCAAATTTTTTAATGCCAAGCAACTTCTTTGAAACTCCCTCCTCCGCTGCAATCCCTACTTCTGTAGCTATTTATCTATCCATTTCCTACATGTATATACTGTATGTCATGTCAGTGTATATAATGTCATTGTATGATGCTGTTGAGGGGGTCCGGACAGTAAAATATTTTAGTCCCTAGTGGGCCCCTTCTGAGCTTGGGCCCCGTAGCAGTCGCTTCCCCTGCTTCCACTATAGCTACGCCCCAGCAAGGGGTTGTCCAGAATTAGAAAAACGTGGCTGCTTTCTATCAAAAAACAGAACCACCGCCGTCCAAGGATTGTGTCTGGTATCACAGCACTGCAGAGCTGCAATACTGCACGCACACTGTGGACAAGGGTGGTGCTGTTTTTGGAAGAAGGCATGTTTTTCTAAGGGCTCATGTACACAAACGTATTTTTTGTCCATGTCCATTCTGTTTTTCTGGCGGCCTGTATGCAGAACCATTAATTTTCATGGGGCCGCCCAAAAAATGGAAATGACTCTGTGTGCATTCCGTATCCGTATGTCCACAAGTCCGTTCTGCAAAAAAATAGAACATGTCCTATTCCTGTCCGTTTTGCAGACAAGGACAGGCATTGTTACAATGGATCCGCAAAAAAAAAAAAACAACTGATGTAACACAGATGTGTTTTGCGGACACACATACGTACAGTTGTGTGCATGAGCCCTAATCCTGACCCCTTTCCTTGGCACTTTTATGTCATGCTGCAGTCATTTTGATTGGAGATATCCACCTGCTGCCCCCCCAGGACCCTCCTCCTGAATGATATCATAAAACTACAATTCCCTGCAATCTCTGGGGTGGGGGACTAGGGGACCCCCTGTGGGCCAGTCCGAGCCTGTATATAGCTATATCTTTGCTGTGTCTGTCTCAGGCTTCGGGGTGTGCACACAGAAGGGGCTGTATAATCTACATCTGCCATAGAATCTGCTCCTTGAAACAATGTTTCCTTTTGCTTTATTACCTGTAACCAGCGGAAACATTGTTGCACCTGACGGTGACATTCTAAATAAATGAATGATTTGACTGGGTGAAGGATGAGGCTGCTGACCCTTTACACAAGACTCTAGGTCGGAAGTGAATGACCTCATAAAATCTCAGTCAGGGCAACGACCCACAAGCCGCTCACACTGTCCGATCTCTTTCCGGCCTCGGAAGTATCATAAAAGACGCAGCCAAGACACGGCTGACTACCATTGGGACACACCCCTTTAGATTCCCTCATATAATTTAGTGGGTGACTTTGCTCACCTAAAAGTCCTGATTCCCCATTCAGGGTGCCCACTAAAAGACATAATGAGACTGAGCCCTCTTCTTACCACTTATCACATGACACTGACAGACCACTGGCTCCCACATGAAAAGAACCCTCCTATACTGAAATACTCTGTGCTGCTGTTAATACTGCTCCTTCTATTAAGTAACTATCTCTCATATAGAACCTCCCACTTGTCTCCATCGCCCTCATCCTTTCATGACACCTGCCTCCAACCAGGGCCGGCTCTATGATAAGGCAGCCCAGGCGGCTGCTTGAGGGCGCAGAGAAGGGGGGGCGGAAAACAATTAACTTGCTAACTTACACCGCTGAGCCTGTGTGCCGGGCAGCCTGGCCGCCCCCCCGGCCCTCACTGTCTCTCTCTCTCTCTCTCTCTCAAGGCCCTGGTGTATTTAAACCTCATTTAGCATGTCTTTCAGAAAAGTTTCTCCTAGGATTCGAACACGCGATCTTTCACATCAGAGGCAAGGCACTTACCCACACAGCTATGAGAGCTGGATAGCCAGTTACCTTTAAAAGGGACACTGACAGGGCCAATAAGCATATTGAGGTATATATATGGCAGTACAGGTCTTATAATGGGTATTACAATCATCTAAGTATCCCCCCTGTTCACATTATACATACAGAAAACTGAAGTTTTATAACCTGCTCCAACGGTCTTCAATCGGCCCAAGGGGCGGCGTTTCACCTCTCTTGCGCCCAGCCAGCCTCCCACAACTGCCGCTTTGAAGCGCCGCCCAGCTCATGAATATTCAGTTTGCTGGGCGGCTTCTGCGGTCCCCGCTCTGAAGCGCTGCGCTGAACAGTGCCCTGCGCATGCGGCGGATCTTGTGAAGTCGGGGACAGTAAGCGCCGCCCAGCGAAGTGAATATTGATGAGCTGGGCGGCGCTTACTGTACCGGACTTCACAAGATCCGGCGCATGCGTCGGGTACTGTTCAGCGCAGCGCTTCAGAGCGGGAACCGCAGAAGCCGCCCAGCAAACTGAATATTCATGAGCTGGGCGGCGCTTCAAAGTGGCAGTTGGGGGAGGCTGGCTGGGCGCAAGAGAGGTGAAACGCCGCCCCTTGGGCAGATTGAAGACCGTTGGAGCAGGTTATAAAACTTCAGTTTACTGTATGTATAATGTGGACAGGGGGGATACTTAGATGATTGTAATACTCATTATAAGACCTGTAGTGCCATATATATACCTCAATATGCTTATTGGCCCTGTCAGTGTCCCTTTAAAATAAAAAAAAATATATATATATATATATATATATATATATATATATATATATATATATATATATTATACTTCTACTGTAGGTAACTTTGATACCTAGTGTACATCCATACACATGACAGCTGCCCCAACACACCCAGCTCTGCTACATCCATACACAGTGTACTGGGGCAGCTGTCATGTGTATGGATGTACACTAGGTATTAAAGTTATCTACAGTAGAAGTCTTATATATATTTTTTTTTAAGTAACTGGCTATAAAGCTCTCATAGCTGTGTGGGTAAGTGGGCTAAATAAGAACACGAGCACCAAATCTTCAACACTAGAGGCTGGTGGTGTTTTTTTTTTTTTATACCAGACTGTTACTTTACTGGGGTTGGGGGGGGGGGGGGCTATTGGCGCCATGATACTGGCACATGGAGGGGGAAGGAGAGAGGCACTTGATACTGGCACATTAGGGGGCAGGGGGAGAGGATGGCACTATGATATTAGCACATGGGGGGGGCAAGAAATGGACATGAATCATGAGGGGCAGAAATGTGAAATGATGGGGGGCGCCAAAATGTAGATTCGCTTGTGTTGACAAAAATCCTTGCACCGGCCCTGCCTCCAACAAGATTAACACACACATCCTGAAATACTCTGTGCTGCTGGGAACTACACCCCCTATTCCCCCCTTCCCCCTGTGAGGGATGAGAATCAATTTTTAAATAAACATGTCCTCCATCCTGTGCATATGTTGAAAATATAAAATTAATTAGCCAGCTGGAAGGATGTCGGGAGTCTCTGTGTCTGTGTATATAGTTAAAATGTGTTCTAGCTTCAAGGCCAAGGTAAGCAGCTCCCTCCTCCCCCCCAGTCTGACACACAGGAGAGAGCTATGTTCCTTCTGAGTTTGGGATGTACTGCTGAAGAATGTCAACTTTGAGATAAGATAATGCAGAAACGTTTTAATTATTAGAATTCTGTTAGTATGGGGCGGAAGTATTGCCTTTTATGAGTAACAAATTAAATCATTAGTTTTGTTTTCCACCCCTCTGGTGGTGCGCCAGATGTGTCCGTGATTATCTGCAGCGCTTGTGTGGAATAAAGGAGAGCGAGAATCTGCATCAGCAGTGTGTCTGTGTCCACTCTCCGAGCGCTCATAACCAAAACCTCAATTGGAACCCCGACAATCATAGAGGTGGAGTTTTGCCCCCCCCCCCCCCCCCACACACACACAGACACACACACACAGACACACATTTTTCTCTGTTACATACAAACTTTCTGTCAATAACATCATCACTTGAATGGACAGGTCACTAACCCCACAATATCATAACCTGAAATACTCTGTGCTGCATACAAAAGTTGTGTTGTATGACTGGGGACATAAAGTGGAAATATATTTATCTATTTTTTTTCTCTTTCACCTTCCAAAAACAGGGCCTCCCACAAGCTGAAGGACGCCGAAGACCGTCTGCAGGTATCCGAATCCGACCGTATCCAAGCCCAGACTCCTAGCCAGATACTGCAGGGAAGAGAGAAGGGATGTATCATGTAAAGGAAGCAAAAATACATAGTATAATAAATAATAATAGACACATCAGGGATGGAAGGGAGGAGTCAACTGTGGGGGAGGAGTCCGCTATGGAAGGAATGGAGGAGTTCCCTGCAGTGGAAGGGAGGAGTCAATGGTGGGGGAGGAGTCACCTGTGGATAGGAAGAGGGGGAAGAGAGTCACTTGTGTATATGTGGAGGGGAGGAGTCACCTATGGGAGGAAGGGAGGGGTCACCTGTGGAGAGAGGGAGGATTCACCTGTGGGAAGAGGGAGGAGTCACCTATGGGGAGATGGAGGAGTCATCTGTGGTGGGAGGAGTCACTTGTGATGGGAGGGAGGAGTCACCTGTGATGGGAGGGGCCACCCATGGGGGGAGGAAGGAGTCACATATGGGGGGAGGAGCCAACTGTGGGGAGAGGGAGGATTCACCTGTGGGTAGAGGGAGGAGTCACCTATGGTGAGAGGGAGGAGTCACCTATGGTGAGAGGGAGGAGTCATCTGTGGTGGAAGAGAGGAGTCACCTGTGGGGAGAGTGAGTAGTCACCTGTGGTGGAAGAGAGAAGTCACCTGTGGGGAGAGGGAGGAGTCACCTGTGGTGGAAGAGAGAAGTCACCTGTGGGGAGAGGGAGGAGTCACCTGTGGGGAGAGGGAGGAGTCACCTGTGGGGAGAGGGAGGAGTCACCTGTGGGGAGAGGGAGGAGTCACCTGTGGGTGCAGTGCAGCTCTGGAGTATAATACAGGATGTAATTCAGGATCAGTACAGGATAAGTAATGTATGTACACAGTGACTGCACCAGCAGAATAGTGAGTGCAGCTCTGGAGTATAATACAGGATGTAACTCAGGATCAGTACAGGATAAGTAATGTATGTACACAGTGACTGCACCAGCAGAATAGTGAGTGCAGCTCTGGGGTATAATACAGGATGTAACTCAGGATCAGTACAGGATAAGTAATGTATGTACACAGTGCCTGCACCAGCAGAATAGTGAGTGCAGCTCTGGAGTATAATGCAGGATGTAACTCAGGATCAGTACAGGATAAGTATTGTATGTACACAGTGACTGCACCAGCAGAATAGTGAGTGCAGCTCTGGAGTATAATACAGGATGTAACTCAGGATCAGTACAGGATAAGTAATGTATGTACATAGTGACTGCACCAGCAGAATAGAGAGTGCAGCTCTGGAGTATAATACAGGATGTAACTCAGGATCAGTACAGGATAAGTAATGTTTGTAGACAGTGACTGCACCAGCAGAATAGTGAGTGCAGCTCTGGAGTGTAATACAGGATGTAACTCAGGATCAGTACAGGATAAGTATTGTATGTACACAGTGACTGCACCAGCAGAATAGTGAGTGCAGCTCTGGAGTATAATACAAAATGTAACTCAGGATCAGTACAGGATAAGTAATGTATGTACACAGTGACTGCACCAGCAGAATAGTGAGTGCAGCTCTGGAGTATAATACAGGATGTAACTCAGGATCAGTACAGGATAAGTAATGTATGTACACAGTGACTGCACCAGCAGAATAGTGAGTGCAGCTCTGGAGTATAATACAGGATGTAACTCAGGATCAGTACAGGATAAGTAATGTATGTACACAGTGCCTGCACCAGCAGAATAGTGAGTGCAGCTCTGGGGTATAATACAGGATGTAACTCAGGATCAGTACAGGATAAGTAATGTATGTACACAGTGACTGCACCATCAGAATAGTGAGTGCAGCTCTGGAGTATAATACAGGATGTAACTCAGGATCAGTACAGGATAAGTAATGTATGTACACAGTGACTGCACCAGCAGAATAGTGAGTGCAGCTCTGGAGTATAATGCAGGATGTAACTCAGGATCAGTACAGGATAAGTATTGTATGTATACAGTGACTGCACCAGCAGAATAGTGAGTGCAGCTCTGGAGTATAATACAGGATGTAATTTATATACTGTATAATTTAATTCAGCTTTTTACAAGTGACCAGAGGGTTTTCCATCAGATTACACACACTACAGTCACCACCACTTACCGGGGTCACTGCAAACTGCATAAACAGACAAGAGACATCGATGGCAGTCAGTAGGTAGGTGACCGTGATGACCCGGCCTTGTGACTTGGAGGTCCCCGGATCAGCAGCCATTGCTGATTATCGTACGGTGCAGCCGCTGGACAGTGACTCCTGAGAATACATCAGGCTCTCGCTGTTTCTTACTCCGGTTCCTGCACATTAAGTGCAAAGTTCAGAGCTGACTCCGCCCTCCATGACAGGATTACAGTGCAGAGCGCGCAGAATTTTAACCCTTTCTTCCTAATGCTGCAGTTGTTTTGCTGTGCAGGAAGAAAAAGGTTTGGTGCCCTGTTAGCAGTAGTGAGAAACAATATACAAGGTTGTAACTTGATACCTTTTAGACTAAATGCACACGGTCAGGATTGCGTGCGGATTTTCATTCATGTACATTGTATTCTATGAGAATTTGAAATTCTCACTGCACACGATGCAGATTTTTTCCGCAGGGATTTTAAAATCCGCAGCATGTGAATTAATTTTAATTTTCCTGACCGGACTTTCTCCATTCACTTAGTAAAATCCGCACCAATTGATGCGGATTGACCGTACGGATTTGCCTGCGAACACCTGCGGATTTCAGTGCGGATTCACCGCACATGAATCCTGAACATGTGCATGTCCCCTTAATGGCTAACTAAAATAAATGATGTTATTAGGCTACTTTCACACTAGCGGCAGTCTTCTCTGTCCGGCTGGTCCGGCGGGTGAACAGCCTGCCGGATCCGTGCTGCCGCTAGTACACGCCTGCCGCCAGAGGTCCGCTCCAGCCCCATTCACATGTCGTAGGTTTATTCCGGCCGCCTCTCGGCATGTTTGGAACTCCGGCCCTCCCCCATTATAGTCAATGGGAGGATATGTTCCCAATGTCTGATACCACCTCTGGGACCCACACCTATCCTTAGAATGGAGCCTGCAAACTGAAGGAGGGCGTACCGCGCATGCATCGCCATCCTCCATTCATTCCTCTGCTCCACTCGGCTATTTTCGGAGGTCCCATAGAAATGAATGGAGAGCGCACCGCGCAAGTGCAGCCACCGCTCCATTCACTTCTTTGGGGCTTACGGAATTGGCCGAGCCAGCCAGTCCCATAGAGGTGAATGGAGGGCGGCCTCTCTGAGATGATACAACTCCTTTAAATGACTGCTGAATATCTTCCAATGGACTCCAGAAGGCGATGTTTCCATATGGTATTGGTCATATAGAATTTTCCTGAGGTCCATCCCGGTTGTCTATGATCATGAGATTGGCACCCACACCATTGTTTGCCCAGTGCCAGTCCTCGTCATCATCCTTCCAACCAAGGGGCACATTGAGAGAGCAGCGCTATATTGTGGGGGCCAATCTCCAGATCCAGCGCAGTACGGAATGGCAGTGCTCCAAAGACTTGTAATGCAAACAAATGTAACATTTTATTTGCCTTTATGCAACATTTCCACCCAGGCTATAGATGCAATATGACGTATAATATCATCTATGATCAACAAATCATCTGCAATAATGACATATCATGTCTGGGCAAAACATACAATAACTACAGGACATGTGATACATTGTGTCAGATGAGATAATAACATGAGATGAGCATTAAAGTCTCAGCGTAATACAGGGCAAAACCAGTCAGCTGTCCTACACCAGTACCTTCTATAGGGGCAGGCCTGAACTACTCTTCTGCTTCCTGACACATAGCCAGGGTGTGATTCCTGCAGCCACCACCAGGGGGAGCTCACTGCATAGAACTCTTTACAGTTCAGTAAGTTGTATGAACACATAGGTACTGAGCGCCCTCTACTGGTGGCTACAGACAGACAGAGTTTTATCACTCATGGCATGAAGGGCTGCATGGGATTTGGAGCTGAATATAGATGGTGGTGATAGAAGTATCCAGATATCAAAATTATCGTTAGGAGTAGTCAACCCCTTCCTTTTGCATTCCAGGATTGGGTCATAACCTCGTCCGTGTTCCCTTCCTCAAAGCCAGGTCAGGAGATTGTAGCCAGAGAAATGCAAAGGGCGACCTTATTAATACTTAACTTTTAAAATAGTTTGCAGATAAAATGAGAGCCCATAAGCAGGTAAACACATAGATGAAGAAGACGCACGCTGGTGCAATGGTTCACAGTGCAGGGGTAAACAGAACGGTCTTACCATAGGGTCGTATAGTGGTACCTACTGGGGGTCTCATGGACCAGTGTGCTGGGTCTCTTACCCTACTTGACCTGAGCTAATAATGCTGCCCAGGGAGCAATGTAGTAATAAGGTCACCCTTTGCATTTCTTCTCATAGTGATTTAATTGGGTTGCCCAAGATTTGATATCCTATTGGCCATTGGTACTTTGGTTATGTGAATTACATATCCATAAAGTCAGTAAGATGGAACCCCTTCACAGAGACCCCTATCATAAAATGAGAAGATGTCATATATAGGCTTTATACCGATCAGTACCGGGGTCAGGAATAGGCTATTGTCCTTTCCAGCCGGGGTCACACATGAAACCCCGTATCTTGCAATATACATCAAAGAAATACGTGGCCTAATCCATATTTGGTCCACGTGCTTCCTCCTGAGAACTCATGTATATGCTTCATGGTATCAAAGTCAAATAGATCCCGGCTCAGTAACAGGGAGCAATTAGAGAACGCCAGCTATCCTGCCATTACCTCCACCATGCTTGGTACGCAAGTGTGCCGGGGCATTAGGACGGAGTGGATGGAGGTAATATGAAATTGCTAGGATAAATACCCCAAAAGATAAGCAAGTCATCGTAAATGGTCCTTACCATACTCCCTGGCCTCCTCTGACATCACAGGCCGGCGGGGGGGGGGGGGGGGGGGGTATGGGGAATCGACCGACCCTTTTTAACACATGTATGGAGAAAAGCAAACTGTCATATCTATGGGGATCACTAGCTTGATGGACTGACCAATATTTCTGCTCCCCACGCAACGTCGCGTAACGTGTTAAGTTCTGTTTTCATCCCTTTTATTTTCCAAACTGTTATTTTGCACTGTGTTTATAGGTCTGTATATTTTATGTTGTATTGTCTATGATAACCCCATTGTTTACACGCACTGACCTTTTTTATATTAAAACTGCACTTTAATAAGAGCCTTCTTGTGTTCTAACGATTCCATGGCCTTAGAAGAAGCGTCGCCCATAGTGTGGTATTACCCTGTGAATGCTAGCAGTTGCGGAGAGTACTTGGCGTTATTTAATACAAGGTGTCTCGTCAGCCTGATATTACCAGTGGTGGCAGCCAAGATTGATTAGTTTCGGGTGAGTGAGGTCCGGCGTGACCCTGCCGGCTCCCATCCTGAATCCAAGTCCATGGTCTTGACATAGATCTGTTCTGCATTGTTTGTCTTTCTGAAACATTCACATGTGTCAGGAAAAGTATGTAACGCTTAAGATTGAGGGGTCTGCGCAGATCTCATAGGCCGCCTCGGCAAAACTTAGTGTAGATAGTAAAATAATCAAGCTCCACTTCACCCAACTTCTAGGTCCTAAAAGTGGAACTACATAAAAGTGGTGCTTCGACTTCCGGCGCCTCCGTGTGAGCAGCTCCCGGATCCCTGACCGAAATCAGCGACAAATTCTGGCAACTGGAGTCTTTTCTGGCTCCTTCACATTCCGTAGGTCCTGGGGCATCGAATGGACCGTTTTGTATTCGCCATGGGCAAAAAAATAACAAATAAGGCGCAGACCGATTTTCCCGCCGAACAAGCAGACAACGCAGACATGGCAAATAATAGTAAAAGTCCAGCTCACCTGCATCAACAGTTTTAAGACTGCACGGATGGGATGAGACCCAAGCATATAAACTTGAACGGAAAGGAAGAAAGATCCAGCACCTTGTTTTTCTTGCTTGACGTTTATTCCACAAACCAAATGTACAGCGGTGATAGAAACCTCCAAAAATAAGCCCCAGTACGGTCTACATGTTTCGAACCAGATGGTTCTTAATCATGACCTCCACAGTAAATTTCCAACACAGTGTATATATAGAGAGGTGAACACAGAAATCCCTCCCCCATTAAACTAGCAGGCAGTGCTGGTCATCTCAGGTGTTGTAATTAAAAGTGCTAACAGAAATTTAAGTGCACAAAAACACATTCAGAATTAAAAATTAAAATCCAAAATGAGCCATTATGAACAAACATTCTATAATATTATTGCATCCAGCAGGTAGGGAGGAGAGAAATAAGAGTGCAGTCACGAGATATAAAAAATGAACAAATATATGAAAAAATCTGAAAAAGCTCTGTCTGAACACTCCTCTGTATCTGAAAACGCTCTGTCTGAACACTCCTCTGTATCTGAAAACGCCCTGTCTGAACACTCCTCTGCATCTAAAGACGCTCTGTCTGAACACTCCTCTGCATCTAAAGACGCTCTGTCTGAACACTCCTCTGCATCTGAAAACGCCCTGTCTGAACACTCCTCTGCATCTAAAGACGCTCTGTCTGAACACTCCTCTGTATCTGCTGGGTGCAATCCATTTCAGTTCAATTAGGCTATACAATAATATCCTTCAAAGTTGCAACATGGTGTAGTAGTTAATGCTATTAGTAAATATACATAAGTTCCTTTCTCTGGTTCAGTCCTGCAGGGCTTCTGGAATTTAATTTTAGAATCCAGAAAGCTTCTCTTTGATACACAAGCTTTTTGAAATCTCCGCCTCTTGTGGGCAAAAACCCTCTTTCTATGGCATAGGCTGTAAATGAAGATAGACTTCTATTATGAGCCGTGATAAAGTGTTTTGCCGCACTTGAGATATTAACATATGCAGGATTTAATATATAATTAATGTGCTCCAACAGCCTCACTTTACATTTTCTGTTTGAACAACCCACATATATCAGCCGGCATTCCTCACATTCAATGATGTATATAATCCCTGATGTATTACAGTTAATGTAAGTTTTAATATGATATTTATTGGTACCTTCAGAATCTTGGAATAGTGTTTTTGGGGTAACATAATTGCAAGCTCTGCATGGGGAGCTGCCACATCGTGAGAATCGTTAATTTCTAACGATAATTTGTTTTCCCTTAGTCCTAACAGCAGCACACAAATATCCCACCCTAAATACATTATGCTTGTTAAAAACACGGTGGGCTGGGGGGTGATCTCCTCCCTTTCAGGGAGCTGAAGATCGTTTATTGGTTCTTGGGCTCATTAAAATTCCGCCGGTCCTACCAGTCCACAGGGGCAGTTAACCCCATCTGTGCTGCTGTTAGGACTAAGGGAAAACAAATTATCGTTAGAAATTAACGATTCCCATACGTCCTCAACAGCAGCACAGATGGGGAGATAGCAAGAAGAATCCCCTAGGGAGGGTCCTCATGCCTGGCAGAACTAAGAATAGTCTGCCCAAAAGCCGAAAACTCTGCAATCCTAGCATCTTTCCTATAATGGGAGATGAAGGTTGACTCAGAGCTCCAGGAGGCCGCCTTACAGATCAACTCTAAGGGGAGGAGTCTTCTCTCCGCAACCGAGGTGGAGACCGCCCTAGTAGAATGGGCCCTCACAAACTCGGGAGGATCTAAGGATTGGGAGACGAAAGCTTCTATAATGGCCTCCTTGATCCAGCGACTAATGGTGGCTTTAGACGCTTTACGGCCTTTAGACTTACCGGCAAACAGGATAAGAAGATTCTCATCTATCCTGAACTCACTAGATCTATCCACATAGATCTGGAGGCATCTTGAAATATCCAGCGGGTCTCTAGCTGGAGTATCAGAGGAGGAGGCTGTAAACAAAACTGGTAAAGATATTACCTGATTGATGTTCTGGAAAGTAGGCACCTTAGGCCTGAAGTAAGGTAAAAACTTCAGGAGTACTCTATCCTGTAGAAAAATAATGTACGGGTGATTTGCGGAGAAAGCCTGCAATTCAGAAACTCTTTTGGCTGAAGCTATAGCCAGAAGAAAGACCATCTTTAAAGTCAAAAATGTAAAATTGACCTCCTCCAAGGGCTCGAAGGGGGGAGATGCTAGCCCCCTGAGCACTACTGAAAGATCCCACTGGGGGATAGGTTTCAGTATAGTAGGCTTTAGTCTTTCAGCTCCCTTCAGGAAGCGTTTGATGAGTGGGTCCAGAGAATGTGGCCTGTTGAGACAGGCCGAGATGGCATAAACCTGTACCTTCAAGGTAGCTGGAGATAGGCCTCTATCTAATCCATCCTGAAGAAATTGAAGTATCGCAGGAAGGGGCGGATCTGCAGACGCCACCTGTCTGGAATCACACCATGCCTCGAAGATTCTCATGATCCTGGAGTAGGCCTTCTTTGTAGACTCTGCTCGGGAATGCGACAAAGTTCTCAGGACCGACTCGGAAAGCCCTTCTATATTGGGAAGGGACTGATCAACCTCCAGGCTGTCAGGTTGAACCTGTGCAGATCTGGGCAGAGGTGAGTGTCCCACGACACCAGGGTCTGCTCCGGGGGGAGTCTCCAGTATTGTCCCCGACTCATCTGAATGAGCTGGGTAAACCAGGATCTTCTGGGCCAAAACGGTATGATGGCTATTACCGAGGCCTGATCCTGACGGATTTTCATCAATACCCTCGGTATCATGGAAAAGGGAGGGAAGATGTAAGCCAGCCTGAACCTCCACGGTATTGACAGAGCATCTATCGCCAGGGGGTTGTCTTCCCTGTAGAGGGAACAGAACCTCATCACCTTGGCGTTGAACCTGGTTGCCATGAGATCCACTTCTGGCATACCCCATCTGTGAACTAGCTGCCTGAAGATCTCCGGATGCAGAGACCACTCCATGGTCGGTAATCCTCGACTTAAGCGGTCCGCTATCATATTGAGGGAGCCTCGAATATTAACGGCAGATAGATGGGAAAGGTTCAGCTCTGCCCACCGAAGAATTACCCCGATCTCTGACAGAAGGGGCAATGATCTTGTGCCTCCCTGTTTGTTTATATAGAGGACTGCAGTCATATTGTCTGACTGGACTTTCACTGCTTTGCCCCGGATCTGAGGCGCAAAGTGAAGGAGGGCTAGCCGGATAGCTCGCATCTCGCGAAGATTGGAGGAAAGATGCCGCTCCAGAGGAGACCAAGATCCCTGAATTGGGGATCCGTCCAGGTGAGCGCCCCAGCCTACAAGGGAAGTGTCTGTAGTCAATATGACCCAAGCTGGTTGGGTCATAGACTTCCCTGCTGGTAGCTGAAACCACCATCTGAGGGAATTTCGGGTTTGACCGGACAGGGAGCACAGGGAATCTAGCCCCGCAGGGCTGCCGTTCCATAGGTGTAAGACCTCCGACTGAAGAGGACGGAAGTGCCATAACGCCCAGGGGACCGCATCCGCAGCCGCTGACATGAGCCCCAGCATCTTCATGAGAGTCCGGATAGAGACTCGACGAGGGACATAAAGGACCTTTGCCAGGTCCTGAATCCGCGCTCTCCTTTCTGGAGTCAACCGGAGGGACATCTCCACAGAGTCGACCACGAATCCTAAGTAATGGATTGAAGTCGATGGGCTCACATTCGACTTCTGCCAGTTGATAATCCAGCCTAGGCGGAAGAGAAAGGAGACTGCGACCTGAAGATGGTGGGTAAGGATCGGAACTGAAGAGGCTATGAAAAGCCAATCGTCCAGATAAGGAATAATAGTCAGACCTTGGAGTCTCAAAGCTGCCACCACCGAAACCACCACCTTGGTGAAGATGAGGGGGGCAGAAGAGATTCCGAAGGGAAGCACGGCGAACTGAAAGTGCCTGCAAACCCCTGAGATCTGGACCGCGATCCTGAGGAGTTTCCGGGAAGCGGAATGGATCGGAATGTGAAGGTACGCATCCTTGAGGTCCAGAGTAGCCATGACGTCCCCAAGATTGAGGATATGGCTGACTGACCATATGGTTTCCATGCGAAACCTTGTTTTCCTTATAAATCGATTGAGGAATCTCAAATCGATGATCATCCGGAGATCTCCTGTCTTCTTGGGAACCAGAAACACTGGTGAATAAATCCCTAGGCCCCTCTCCCCTGCCGGTACCTCCTCCAGGGCTCCCTTGGAAATATAGTCCTGAATGTAAGATTCTAGGACCACCTGTTTGGCAGACCCAAAGCTTCGTGTGGCGATGAATCTCTCTGGGGGGAGAGAGATAAGATCTACCCGGTACCCGGCAGAAACTATGTCCAGGACCCAGGGGTCTGCAATCAACCGGCTCCAAGAGTCCTGGTTCGAAGGGGAGCCCACAAAAGGTTAAACTTGGATGCGTTATCCGCGATCCACGGTTTCAGCCAGAGTGGTCTGCGGGCAGCTGAAACTAGGGCCATAGTTTTGGCGGCCAGCTTTAGCTGCATCTGGGAGGAATCAACTAAAAAGTCCATAGCCAGGTTGGCTGACTTGAAGGCTGCCAGGATGTCGTCTCTTGATACGCTCTGGTCCACATCCGTCTGGATTTGATTAAGCCTAGAGCGTAGATAGGTGGCTACCTCAGTGGCCGCAATGGAAGTAGATGCGGAGGCAGCGGCCGCCGCGTAACCCCTCCTAAGGGTGCACTCTGCTCTCCGGTCTAGAGGGTCCTGCAGGCTAGACCCATCGTCTGCAGGGACTAGAGTGCGCCGGGACAACTTGGCTATAGCCATGTCCACCTTGGGAACGGAACCCCACGATTCCACCAAGGGTTTAGCCATCGGGTACATGAGTCTGAATTTTCTGGTAAGCACTGGACCCTTCTCAGGCTTTTTCCACTCTGTGCGCATCACAGAGAGGAGGGTCTCATCCGCTCTAAAGACACGCTGTGTCCGACCGGCGGGATTGGAGGACTCCCCCATGTCAACATCCTGGTCCCCCGACCTGATGGACTTGAGTAACTTCTGCGTCTTTTCTGGAGGAAAAAAGCAAGAAGTAGATTCTTCTTCCTCAGAAGAAGAAGACCCCACTGAACAGGGGGTAGGTCTTTCGACCGGTGCAACCACCTCCATGGGAGTCTGAGAGGGACCTGGTAGCCTCTCATTAAGTAGCTGAACTACTCCCTTGATGGAATCATCCACGTATGTCTTGGTCCATTGGAACATCTCCTGCATCGTGGGTTCCGTGGATGCCGTGCGACAACTCTCACATCTGGAGTAAGGACAGCTGTCAACTAGGGGTGTGTTACATTCGTAACATGCCAAATGCTTCCTCTTGGCCCCAGCCTTCCGCTGATCCTCCTTAGGGGAAGCCATAGTCTGTAATGGAAGAAACAAAACAGGTCATAACACCTACAACATCAGGAGGTGGAGAAAACCAGACCTTAAGGGGGCCCACCAGCACTAGAAGAAATAGAGCTGAAAGAAGAGGAAGTACAAAAAGCAAAGCAATACTGCAGGAATATCACAAAGCACAGGAGAGCTCTGGAGCTAACTTGTGAAAGCAACGCAACCAGAGCACTGACTGATGGGCTCTGGGCGCTTAAAAGGAGGAAACCCCGCCCAATGGGCGGGTTCCTGAAACGAGATCAGCACCACTCCCTTTTTTTTTTTTTTTTGTATATGTGCTGCCAAAGCAAGCACTCAGAAAAACCAGAGCCTATACTGGCTCTACCTAAACGAAAAATTGTCTCCCCAGACTAATTCCTAAGTCCAGGATGTCATTCTAGGGAGCCAGTTTAAAGAAAGGTGAGTTTTATACATCACCGCATCGCTTCGGAAAACCGGAAGTGACGTAGCGCACCTAGGGCGCGTCACTTCCGGAAAATGGTGGCGCCCATAGCGCCGCACACATGCGGTAACGGAGGAACGGAGGACCGTCTACAGATGATGAAAGAAGAGGGGAGGGGACGCCCCCCTCCCCAACGGTACCCCAGACCGAAATCGCCATGATCAGGCCTAAAATAAAGGCACTGAGATCCATAGAAAGCGAGCTAAGCTTTAAGGAGGGAAAAAGGAACCCTTAAGCAATCTTCAGCTCCCAGAGAGGGAGCGACACGCCAGTCCACCTGTCCAGAAAAAAACACGGTGGGCTGGGGGGTGATCTCCTCCCTTTCAGGGAGCTGAAGATCGTTTATTGGTTCTTGGGCTCATTAAAATTCCGCCGGTCCTACCAGTCCACAGGGGCAGTTAACCCCATCTGTGCTGCTGTTGAGGACGTAAGGGAAGCCTGTATATCGCAGCCAGCATGTCCGTGATTTTCCCACTGATTTTAAACTGAAACAAGAAGGAGACAGTGAGGCAGCCAAGGACGCGGGTCTCTTGGATACTACTCTGTGTCCTCCCCTTAGTATTTTATATAATTGTGGATCCTCATACAGGATGCACTTGGAGACCACTTTTTCTATTATAGAGAATTGGTTGCTGAAGGTTAGTACAAGTGTTGGGATATTGGTGGATTTATCCACATGATCTGGTTTGATTCCGTTTTCTCTCTCCTGTCTATTTTCAGCAGTTTTTTCTCTATTACATTCTTTTCTGTTAGATTTTTTGTGATTTAAGGGGGTTCCAAATAACAAATTTTGCAGTTTTTTTCCTTTGGCTATATTAGATGCCCTTTCGGTCATCCACAATGGATATCCTCTATCCTGTAGTCTGTTGGCAATTGTTTGTATCTCCTCATAGAAGTCAGAGTCCCTGCTGCAATTGCGCCTGGCTCTGATCATCTCCCCTACTGGAATGGCTTTTATTGTGTGGAGAGGATGATGGCTGTCAGCTCGCAGTACTGTATTTCCCGCTATGGGTTTACGGTATGTTCGGGTGCATATTGTCTGTCCCGGAATACCCGTCAGAGTTACATCCAGAAAATTAATTTTGCAGCCGTCATGTGATCCAACAAACCGCAAGCCATAAAGATTACCATTGAGATATTGCAGGAAAGAGGGTATGGCAGATACATCGGCAGACCAAATGAATAACAGGTCATCGATGTATCTGCCATACCACTCTATACAATCACCAAAGGGATTATCGGTGTCATAAATATAGCGCTCCTCCCAGTACGCCATGGTGACGTTTGCAAGTGACGGGGAAAACTTCGCTCCCATACTCACACCCTGTATTTGTAAATAAAACTTGTTGTCAAAACTAAAATAATTATGTGTGAGTGAAAAATCAGTTATCTTTAGTACATAGTCAATGAAAACGTCACCCTGCATACTGTAGCGATGTAAGTGGTATTCTAACGCTAGGAGCGCTATATGATGGGGGATGGAAGGATAGAGGCTGACTACATCTGTTGTCAACCATGTATAATTTTGGGACCATTTTTTATCATAGAACCCTCTCAATATATCTCCTGTGTCCTTTATATACCCCGGTGTTCTTTTGACTAAAGGTTGTAAGATTGTATCTAGCCATTGGCCTAATTTCTCTGTCAGAGAGCCAATTCCCGAGACTATAGGGCGGAGCGGTGGTGGGCAGAGACCTTTGTGAACCTTGGGTAAGACGTGTATAATAGGAGTAATCGGACATTGTACATTTAAATATTGAAAATCACCATGGGAAAAAATTCCCAAATCTCTACCTTCCTGTAGAATGTCCGTTAACTCCTTGCGGTAGCACTCCAAAGGATTGGAGTCCAACTTGCAATATGTAGTTGTATCCCCAAAAATTTCCAACGCAGACATGGCACCAGGAACACCACCAACACCGCCACTCATCACAGCAGAGAGAGAAGAACAGCCTCACAAGAACCGCGTACATACGGGGGGGGATTGACTACAAGGTGCTGGCGATTGAAGTGGCGGCACAACTAGCTACTGATTTACAAGCCACGCTGGCGACATCCATTAGAACCTATATGCAAAGGATACACGAGGAGCTACAACAGCAGGGAATACGCATCGAAGAAACTGAGTCACGCGTACAAGCACTAGAACTAACCTCGGAGAACTGTACGGCTCAGATTGGCAATCTCACCCAGGAGGATAAAAAACTCTGGGACAGAGTCGACGATCTCGAGAACAGATCCCGGAGGAATCATCTGAAGATTGTCGGCCTCTCTGAACTGATACCTGCCAAAGACCTCCACACCATTCGTGAAAAGGACATACCAGAGTTGCCGGGGTTGCCCAGTATTTGCAGAGTGGAGCGCGCGCCGCCTTGGCCCTGACATGCGGCGCAAAATCGTAGTTCCAGGCAAGTTATAGTCAAATACTTGGACTTTCAAGACAAAACTGCCATATTGCGAGCCTTTAAGAAGAGGGCAGAACCCATTGGAATGAGGGGCTCACGGCTGATCATTTTCGGAGACTATTTTCGGGCTTTCTCTAGAATATTCTCAAAATTCTATCAGAGACAATCCAGATTCGCTTTGATGTACCCAGCGGTACTTAGGATTTACAAAGCTGATGTATGGACAAGAACTTACCTGACTCAGGAGGACCTAAAGATCTCATTGGAGGTGGAAAATGGCGATCCTGGGAAACCTCCACGTGGAGCAAATACAAGCTTGGAGCCAGAGGAACCGAATCACTCCCCGAAACGCCGCCATGAGCAGCAAAAAGGCCCAAAGACGCAGCGTGCAACGAGAGCTTCTAGATGGCCGGACTGACCCGAGCTTAGATGCATCAGTATTCATTTATATAACCTTGATAAGGGGTGAACTTTGAGATTTGTGATCTTAAGAATATGTGCAACAAAACATAATATTGTCACGGTTAAGGATGGGGAAAACCCTCAGCCATGCGGTATCAGCAGATGGAGTCGCTGCAAGGCCAGGACAGAGAATTAGGGAGCTGGTCACCTCCTACACATCCCTAACTCTGACCCTGTCTCCTATCCGTATGAGCCAACCCTGAAGGTAGGAGGGCTCATACTCCGGAACCTGATATTCCTGCTCGCCCTCAGGGTGGCCCTGGACTAGGAGCAGGGTAAGACGACCCGTTCCTCCTAGACACAGAGGAAAAGGAGTCTCACTGGCCAAGCTACATAGAAAGGGGGAACATAAACAGACATATGGTATTGACAGGTAAGTGAGACTAGTACCACACTTACCTGCCACAGACACACAACCTGGAACCCACGTGCAAGTGCTGTTATCCACAACCAACACCAAGGACAGAGCACACAACAGACATCACACGGGAACCCAGTAAACCATATGCTGCAATAACACATAAACCATAACTAACACCAGACAAAGTTTATGACCACCAGGGTGGCCCTCACTGGCAGATGGTAAATAACCAGGAGGATGTCTCCAGCAAGCATGGCTGAAGCACCCTCTCTGACTACTGCCTTCCACTGAGACTTTATAGGGCCAAGTAGCCACACCCAACAGTCAGACACACCCAGTGCACACACATACACACCCAGTGCACACACACACTAGGAAGGAGGTTAACCCTTCCAACACCAGGGAATGGAAAACATCAACTTAAAGGGGAAGTGCACCCAAAACATATAACAACCCGTGCACACTGATAAAAGGCACACCTATAAGAGAGGTTGCCAGGTGCAACCGCATGCCTACTGCAGCAAGCTGCCTAACACCGCTCAGGCTGCTCTGCTGCCACATACCCAATGTTGCAAGCGGCAACCACAGGTGAGGCAACATACTATAGCCCTCACCTGTGATTGACAACAACACCAAGACCGCAGGCAACTGCATGCGGCCGCAAGAGTCACGAGTCACTTGCTCTCCAAGTTATTTTTTCTTTTTATGTTTAACGCTGAATATATGTCAAGAGTCATGTACACAGAGCTCCTGTCAGACTAAATAGACCTAACGTAGTATGTGCAGCATAACATAATACGCTTTCTTCTCCATATTATTTTATTATTTTACGTTGATACTGAATATAGGTAAAGAGTTAGACTCTTAAAGCTCCTGTTAGAATGGCGGTAATACATAACACAGGTCAGGAAATGGGGAAATAGAAGGTAAGGGCGATACGAGCGCAACAGCGCCCTCATGTGGGAAAAAAGTGAAGTCAATATGGAAATGAATGGAGGTTTCGACGCAGGGGATGAACACTTCTTTCTCCACTGATTAAATTGAATACATGTTTGAAGTTTATTGTTTTATTGTTCAACTTTTTTATGTTTGCAGGGGTTTGGAATATTACTGATATCTGGATGTGTTCTGGCCGTTCCTCCCCATATCTTCTCAGTGTGGACATCCTTTATGCGGATTGTTTCATGGAACGTTAAGGGGTTGCTGTCACACACACACAGGGAATGGGGAAGTGACCACTGAGCTCAACCCGCACCCCTGGGTCTGGCTACTTGCCTCGCAGGTCCTAGTGACAAGGAACAACTGGTCGACAGACCCTCAACTAGGATAAGTGCAGAGAAGACGGACAAAACACACAACAGAGCAGTCAAACGAGCCGAGTCTATAACCAGGAGAGCAGCAAATTACCAGAGGAGCAAGCGGAGGATCGTCAGGAAGAAGCCGAAGTCAAAACCAGGAGGGAACGCCAAGACCAAGGGATGAGACGGACGGGAAGTCACAACACGAGCAGGAGACCAACAAAGCAGGTAAGTATAATCGCAGGAAGGACCTTAATAACAGGCAGCAGATTGCCTGTTTAAATTGGGCGCTGGTGGAGTCATGTGACGTGGCCAGCGTCACATGACTCATGAGTTCTAATACAGCTGAGAGCCGAGTGAGCAGCTCGGCGCTCAGCCCTAGTGCGGTTACCATGGGAACGGGCGACGCCCCGGCCGTCCCCGCCTCCGCGAAGAGCGCGCAGTGACAGTTGTGTTCCCCAAATAAATGCAATATGGTTCTTAAATGTCTCCGTCGTCTTAAACCAGACATGGCTATGTTGCAGGAGACACATCTGATGGAAGGAGACTTCTATCGCATAGAGAAGACATGGGTTGGAAAGGTGATAGGGTCGCCGTCAATGGCTAGGAAGGCGGGCACCTCAATACTCTTTAATAAAGGTTTTGATTACTCAAACATTTGACTGACACGGAAGGCAGATGGCAAACCTTAATAAACCAATCACAACAGAAGAAGTATCCCTAATTATAAGATCACTGAAACTTGGAAAAGCTTCCGGGACCGGACGGATATACGGGTGAGTTTTATAAAATACTAGCTCAAAACAGATAGTTATAATAAAATCCTGAAAGGTCAAGCAAATAACATGGCGTACTTCAAATTATTGGCGAAACCGGGGAAAGACCCATCCCAACCAGCATCTTACCGCCCAATATCTCTCATCAATGTAGATCTCAATGGATTCTCTCCCAAATAATGGCAGATATACTGCCCACTTTAATAGGGCCATCCCAGGTGGGATTTGTGAAAGGAAGCTCAGCAAAGTCCTTACTGTACTAGATTATGTGAACAGAGCAAAGACAGATGGCGGATCACCGGCGCGCCTAACTATCGTTGGAATTGGTTGGGAGATGTACTGGACAAAATGCATATCACAGGAGATTTCAGGACATACCTCGGAGCATTATACAATTCCCCACAGGTGCAGATAGTTCTACCATTGTCTCCCCTACTCTTTAATCTTGCGATCGAGCCTCTGGCGCGTTATCTGGAAACCTCAGATAGCTTTGGGGGAATCCATGGGGGGGGGGGGGGGGGGGTCACGGGAAGTCAGGCTGTCCCTTTTTGCAGATGATATAATTTTGTTCCTAGCCAACCCATCTAGAGATATAAGCAAGATATTTGAGGCTTTACAGGAATTTGGAGAATATTCTGGATTTAAAGTTAACCCTGGAAAATGTGAGTTACTACATATAAGACTGGGAAATCGGGCGAAGGAGACCAGTCTGCGGGGTTGTCCAGTCTCATTGATTAAAACCCACATTACATACTTGGGGATTAAGGTAGGGTGCACAGCTCATTCGTTATACTCCCTCGATTATATCCCGCTGATACATAAGATAAAACAGGAACTGACTCGATGGCGAAAGCTACCATTATCACTATTAGGTAGAGGTCACTTACTAAGGGTACTTTCACACTTGCGGCAGAGTGATCCGGCAAGCAGTTCTGTCGCTGGAACTGCCTGCTGGATCCAGCAAAATGTATGCCAACTGATTGCATTTTATCACTGATCAGGATCCTGATCCGTCTTACAAATGCATTGCAAGAACGGATCTGTCTGTCCGTTTGTCATATGTTTCGATTTCTTTTTCACATGCGCAGACCGGAAGGACTGATCCGGCACTAATACATTCCTATGGAAAAAAAATGCCGGCATTCAGGCAAGTCTTCAGTTTTTTGGGCCGGAGATAAGACCGTAGCATGCTGCGGTTTTATCTCCGTCCTGATCAGTCAAATAGACTGAACTGAAGACCTCCTGATGCATCCTGAACAGATTGCTCTCCATTCAGAATGCATGGGGATATGCCTGATCAGTTCTTTTCCGGTATTGAGCCCCTAGGACGGAATTTTATGCCGGGAAAGAAAAACGCTAATGTGAAAGTACCCTAAAGTTTTCCAAAATTACTTTACCCGTTGCAAACCATACCCTTTGAACTCAGCCTTTTCTGATTTTATATGGTCGGGGAAAAGACCAAGAATTGCCATGAAGACTCTCTGGAACTCATTGGATAAAGGGGGAATAAAGTTACCAGATATAAGGAGGTACCACCTAGCGAGCCTATTGTAGAGATTGGCTGGGTCAGACATCACACTACTCAAACATTGTACTGGAAAAAGAATTAGCAGAGGGATGGGACCTGGGATTCCTTTTACATTCCAAGTTGGCCCAACTGAGTCTGGAAGTGAGATGATCGGTGGTGATCAGAGACACGGTGGTAGCATGGAAAGATGTTTGGGCTAACCTTTTTAGCACCTAAACACATGCCCCTATGGAATCATCCTGGGTTTAGCATGGGGAAAACAAATACATTATTTCAAACATGGAGGTCACTGGGTATATATACCCTAAAACACATGTTACATAGCACGGAAGCTAGATACGTCTCTTTGCAGGAAATGAAATACTACCAGATTATGGCATTTTGCAAATCGAGTCGGAGAGATGTGTGAAAAGAGTTTGTCTCTAATCGAACAGATCTCCTGGAACAAAAAGAACCAAAAATCCCACTTTCTGATATATATATATATATAGGAATTTAAGGGACAATAAAAAGAAAAAAAATTCACTACACACTTGTTTCAGGGATGGAAACCTCTGCTGGGATCGGCAGAAGTAGATGTAAGCAACAAACTGATGTCAGGATGGGCGAGGGTGAGAAAAGCAGTATCCTGTGAGAGGTGGAGAGAGACACGGTTAATGTCACACCTTACCCTGTGAATGTGCGGAGGTCTGTCAGACTGGCTGCACATGTCTGACATCTTTGTTTGTTTTGATTTAGGTTTGAGCTGGATCCACCTTCCCTCAGGTGTACTGGGTTTCATTGTTAGTGAGGCTATTTATCCCCCCTTCCCCCAGTGGACTGTGCGGGTTATAGTTCTTTCCTGGGAGCTCTTGATTTCTGGTGGATCGTCTTGTCCAGCTCTGCTCAAGATAAGTCCTCCCCTTCATTTCCCTTTGTGTGTTTTTCTAGGCCTCTAGGGAGACGCTTGCTTCCTCCTGGTTAGAAGAAGCAGGTTGCCTCTTCCCTTTTCCCTGCTGCTTAGGGTTTGCCCAGGGTGTTTAGGTTTAGGCACGAGGGCATGTGCATATCCACCCTAAGGGTATGCACATGGGCACAGCAGTTTAGGGAAAGCTTTTAGGGATCGCATCGCTAGGAGGTGACCCTTTTCTCCCTAGCTTTTGGGCCTAGTCGTTTGTTCTGTTTGTTTTCCTGTGTTTGATTATTTTCCCACTTATCTACCTACCTACCGTGACAACTAATGCACGGGGCAATGTATGCATTTAACATCCCTGCTACACCAATGAATCCACAAAAGATAACTGCTTGCCCTAAATGCAACTTATCAAAAGCGGGACTGGACCACTGTATCTGGACATGCCGCTGACTCAGGCTTATTCGGGAGGGATTATCTCCTGGATCAAGAACACATGGCAAATAGAGCTTCCAAGTGATCCTCTGGCTATATTATTTCATGATTACCCAGAAAAAATAGTGGTGCCTAGACATCATAGATGGAGTCCTCTCAGAAGCTCTCAGATGTCTATTAGGCACTTGGTTAACTCCGCACATACCTACACACACAGAGATTGAAACGCAAATGAGATACTTTTTTTTTATGGAACAGATGGATGCGGAAAAGCAAAAGAACCGTAAATCAGCACACTTCCTTGATAAATGGTAAACTTTTATTAGCGAGCACTTGTCTAGAAATGAGGTACAACAGCTCATGCGAAATTTCCAATACACAGAGTGGGATCTGAAAACAGATCTATAAAAAAAAAAAGTGGTGCTTCATAAATATGGTGCTCATTCTGGATTCCATATTGCTCAATGTATGTATAGCAGACAGCCGGTATACTTGCATTGATAATTCTCCGCCATACAGCTCTGAATCCCTACTTCCCTTCAGTACATGATAAAACTGTCTGCAGACACAACTATAGGGAGCTCAGTGCACATAAAATTATACAGTTACCGTGGAACTTAATGGAAGCTGTAAAAATCTATTCACTGAGCTCCCTCTAGTGGAAGCTGCCTGAAAAGGCCTTGTTTTTATGTTGGTAACAGAAGACGACATTGAGCGCTGAGCCCCGGTTTCCCTTAGGCCACATAGAAGTTGTGCAGTCGGCCTCATTGGTAGAGATTCCACTGCTTTTAGACACATTTCCGAAAATGTTCTACATAGGAAATAGCAGGATCTCCAATCATCTCTGGTTGTCAGTGACAGAGCTGAGGATGCACAGTCGGACCTACTCTGACAAGCAGAGAAGGAGCCGCAGATGACTGGATAGTTCGCTGATCTGAAGGGATCATGTGGATGATGGCGGCGTGTGCCTACCCCAGCCCTGTGAATGGGCACTGTGCCACGTACCCTGCTCTCCATGCTGCTGTCTCCAGCTACCTCCTCTGTCGCAGACCACGGCCTGTGCCCTTCTGTAGTTCTTCCTACTTTAGGGTGAGCATGCGTCTTTAGTCTTCCCCGTCCTATCACTGGTCACTTCTGGGTGTTTAAGGCATCCACCCCTAGGGAAGGGTGCCTGAGCTTAGGTTCCTAGCTATTCTGATGAAGGTGTTCTATTGTAATTGTCTGCCCGTGTACTGAACCTATGTCTGTTAACCGATTTTGATACTACTTGCCCTGACCTTAACCTGTCTACCGTACTGACTCTTTACTGCCTGCCTTGACCTCTTATTAGTTTCAGCTTTCAAGGAATCGCACAAACTCTACCTGCGCTCACCTCTGCCTGTTTCCTGACTACGACTATTGCCTGAACCCTTGGTGCTTTCCACTGGTGTCTCTGACCAACTACACTGGGACTGGGACTATTTCAAGAGGTATCGGTCTGGTGGGTCCCCTGCAGCAAAGACCAGATCCCTGTATATCAGTCAAAACCAGGGAGCTGCGAGGATAACGCCCAAAGTCAAAATGGTTAGGCTACTTTCACACCTGCGTTTTCAATTCCGCTATTAAGATCCGTCATAGGATCTCAATAGCGGATGAAAACGCTGCACTTTTGTCCCTATTCATTGTCAATAGGGACAAAACTCAACTGAACTAAACGGAATGAACCAAAATGTAATCTGTTCCGTTTGGTTGCGCTCCCATCACGGACAGAATAACGCAGCAAGCAAGTTTTTCTGTCTGCAATGGGGTGCGGAGCAAGACGGATCCGTCCTGACACACAATGTAAGTCAATGGGGACCGATCCATTTTCTCTGACACAATAGAAAACGGATTCGTCTCCCGTTAACTTGCAATAGTGTTCATGACGGATCCGTCTTGGCTATATGAGACATAATACAACCGGGTCCGTTCATGACGGATGCATGCGGTTGTATTATTGTAACGGAAGCGTTTTTGCAGATCCATGACGGATCCGCAAAAAACGCTAATGTGAAAGTAGCCTTAGTTGGTACAGTGGTTCCACACCCACTGCCCGTTACAGTATGCATGATGCACTGGAAGAAGATGAGTAACAACACTAGGGGGCGCTATAAAATGAACATTGAAAAATTTGAATTTACATCAATAATTGATGACATTGATCCTAAGGTGGAATCTCTTTCCCTGTCGCTCCGTCATTCTTTTTCTACACAATTGTGGCCTGTTGTATACATTATCTATCACCGGTCCTCTGCTAGCTGACAGTCAAAGCTTGAGATGACCATGGCAAACCATCAGAAATGGCAGAAGCACCTGACAGGCAGCCAAGGAAATACTACAACTCCCAACCCCCTTAAGCCACTTGCCAAAGGGTTTCCGCCTGTGTTGCTTGTTTGTCATATTGCCACGGTCAGCACAGGCTTCAGGTGCTGAAGGTGTAAATAGGGCTCCAAGTAACTACTCCAAAAATGCCCTGTCCCTATAGGGGCTAAACAGAACATCTTAAGTGACCTGGATACAGTGTTGCAATGTATACATTCTGTTGGAGCGGCACTGGCAATTTGGGTCACATTCTGTTACAATTTGTTGCAAATTTTTCTGTACCAATTAAAGCAAGAAAACAGGGTTTTATGACTTCTCATGCCAGCGGCGTAACTAGAAATGACTGGGCCCCAAAGCAAATTTTTTAATGCAAATTTGACTGGTCAAGAACGCTCTCTCAGACCAGTCCCGGCAGTCGCTTCGTATGCTTCCTACATGTATATACTGTATGCCATGTCACTGTATATAATGTCATTTTATAGTACTGTTGAGGGGGACCTGACAATCAAATCTTTTAGTCCTCCACCTGGATGGGCCCCTTCAGAGGTCGGGCCCCAAAGCTGCCGCTTCCCCTGCCTTCCCTATAGCTACGCCCCTGTCTCAGAAAAGCCACTTCTGAACCTAGCCTTAGGTTGCCCTGTTCAACTGGTTTTGCAATTTTTTTGTCAATAGAGTTAGATCAGTGCAGAAATAAAGACATGTATAACTTTATAATAGTGTTTCAGTTTCTCACCGTATTCAAGAACTCTGCTTGCTGTCAGGGATTGAAAACAGCGCCAGGAAAAAGAGCATTGTAGGGATGAGCAAATCAACTTCGGATGAAACATCCGAAGTCGATTCGCATTAAAACTTAGTTCTAAGGCCCCATTCGTACGTCCGCAATTTTGTTCCGCAGACCCATTCATTTCTATGGGGCTGCTCGGATACGGAATTGCGGACCCGCACTTCCGATCCTGAAAAAAATAGAACATGTCCTATTCTTGTCCGCAATTGCATATTCTATTTGTGCCGGCGATGTGCGGTCCGCAAAATGCGGAACCCACATTGCCGGTGTCTGTGTTTTGCGGATCCGCAAAACACGTTACGGACGTGTGAATGGACCCTAATACTGTACGGAGCAGGAGCTCCATACAGTATTAGAATGTATTGGCTCTGATGAGCCGAAGTTATTGCTTCAGTGGTACCTTGGATCAGAACCCGGGTTCGGGAAATGTTTTTTTACAGTACAAATTAATTTATGAAGTTGCGTGTCTTCGCGAAGCAATAACTTCGGCTCATCGGAGCCAATACATTCTAATACTGTACGGAGCTCCTGCTCCGTACAGTATTAGAACGAAGCTTTATGCGAATTGACTTTGGATGTTCCATCCGAAGTCGATTCGCTCATCCCTAGAGCATTGTTGCCTAGACTGCTATGGCAGTCCTTAGCTGGAGACTCGTCCCTAGGATGTCTGTATGTCTTGATAGGGCGTATGACCAGGGGTTATCCTAATAGGATGACCTCCATAATAGCCACAAGCTACCTCCCTGTATTATGCATTTTTTGCCACTAGAGGTCGCTGCAGCACTGACGCCAGTTTGGTTGCGCTGTACTTAGAGTTCATACGAGGCCTGGATTCACGTTTCTATTCTTTTGGGAGTTGTTTTTCCTACAAAACATCTTTCAAAAATAAAATAAATCCATTGAAGTCGCTGATGTGTTGTTAATGGAAAATAGATTAAACACAGAATATGAAATGACTTATTGTGAGGTTCAAAAATAAATAAATAAATAAATGAATCTGCAATTGATTGTGTTTGGTGCCTGACAGTAAATTCATCACTGAGTGTCCTGCTGCTGGGATCCCCAGGGACCAGCTGTAATCTCTAAGGGAAAGTATTTGATTTCCCTGCAGCACTCCCTCAGGAGAGATGAGGTATTGCACTGTCATGATTAAAATCAATGAATTTTCTGGGTAATGGATGGAAGCAAGCGAGAGAGTTCTTTGCATTCGGTCTCCACTCGAATTAATATAAATTCAATAATAAGATGTTTTTTTTTTTAAATACTAGATATAATGAATCCTCTGTCCGGCCATGCTCTCTTTAGGTTTTCTTTAGTGGGCAAGCTCCACTATCCTGCTGCCTAAATCATACTCAGTAATTCGTACCAGATTGATGTTCTTATATGACTCACTATATTATTACAGGCTGGTTTATAGAAAGTCCAGTTTAAAGGGGAAGTGTCTTTTTTTTTTTTTTTTTGCTTGTCCTTCTGTCTGCTGCGAACACACAATGGCTACTAGAGAATCAGCGAGGAAATCATCGACTGTGAGACACCTGGGCCCACAAGAGGGATCCATAAAAGCCGACAACAATGGGGCGACCATTGCTAGGAAACCCCAGGGGTAATAAAGCTTATCTGTATTCACCACCCTGAGATCACAGCAAATGGGAACCCATAGAATTTAATCTTAGGGTCTGGCAGCTTTTCAGATATGACCTTCCTTCATCAACGGGGAGAGAGGGGGATGGGGGGACAAGTGTTCTCCTTTGTCTGAACCATTGCCAAACATTAATACATTCTGTGGCTTGGGTTTGTCAGTGTTCATCATATGTAATGTCTAGAGCACCTTTATCCATGAAATAAATGCAGATTGGGATTTTTATTTTGCTTCTTTTCTCATTTTCATTTGTCTTTTGATTTTGTTGCTTTACAGAAAAATCTAATTTTGTTAAGGTACAAAATGTACTCCAATATCAATCATGTAATTCCTCAAAAATACGGTAAAGAGGTTAAAGCAAATTATATATATATTTAAATCTGAACATGATTTTTACAAAACCCCAATATAAAATAATATAACTACTATAATACTGCTCCTATGTACAAGAATATATCTACTATAATACTGCCTCCTATGTACAAGAATATAACTACTATAATACTGCCTCCTATGTACAAGGATATAACTACTATAATACTGCTCCTATGTACAAGAATATATCTACTATAATACTGCTCCTATGTACAGGAATATAACTACTATAATACTGCTCCTATGTACAAGAATATAACTACTATAATACTGCCTCCTATGTACAGGAATATAACTGCTATAATACTGCTCCTATGTACAAGAATATAACTACTATAATACTGCCTCCTATGTACAAGAATATAACTACTATAATACTGCTCCTGTGTACAAGAATATAACTACTATAATACTGCTCCTATGTACAAGAATATAACTACTATAATACTGCCTCCTATGTACAGGAATATAACTACTATAATACTGCCTCCTATGTACAAGAATATAACTACTATAATACTGCTCCTGTGTACAAGAATATAACTACTATAATACTGCTCCTATGTACAAGAATATAACTACTATAATACTGCCTCCTATGTACAAGAATATAACTACTATAATACTGCTCCTATGTACAAGAATATAACTACTATAATACTGCCTCCTATGTACAAGAATATAATTACTATAATACTGCTCCTATGTACAGGAATATAACTACTATAATACTGCCTCCTATGTACAAGAATATAACTACTATAATACTGCTCCTATGCACAAGAATATAACTACTATAATACTGCCTCCTATATACAAGAATATAACTACTATAATACCGCTCCTATGTACAAGAATATAACTACTATAATACTGCTCCTATGTACAAGAATATAACTACTATAATACTGCTCCTATGTACAAGAATATAACTACTATAATACTGCCTCCTATATACAAGAATATAACTACTATAATACCGCTCCTATGTACAAGAATATAACTACTATAATACTGCTCCTATGTACTAGAATATAACTACTATAATACTTCTCCTATGTACAAGAATATAACTACTATAATACTGCCTCCTATATACAAGAATATAACTACTATAATACCGCTCCTATGTACAAGAATATAACTACTATAATACTGCTCCTATGTACTAGAATATAACTACTATAATACTGCTCCTAATGTACAAGAATATAACTACTATAATACTGCCTCCTATGTACAAGAATATAACTACTATAATACTGCTCCTATGTACAAGAATATAACTACTATAATCCTGCCTCCTATGTACAAGAATATAACTACTATAATACTGCTCCTATGTACAAGAATATAACTACTATAATACTGCCTCCTATGTACAAGAATATAACTACTATAATACTGCCTCCTATGTACAGGGATATAACTACTATAATACTGCTCCTATGTACAAGAATATAACTACTATAATACTGCCTCATATGTACAGGGATATAACTACTATAATACTGCCTCCTATGTACAAGAATATAACTAATATAATACTGCTCCTATGTACAAGAATATAACTACTATAATACTGCTCCTATGTACAAGAATATCACTACTATAATACTGCCTCCTATGTACAAGAATATCACTACTATAATACTGCCTCCTATGTACAGGAATATCACTACTATAATACTGCTCCTATATACAAAAATATAACTGCTATAATACTGTGTGAAGACGTATTTTATTGCAAGAAAATTTTGACTAGAACCTTCAGAATCACAGGTGCATATCCATGAAGCAAACATAATAAAAAAAAAAAAATGGCTGCACACCGTTATATATACAAACAATAGAGCTAAGAAATGGGGGTCATTCTAGATAAAAGTGGTACAATATCGACAATAAATCAGTAATGGAAGCTCTTAGCGCACATTCGTGTCGGGCCCATCTACCAGGCGTCAAGGTGGCTTCCGTATTTTATGTTATTTAGTATATTCACGTTGTATCTCGCTCCTGTTTGTGCTCCGTCTCTTACTCTGCGACTCTCTGCGGTGGTTCGTGCTCGGTTCGGGCGGCTTCTTCTAGGCGCCACGCTGGAGGCTTTGTGGTTGTTTGGCATTATTGGTGCACACTTTGGTTGGCTTATGGGGGTCTGGGATGGTTTAATTTGCTGACAAAGAGTCTTTTGCAGGTCAAGGAGATGGCACACTCATCTCCGGGCTCCTCTAGATCTGCCTTTGTCAGGCTCTTACCCCTCATGCCAGATGGCCAAAAAAAATGCTAATTTCCCTTTTTTCCCTAATTGAATTGATGTGTCTGAGCCGGGACTGCGGAGCGCGTGATATTGAAATAAGAGGCCCGGACACCTTTGTCAGAGACACGCACGCTGTGCAATGTATGGCTCTTTGCGTCTGGGCAAACATGGCAGTGTAAACTCCCTTTACCTTAAATGATCCTCTTTAGAATCCGGCGAGGAAGGAACGCTCACTATTACATTAAGCTTATGTATTACAATTCCATGAATCCGGCATCTGATCATCCAGGAATTCTGAAAGTCTGGCAGAAACCTTCAAGAAAATCTGGAAGCGGAAGACAGCGTCTATTAGGAGACTGGTCTGATAGCAGCTGTTCTGACTGGGCCCCCACCAGTCACGGCAATAGGGGTCCCGCCTCCCATTTGATTGAGTCAGGTAAACAGGCAGAAGTTCGGTACTGAACAGACAGACAGAACAGCGATCCTTCACTGGTAACCTAAGCTCTGGCAAGGCGCGAGAGGACAGAGCAGCATTTATAGCAGGCATGCTCAACCTGCGGCCCTCCAGCTGTTGCAAAACTACAACTCCCAACGTGCCGCTGACAGCCCCAGCTGTTGTGAAACTACCACTCCCAGACTGCTATCACACTTTCCATCTCTTGTGAAACTACAACTCCCAGCTTGGCCTGACAGTCTCCAGCTGTTGCAGAACCACTACTCCCAGCATGTACTGACAGCTTGCAGTTGTTCCACAACTACATCTCCCATAATGGCCAGACAGGCTCCATCTGTTGTGAAACTACAGCTCCCAACATGCTCTGACAATCTGCATACTCCTAGTATGTCCGGTTGTAGGCTCTAGCTGTAAGTGTTTCTCATTGAAAGCTGGGTGACAACCAATATAGTCACAGTTATCAGTCTGTACGGTGGTTGTCAGCCGGCTTTTCTGGGCTTCTCATTGACAGTACAGTGAGGCACCAGTCCATGCTGCATTTGTGTCCTTCATCTTGGAAGGAGGAGGATGGGATTCCCTCTAATTCCTCATGTAATACACATGCCGCTGATCAATACTTCCACTAGATGACTGATCAGCGGCAGCGCCATTCAAGGCCTCTCCCTTCATTTCCCAGGGCTGGCAGATGGCACCAGAGCTGCTCAGTACTATTGTCCTTTCCCCTGGTTGGATCAATATGCAGTGAAAGGGTGGCAGCCATAATACGCAGGCTGGTGTATTGACTATCTGTCCCCGGTCCATAGCTGACAGGTCAGTGATAGCCCCGGGAGGTCAGGGGCATCCGCAAGAGAATAGGTGGACTGGATTAACACTGGAAAGTCCAGGGATATCCTTTACCAACAACCTGCAGCTCTCCAGCTGTTGTGCAACTACAACTCTCAGCATGCCCTTGCATGCAAGGAGTTGTAGTAGCTCAAAAGCTGGAAAGGTACATGCTATATGCATACATGCTCAGCTGTAAATAAAATGGAATGTACAGTTATATACAGTGTATCGAAATTTCTATCAAATACAATGTATAACACAACACTTCTATTATATACAATGTATCAAATTCCTATCAAATATAATGTATACACTTCTATAACATGCAATCAGGGGTGCACCACGAATGAGGTCAGGTGAGGGCAATAGCACCAGGTAGGGGGACAGCAGAAGGGCCATGGGCTTAAGGGAAGGGGTTAGGTTAAAGGGGTTCTTCGGGAATTAAGAAAAGAAAAATACTTAAATATTACTTCATTATAAATATATTCCCAAATACCTTACATTAGTTGTAATGGCTCGTTTTGTATGCGGAGCAATCATTAGCAGAAATAAAATAGCCGCCATCCTATCAGTACACACATAACCTGTCCTAATCACACAGCAGGACAAGTTACTTCACAACACTGAGCTAAAGAGCTGCCTCATCCTCCTCTCTGCTCTGCCTGTCAGGGATTATGATCCTGAATACAGATGATAGGATCTTTAGCTGAATCTCTGTAGAAATGAAGTTAATGAGCAGATGTGGCTAATGAGCAGCAGCACTTCAGTCTCCATTACCACAGCCTGTCCTGTCCGTCCTCTCTGTACTTCATGTCTCCTCATGAACTCCATTCCTACACAGATTCAGATGAAGATCTCATCATCTGTATTCAGGATCATAATCCCTGACAGGCAGAGTAGAGAGGAGGATGAGGCAGCTCTGTAGCTCAGTGTTGTGAAGTAGCTTGTCCTGCTGTGTGATTAGGACAGGTTTTGTGTCTACTAATTGGACGGCAGCCATATTGTTTCTCCCATTGATTGCTCCCCAGACAAACCGAGCCATTATAACTAATGAAAGGTATTTGGGAATATATTTATAATGAAGTAATATTTCAATATTTTCATTTTCTTAATTCCCGGAGAACCCCTTTAAGAAATTGGCATTGGGGGACGAGGGGGCCCTTTCAGTTTTCGCTTCAGGCAGCAGAAAGGCTAGGTGCACCCCTGCATACAATGTATCCAATTTCTATAAGATACAATGTATAACACGTCGATAACATACTATGTATAACACAACACTTCTATTATATACAATGTATCAAATTTCTATAAAATACAATGTACAGTGAAATTCCTTGATTCTGGTATCCTGAATTTTAGAATGATTATAGAGAAGCATATATACAATACATAAAATCTGCTATTTGTCATGATGGGAGTTGTAGTTTTGTAAACAGAGCCGCAGGTTCTTACTGTGAGATCTGTGGCATTTTAAGGATTAGTTTCATACACAAACTAACACAATTGATATCAATGTATTGTTACAAAGCTCTATAGTATGTAGTGAATCAATGTGACTATCACTCCCATCATGCTTCTGGATGGAGCACAGGGTTCACATTCCCTTTACTATGACTGGGACGAGTTTCCTCTTGCTCTCATTGTCGCCACCTACTGAGGGAGCAATGCACTGCTGCCCAAAAGAGCGGGGGAGGGGAGGTGACAACTGCGGCCGGCCTGTCTCATTCATCATTTTCCACGCCAGTTTACGGCAAGGGAGCTGGCGTAGTTTAAAGCATGTCGCACGGGCAGCAAGAGCCTCTACAGGACCAGCAGTGCAGAGGGTTTAAGACCAGCATTCCCAGGCTTCTGAATGGCACATCCCCTGCTCCAAAATCTCCCTATAACGAGACATGACGGCCACGGTAAACCCTAGCAAAGCTGGGGATATAATGGGCGTACATAGTAAATGCATCTATTACAACCTCCACCAGCTAGATCAGTGCTGTAAGAGATGGTGGGAGTTGTAGTTGAGCATCAGTTGGGAGGACAAGCTTTCTCCAGCCCCAGCTTCCAGGGGGCTTTGTCCTAGATAAACCTGATGGCCAAGCTTCCGATTGTAATCCCCATCCGTTTACAGAGAGGATTTGCCTGTGTCCACACGGAGCTGGCGAGGCCTGTGCTACAATGGGCAGGAATTACAAGGACTACTTTAATATTTAATGGACTTCCTGCCCCCATTGGCTGAGGGCTGAGAGGACATCTGCCCAGAGCCATCCCCACCAGGACGAGCAGACATATGGCTGCAGGAGGACACATAGCTCCCACTTAATGATTCCTCTTTGCATCAATAATAGATGCCAAACACAGGTCCGATTGTTCCTGACTGAGACGGATGACATGGATGTTGGCTCTGCCATATGGCCGCACCAGAAGAACGGAGCAACGCGTTTTATGACAGCGACAGCAATGCTGCTTATCCTAAAGAACGTCATAAGGTCGCCTTGGAGGTGCAAGAAAATGGAGCAATCCTGTATGAGTGCACCCATAAATCTACGCACATCACCCTCGGGGGACATGGCGGTGTCGGGGCATGGATATAAAGTGTCCCAGCTTCCAGCAGAGATGGAAAGATAAACTTCAGCCACAAATGGTTTTCTAGTGGATCAATAGTATGGGATAACGGGGAGTTGGGCAATGGAGAGGTTTCACTGTAGATAATAGATATGAGATAGATAGATAGATAATAGATAGATAGATATGAGATAGATAGATAGATAGATAGATAGATATGAGATAGATAGGAGATAGATACAGACGTGGACAAAATTGTTGGTACCCTTTGGTCAATGAAAGAAAAAGTCACAATGGTCACAGAAATAACTTTAATCTGACAAAAGTAATAATAAATTAAAATTCTATAAATGTTAACCAATGAAAGTCAGACATTGTTTTTCAACCATGCTTCAACAGAATTATGTAAAAAAATAAACTCATGAAACAGGCATGGACAAAAATGATGGTACCCCTAGAAAACACAGAACATAATGTGACCAAAGGGACATGTTAATTCAAGGTGTGTCCACTAATTAGCATCACAGGTGTCTACAACCTTGTAATCAGCCATTGGGCCTATATATATGGCTCCAGGTAATCACTGTGTTGTTTGGTGATATGGTGTGTACCACACTCGACATGGACCAGAGGAAGCAAAGGAAAGAGCTGTCTCAAGAGATCAGAAAGAAAATTATAGACAAGCATGTTAAAGGTAAAGGCTATAAGACCATCTCCAAGCAACTAGATGTTCCTGTGAGTACAGTTGCACATATTATTCATAAGTTTAAGATCCATGGGACTGTAGCCAACCTCCCTGGACGTGGCCGCAGGAGGAAAATTGATGACAAATCTAAGAGACGGATAATCCGAATGGTAACAAAAGAGCCTAGAAAGACTTCTAAAGAGATTCAAGGTGAACTTCATGCTCAAGGAACATCAGTGTCAGATCGCACCATCCGTCGTTGTTTGAGCCAAAGTGGACTACATGGGAGACGACCAAGGAGGACACCATTGTTGAAAACGAATCATAAAAAAGCAAGACTGGAATATGCCAAACTACATGTTGACAAGCCACAAAGCTTCTGGGAGAATGTCCTGTGGACAGATGAGACAAAAATCGAAGTTTTTGCCAAGGCACATCAGCTGTATGTTCACAGACGAAAAAATGAAGCATATCAAGAAAAGAACACTGTCCCTACTGTGAAACATGGAGGAGGCTCTGTTATGTTCTGGGGCTGCTTTGCTGCGTCTGGCACAGGGTGTCTTGAATCTGTGCAGGGTACAATGAAATCTCAAGACTATCAAGGAATTCTAGAGAGAAATGTACTAGCCAGTGTCAGAAAGCTTGGTCTCAGTCGCAGGTCATGGGTCTTGCAACAGGACAATGACCCAAAACACACCGCTAAAAACACCCAAGAATGGCTAAGAGGAAAAAATTGGACTATTCTAAAGTGGCCTTCTATGAGCCCTGACCTCAATCCTATTGAGCATCTTTGGAAGGAGCTGAAACATGCAGTCTGGAAAAGGCACCCTTCAAACCGGACACAACTGGAGCAGTTTGCTCATGAGGAGTGGGCCAAAATACCTGCTGAGAGGTGCAGATGTCTCATTGACAGTTACAGGAAGCGTTTGATTGCAGTGATTGCCTCAAAAGGTTGCGCAACAAAATATTAAGTTAGGGGTACCATCATTTTTGTCCATGCCTGTTTCATGAGTTTATTTTTTTACATAATTCTGTTGAAGCATGGTTGAAAAACAATGTCTGACTTTCATTGGTTAACATTTATAGAATTTTAATTTATTATTACTTTTGTCAGATTAAAGTTATTTCTGTGACCATTGTGACTTTTTCTTTCATTGACCAAAGGGTACCAACAATTTTGTCCACGTCTGTATATAGATAAAAGATAGATGATAGATAGATAGATAGATAGATAGATAGATAGATAGATGATAGATAGATAGATAGATACAGTATCTCACAAAAGTGAGTACACCCCTCTCATTTTTGTAAATATCTATTATGTTGGGACAACACTGAAGATCTGACCCTTTGATACAATGTAGAGCAGTCAGTGCACATTTGATGTGTCCTCAAAATAACTCCACACACAGCCATTAATGTCTAAACTGCTGGCAACAAAAGTGAGTACACTCTAAGTGAAAATGGCCAAATTGTACCTAAAGTGTCAATATTTTGTGTGGCCACCATTTTTTTCCGGCATTGCCTTAACTCTCTTGGGCATGGAGTTCACAAGAGCTTCACAGGTGGCCACCGGAATCCTCTTCCACTCCTCCATGATGACATCACGGAAGCTGGTGGATGTTAGAGACCTTGCGCTTCTCCACCTTTCGTTTGAGGAGGCCCCACAGATGCTCAGTAGGGTTTAGGTCTGGAGACATGCTTGGCCAGTCCGGCACCTTTACCCTCAGGAGGCAGTGGTCATCTTGAAGGTGTGTTTGGGATCTACAGTAGATCATGTTGGAATACTGCCCTGCAGTCCAGTTTCTGAAGGGAGGGGATCATGCTCTGTGTGGCATTCACAGTTCCCTCAAAGAACTGTAGTCCCCCCACAGTCGGCAGCGCTCACGCAGCTCCAAACCTTGACGCTCCCACCATGATTGACTGTAGGCAAGGTGCCCTTGTCTTTGTGCTCCTCACCTGGTCGCCGCTGCACACACTGGACACCATCTGAACCAGATAAGTTTATCTTGGTCTCATCAGACCACAGGACATTGTTCCAGTAATCCATGTCCTTCTGCTTGTCTTCAGCTAACTGTTTGCGGACTTTCTTGTGCATCATCTTTTGAAGAAGCTTCCTTCTGGGACGACAATCATGCAGACCAATTTGATGCAGTGTGCGGTGTATGTTCTGAGCACTGACAGGCGGACCCCCCACCGCTGAAACCTCTGCAGAACTCATACCTCTATGGATATGACGCTGAGCACGTGCACTCACCTTCTTTGGTTGACCATGGCAAGGTCTGTTCTCAGTGGAACCTGTCTTGCTAAACCGCTGTATGGTCTTAGTGACTGTGCTGCAGCAATCTTCTTATAGCCGGGGACATCTATATGTAAAGCAAGAGAGTTATTTGCCATGAGGAGCCATGTGTCACGGAAGGTGTACAGAAAACTAGAAGACACAAAATGAAGATCCGACTGACTGGATCCAAAACTAAGGAACAAAAGGGAGAGCCCTGCAACAGACCTGGCACTCTCCCTAACTGCTCAGCCTATGCAAAAATCTCAATGGTAGATGATCGCATATCCTCGTTCCTCGACTGTATAAGACCTGAACACCCTATAATAGTGAGGGGACACGACCACCGGCTCCCTACACTTGATACGGAGGGAGTCAGGGTCACCTGGGATCCAGCAAACAGGAAAACACAAATGAATGAACAAAACTTATCTGTAGAAGACTCAGTAGTAGCATCCAGCATGCACACACTCCAGGAAGTTGAATATAAACCGCAAAGTGATGCAGTCTGGGGAGGGATTTAAAGGGATGCAATCAGTGCAACTACATGACAGCTGAGAGAGGCTAACGAGATGAGAAAACGAAAGCACAACAAAAGGAACCTCAAGGAGGAGGATTCTGAAGAACGTCTGTCAGAGCTTCTCAGATGTCTGGTGTTGACACCATGTTGCACTTCCATTGACCAGTATAAGAGAGCCTGAGAGCAATAACACCAAATTTAACACACCTGATCCCCATTCACACCTGCAACCTTGTAACACTAAGGCTGGGTCCACACCTGAGCGTTTTACCGTGCGTTCCTACGCGCTGTAAAATGCTCAACAGGCAAAAACCAATGTTTCCCTATGGGCATGGTTCTTACCTGAGTGTTTTACAGCGCGTAAAACGCCCTATGCCCCAAGAAGTACAGGAGCTTCTTTGGGGCGTATTGTCGGGCGTTCCCGCCCATAGACTTCAGCGGGAACGCACCTAAATGGGCGTTTGCTTGTTTCCGCCCATTAAAAACGCCCGATACAAACGCCTGTAAAAAGCGCTTTTCGAATATGGTCAGGTGTGAACCCAGAGGAGTCACATGAAACCAGGGAGGGAAAATGGCTAATTGGGCACAATTTGGCCATTTTCACTTAGGGGTGTCCTCACTTTTGTTGCCAGCGGTTTAGACATTAATGGCGGTGTGTGGAGTTACTTTCAGGGCACGCCAAATTTACACTGTTATACAAGCCGTACACTGACTGCTGTACATTGTAACAAAGTGTCAGAGCTTCAGTGATGTCCCATAAAAAGATATATTAAAATATTTACAAAAATTAGAGGGGTGTACTCACTTTTGTGAGATACTGTAGATCGATATGAGATAGATAGATAGATAGATAGATAGGAGATAGATAGTAAATAGATAGATAGATCCTCCGGTGGGCTCAGGCTACAATATTATAGTGGGCTCCAAAGATTCCAGGAAAAAAAAATCCATTTGACTACCTTTGGTTTTATTAATGATAAAGGGGTTAGGCCTTGAGAATAATTTCCTCTGGTAGAAACCAGAACCCTAGTCCAACATTGGACAAATAGAAAAAGATTAGGTAGGAGATAGATATGAGATAGATAGATAGATAGATAGATAGATAGATATGAGACAGGTAGACAGATACAGTAGATGTCACCTCCAGGCGGAGAACACTCTTACTCAGGGATCAGTGATAATCTGGATGGAGGGTTATGAATCTGACATCACATACAATGGAGATTCTCCACCAGATGCTTCCAGTAAAGATCAGAAAATCTAATCTAAGTGCAGGGAGCAGCTGAGCCGGCGCAGGCGCTGGGTGCAGGACGTGAATATCCTAATGAATTTATTGCATATTTCCACTGCTTCATTGTGTGTAAATCCGGGGCTGAGAAATGAGGATTTCATTGTCCTCTCCGTTATGAGAACATCTGCTTCTCCCCCAGGATCCTCATTACTGTACATGGAGACGCTATGGGTTGGCATACATTTGCATATGAATTTGGTGGATTTGTGATTCATTGTGCCCACACTGTATAATGTCATCTCCGGCCTCTGTACAGGAGCCTCTTATATGAGGTTTACAGACTCCACGATGAGCCACATTTTATAGTAAATGTACATAATATAGTCTTTCAGCTAGTGTGCTCTATTCATATGGAAAGATGTCCCCACCCCCACACTGCCGCTTCCAACTTAGAGTTCCCCTTTAATCTTGAACATGATTTTCTTTTTATAGTGCATATAAAAAGTCTACACACCCCGGTTGAAATGTCAGGTTTCTGTGATGTAAAAAAATTAGACAAAGATAAATCACTTCAGAACATTTTCCACCTTTTATGTGACCTATAAACTGTACAACTCAATGGAAAAACAAACTGAAATCTTTTAGGTAGAGGGAAGAAAAAATATAAAAATAAAATACTATGGCTGCATAAGTGTGCACACCCTGAAACTACTACTTTGTGGAAGCCCCTTTAGATGTTATTACAGCACTCAGTCTTTTTGGGTATGAGTCTATCAGCATGGCACATTTTGACTTGGTAAGATTTGACCACTCTTCTTTGCAAAAACACTCCAGATCTGTCAGATGGCGAGGGCATCTCCTGGGCACAGCCCTCTTCAGATCACCCCACAGATTTTATATCGGATTCAGGTCTGGGCTCTGGCTGGGCCATTCCAAAACTTTCATCTTCTTCTGGTGAAGCCATTCTTTGGTTGATTTGGATGTATGCTTTGGGTCGTTGTCATGCTGAAAGATGAAGTTCCTCTTCATGTCCAGCTTTCTAGCAGAAGCCTGAAGGTTTTGGGCCAATATTGACTGATATTTGGAACTGTTCATAATTCCCTCTAGCTTAACTAAGGCCCCAGTTCCAGCTGAAGAAGAACAGCCCCTTGGCATGATGCTGCCCCCACCATGCTTCACTGTGGGGATGGGGTTCTTCTGGTGATGGGCAGTGTTGTTTTTGGGCCAAACATATCTTTTGGAATTATGGCCAAAAAGTTCCACCTTGGTTTCATCAGACCAGAACACCTTTCCCCACATGCTTTTCGGAGACTTCAGATGTGTTTTTGCACAATGTAGCCTGGCTTGGATGTTTTTCTTGGTATGAAAAGGCTTTCGTCTTGCCGCTCTACCCCATAGCCCAGACATATGAAGAATACGGGAGATTGTTGTCTCATGGACCACACAGCCAGGACTTGCCAGATATTCCTGCAGCTCCTTTAATGTTGCTGTAGGCCTCTTGGTCGCCTCCCAGACCAGTTTTCTTCTTGTCTTTTCATCAGTTTTGGAGGGACGTCCAGTTCTTGGTGATGTCACTGTTGTGCCATATGTTCTCCACTTGATGATGACGGTCTCCACTGTGTTCCATGGTATATCTAATGCCTTGGACATTCTTTTGTACCCTTCTCCTGACTGATACCTTCTAACAATGAGATCCCTCTGATGCTTTGGAAGCTCTCTGTGGACCACGGCTTCTGCTGTGGGATGGGACTAAGAACACTTCAGGAAAGACCAACTAGAGCAGCTGCACTTTATTTGGGGTTAATCAGAGGCCCTTTACACGATGGCCGGTGTATGCCGACTGCTATGTAACAGGATTCTGAATGTGATTGCTGAATTCTGAACACGGCTTCATCGCCAGTTATTAGAGGGTGTGCACACTTATGCAACCACATTATTTTAGTTTTTTTAGTTTTCTTCCCTAAACTTAAAAGATTTCAGTTTGTTTTTCAATTGAGTGGTGCAGTTTATAGGTCACATTAAAGGTGGAAAAAGTTCTGAAATGATTTATCTTTGTCTCATTTTTTTACAGCACAGAAACCTGACATTTTAACAGGGGTGTGTAGACTTTTTATATCCACTGTAGGTCCAACATTTTGAACCAATTAATTTCTTAAAATGGAGTTATACAGAGCTCCAAATCCCTTCAATTACATAAGATTCTTGCCACCACTAGAGGGAGCTCACCACATAGGGATCTATACAACTCCCATTCAACTCTATTATAAACTTGTCTAGTCTGACACTGCCTCCATCTTTCCCCTACTTCTTGAGTACAGTTGGTAGATTAGAATCAGGGCAAAAAAGAAAGGGAGCATGACGCCAGGATCAGACTCCACAGGGTTTGTTTGTAGTCTGTAATCAAGGAGACACATAGGTTGGCCTAGGAGCTGTAGACACAAAACGGCAGGAGGTTTTCAAGACCATTTGAAAAGTTGCTTTATTTAGTATTTTAGATACATAGTAGCAATATAAAAAAGCTGCGAAAGTAAACACCCTGTAGTCCAAGTTGTGCTGCCAAACCTGATTACCTCTGGTTTACTGTGGGGAAGATTTAGGGGTACAGCGGGGGATCGGGCAGGGGCTTGGTTGATCAATCTTTAGCCAAAAACTGGTTACAGTTTATTTATTTTTTTAATCTAGAAAGAAACTGAAAGCCAGAAATGATATTACTCGCCTCGGTCATCCTTTCAGCATGTATTTACCATCCCATCCCTCCGAATTCCTGCTGACACCATCCATACATCACACTCATCCAGCGATCTGTTTCCAATTGATTTGGGGGAGGGAAGGAGTCAAAAGTATACACCTGCTGCCACTTAGAGATAATTTATAGCAGCCCTGCATGAGGCTTTTGGACATCAGCCATAATCACACCCTGGATGTGGGCAGCGGGTGTTCAACGGCCACAGCGCGCCGACACGCAACCTGCATGAGCACCATCCTTAAAGGAGATGTTCAGCTGTGAATAACTTTTCCTTTAAAGGGGTCACATTCTGTGTTGATTGATTTCTTATATCTTTGTAGCAGCTGATGCTCAGTTTTTGTGATACAGAGCTCCAAATCCCCTGCATAGAGTTGGACGATAAAATAATAACTGCCTGCAGCCAACACTAGGGGGAGCTCCCCGCACACAGGTTTAGGAGGAGTTCACACTTCAGTTATTTCCATCAGTCATTGTGAGCCAAAACCATTAGTGAAGCCTCCACAGAGATCAGGTTTAATGGAAAGATTTCCTCCTGTTCTGTGTTTCTAACCCGCCCCTGGTTTTGGCTCACAATACCTGGATGGAAATAACTGAAGTGTGAACGCAGCCTTACTGAGTTCTGCAGGAGCTGTAGACATTGTTGCGCAGAGAGCTCCCACTAGTGGCGACTTTAAAGCTGGCATTACATTGAATTTGATAAAATTGAGGAGGGGGGTGAAGTGTCTGTGGATTCCTATGGAACATTAGAGACTGATTAGAGATGGCACCAATGCCTCGCCACCATCATTCACAAAGGAACCAGTGTCCTTTTCTGTCCCCATTACGCCATAATATGCATTTAGATGATGTTCCGCTCTCAGTTCATTGGGTTCTGTGAAATGTATAAATCAGCAGCACAAATCTCTGATTTCTGGAGAGTTGGTTGCAATTAGAGATGAGCAAATTTCACGTTATGAAATTCGTTCACGCTTAGTTTGGTGGTAAAAGCAGAATTGTGGACCATAACGCAATTTTATGGCGGAATGCATAACTTTAATTATTCATTCTGCCATAATAGAAGTCTATGGGCTGCATAATGGACCCGTTCTGTTTCCGTTAAGCAAGAGAGGACTCCCCTGCATAACGGAAACGGGACGGATCCGTTTGGCAGCCCATAGACTTCTATTATGACGGAACGAATAACGGAATGCCTCTAAAGGCATTCCGTTATGCGTTCAGTCATAGAATTGTGCTGTGGTCCGTGGTAACGGAATCCATAATGCAATTCTGCTTTTACCACCACACGAAGCGTGAACGAACTTCAAAATATGAAATTTGCTCATCTCTAATTACAATGTATCAGTGCATGTAAAATGTATCAGACTGGGTTCCAGACAGTTTTGCTTGCAGAGGATGGTCTAACAGGATAATGCCCCAGCCACACGGCGGAAACTGTCAAGGAACACGAGATCAAGGGGATGACTTGTCTCCAAATTCTCCAGATTTTACTCCGATGGTCGTCCATGCAACTTGCAGGATCTGCTGCCGGATACTTCAGAAGTCTGGTGGAGTCCAGGCCGTAAAGGCTATGTACCATTATTATTTTTATATATATATTTATTTATATTAGAGCATTGTACGCAGTTTGAGCTAAAAAGATTTTTTTTTTTATTGATCTTTATTAAATGTGGCATCCTTTTTTCTGTACAGAGCTGACATACTCAAGTACAGGGGTAGGCAACCTCCGGCACTCCCAGCATGCATACTTGCTCTGCTCTTCTAAGAACTCTCATAGAAATGAATGGAGAATGCTGGGAACTGTAGTTTCACAACAACTGGAGTGCCGAAGGTTGCTGATCCTTGCTCTAGTAGCACCCTTTGGATTTTCTGTCTTTTCCGTCAGACCGGGAGCTGACGGACTCCTTATCTCTGCTCTCTGACCGTATAAACACTCATAGCTCAGTTCTCTTACTGATAAGAATGTGGCTTAAATAAATGTTTATGACCTCTTAGTAGTTTAGAGATGAGGTTTATTAGACCATGGACACAAAGTGAAAGTACCAGTCAGACAGGTAGAAAAACAGTTAACCCTTTGTGATAGAACAACTCAATATTTTTTATGAAGGCCAATTGAAAAAATGATTTTTAGGCCAAAAATGAGTAACATGCAATCATAAAAAAAAAAAAAAAAACTTGCCTCCGAAGGTGTACATAAAAGGAGAGAGACAGGGACCCACAGAATACTAGGCAGGTGGTTGTAATGTTATGGCTGACCGACAGTACGGTATACATAACATGAAGACTCCCCCTCCCCCTTTACCATATGAAGCATGGCAGCTGCTGTCCGTCGTCCGGGCCATCCTGTCATCTAATATAATTACAATAGGGGATGGCCTCAATAGATCAAAAAGCTGAATCTCCTAATTAGATTAGGTCACCAGCGTCTCATGTGCCTCGCTGTATAATCACTGGGGGGGGGGGGGGGGTATATGGACAATTGGCCACACATTAGGCCACCCATGTGGACGATGCCATAACCATTTCCGGGGACAGTCGTCCATTATCATTTCATCAGCATTGATCATTGATATAATATCTTCTGCCAAGAAAATCCCAAACTGTCCATTAAGGATCCCACCCGGCTTTCCCAGGACCCTGAATAGCAAATCTAACGCCATTGGGAATAGAGAATGAATGATCGCATTAGTTAGAGTCATTGACGACACTCATGCGCTGTTCCGGTAGCCATAGGGGTTGTCAACCAACTCTCCCAGAAAGAGATATAATGGAGTGACGGACGAGGAGGAGACGGGGGCTCGTAATTTATATGTAAACTGAGAGAATTTCCATATTAGATACGATTTCCTTACTGACAAGTCTCTTTGTTACAATCTGTAGGTTGGACTCGGACTCTCCGGACCCTGCTGACTCAGCAGACGCATGGACGTCATATATTAGCATTGAATCGCTCCTTTGTCTTCTTCGTGGTTCAGCTGGGTCATTGATATTCCTTTTCCTTACACACGAATGGCTGTGACATAACAGGGGAGCAGCCGGAAAAGTGGGGCCCTTTAAGAAATAATATTGTAATAAGCCATAGTCCCCCGGGACATGGTTTATAGTGCGAGCTCTCGCTCCCTCAGAGGAGGATCCTGTATGATTCATGGAGGACTAGACCAGGGTAGGCAACCTCCGATACTCCAGCTGTTGTGAAACTATAACTCCCAGCATGCATACATGCTCTGTTCTTCTCAGAACTCCCATAGAAATGAATGGGGTATACTGGGAATTGTAGTTTTACAACAACTTAGTGCCGAAGGTTGCAAACCCCGGCACTAGACCCAAACACTATAGCGTGCATGCCGACAGAATGGAGGTGGTCATCTCACCTTGTAAGTCCAGGATCGCCCATTCTGAAATAGGACCCACATCCGTGAGAACCTATCGATGACATAGTCTTTGAGTAGGTCACAAATATCTGCGCTGGAAACCTGCCATATGTATTATCCCCGCGCTGGAAACCTGCCATATGTATTATCCCCGCACTGTGACACCGCTGCGTGCATTATCCCCCGCACTGTGACACCGCTGCGTGCATTATCCCCCGCACTGTGACACCGCTGCGTGCATTATCCCCCGCACTGTGACACCGCTGCGTGCATTATCCCCCGCACTGTGACAACCGGCTGCGTGCATTATCCCCGCACTGTGACACCGCTGCGTGCATTATCCCCGCACTGTGACACCGCTGCGTGCATTATCCCCGCACTGTGACACCGCTGCGTGCATTATCCTTATCCCCCGCACTGTGACACCGCTGCGTGCATTATCCCCGCACTGTGACACCGCTGCGTGCATTATCCCCCGCACTGTGACACCGCTGCGTGCATTATCCCCGCACTGTGACACCGCTGCGTGCATTATCCCCGCACTGTGACACCGCTGCGTGCATTATCCCCGCACTGTGACACCGCTGCGTGCATTATCCCCGCACTGTGACACCGCTGCGTGCATTATCCCCGCACTGTGACACCGCTGCGTGCATTATCCCCGCACTGTGACACCGCTGCGTGCATTATCCCCGCACTGTGACACCGCTGCGTGCATTATCCCCGCACTGTGACACCGCTGCGTGCATTATCCCCGCACTGTGACACCGCTGCGTGCATTATCCCCGCACTGTGACACCGCTGCGTGCATTATCCCCGCACTGTGACATCACTATGGACAGGGCTGGTTACTATGTATATATCTCATGAAGTTGTCAGGCAGAATATGCTTAGTAACCAAATAAAAAAAAGGGGGGGGGGGAATTAACCCTTTAAAATCAAGATCATTTTCCGTGAAGCAGGAGAAGCGTGGAGTGATATCTGTAGGACACATTACTGTACCTCCGATCAGCAGACAGAGGAGGCATTCATGGCAGGGCCGACCAGGGGCGAGTCACAAAACGCCTCATTGTCTTACCAGTGCTCAATGAACGGAGGCGGCATTGACGCAATCACACAGTCTCAAGCTCTGGCGGTGTAGGTGACGGGAGTCTCAGTGAAAGTCTATGAAGCACCCAAGTATGCTGCACATAGTGCAAACAGTCAGCATGGAGGACATGCAGGGGGCAGGCGTCTTCCTGCTACTCCTGGCCTATGAGAGCACACATATGAAGTGTTGGGATCGGAACATTGGATTTTAAACCAACTTTTCATGTAAAAACATTTTTTTTGTTCTTATTTTCCTTATAAAAATAAAATGATAAAATACTGTAGTTCTCACATTGACCACTAGGGCACACTCAAGAGCTTGACACTTGTCAATCTGCACATCTCTCTTTACAGCAATGCTGCAAAAAGTGAAAGGAAAGGAACGCTCCAGGCAAGACGGACTGTGTTATGCCTTGGGTGTTCTTCGGATCACGATGCTGCGGTGGAATTACTAGAGCATTAGACTGGACAATCACGTCAATCCCATCAACCCATGAATGATAAAGATCAGATCCCCAAATCTACAGTGCAAAACTAATATGGTTACTCAGGGAAAACAGAGACCCCATTGTGGCTGCTTCAGCTCATTACTTTGCAACACCAAGATAACAAAAAAACAAAACACAGCTATAATATAATTAAAAAGAAAGTTTCATTGAAGCCAATTATAAATAAATGCACCGCATGTCTGTAGATAGGAGAGAGTTCAATGTGCTCACAACAGAAAGTCAAACTTTGCAAACAAGTGAATATAGTGCCTTTCCCGTACAGGAGAAGCAGAAGGGCTCATTCACACTTTTATAAATAGAAAATATAAGTTAGTAAACTTCTCAAACATAAAAGAAAAGAAATACAGTAACAATAACCTTGTACATTGCACACATCTGGAGTGTGCACAGCGCGGGAATATATTCTTCCAAGCACACTGCACATTAAATGTTGAAAGCATAGTGTCTGCCTATGCCATCATTATACACCTTAAAGGGATTGTCCACATGCGGAGTTCAGCCTGCCCCCCCGTCACATCGCTCAACCTGTGGAGATGAGCACGCTTACCTTCTCTCCTCTGCTGGGTTCTGCCTCCTTTGGTCACCTGCTGCCATGTGTCAACATCCAGTTTGACAGGGACTTTGTGTGCTGCTGCAGCCAGTGAGTGGCTGCAGTGGTGACGTGCCCCCCCACCATGCATCATGTAACCCAATGATGTAATGCACGGGGAATACATCACTGCTGCGGCCAGTCATTGGTTGCAGTGGCACACATAAACCCCCGCCAAACCGGACATTGACAAGTGAGGCTGGAACGCATCAGTAGGGGACTGAAGGAGCCAGAACCAGCGGCAGGCACAGATACGCATGCTTTACTCCCGGCGGTGTGGGGTGGGGGAGGGAACAGAAGGACCCTGTATGCGGACAACGATAAAAAAAAAAAAAGAAAAAACAACAGTCACCGTAAATTACTGATCCTGAGTTACAGCCGCTATTACACTTCAGAGCTGCATTCTTAATTCTGCTGACTGCCAGTGGAAACCGTCAGTAAGCTTACTGAAAAACATACTTAGCTGAGCTCTCTTAAAGGGATTATCCAGTCCTAAACCCCCCATATGCAAGGCCCCCCCACACTGAATATACTTACCCGGGTCCCCACACCGCTGCTGAAGCTTCTCCCAGTGCCAGGATGAAAACATCCAGGGACGAGCCTCCTAAGCATCGCATGTGACGCTAGGGAGGCTTGTCCCCATCCCTGCCTGCAGTTGGCTGCTCCCCCCCTATAGCGGGGATGGGGGTAAGTATATTCAGCGTGGGGGGCCCGCCGTATGGGGAAAGGGGGGGGGCTTTTTTTTTTTTGGGGATCGGTTAACCCCTTTAATGCAAACAGGCCGTAGGCATTCAGATTACTGTATTGTGCCTAGTGTAAAGGTGACTCTTTCTAGACTGGAGATCAGAATGGCGCTGGGCGGTGAAGAGGCGCTAATGAGGCGGCAGCGCGCACCCCTGTAAAAGCAGTCCAGATGAATGATCGCCTCTGCAGACACCGAACAAGCAGGGGATGAGCTCTATGGATGAAAATGGGTCACAAAACCTTTTGTGACTCAAGCAATGCGATGACTCAAGTGGATTAATGAGGAAAGGTAAAACCAGCGCTCAGCGGCGAAACTAAACTTTAAAGTAAGAACAATAATTAAAAGACCAAACAAAAAAAAAAAAAAAAAAAACACGGTTCAGTTAACATTACGAGCCACGACTGCCGGAGAAGTGGCAGCTCATTAAAAGTCCGTTTTTTGTTTTCAGTCCTTAATTTCACGGCTCAGTGGAGGTTCTCGGCTGTCCTCGGCTCCTCGCTTGCGTTGAGGTTTTGGGCAACTCCGTAAGTGCAAATCTGCATAAATCAGAGAAGGAAATTACTGGTCAGTGTTGGAAAGATGAGGTCACACAGGCATCAAGCGAGCTCATCTGCCACGGAAAATGTGAGGTTACGTGCCCAAGCAGTAATCTCTTCTGGGCTGTCACACCCGTCATTTGGCTCAGCGGGTGGGGTGGACAACGCCAGCACAGGCAGATGATGTGGTCATAGCCCCCCCAAGTTAAAAGAAGTTGTGCAGGATGAGAAAACACATGTCCGCTTTCATTGAAAATTAGCGCCGCAGGTCGTGTGCTGTGCTGTACTGCAGCTTAGTCCTATTCACTTCAAAAGGAGCTGAGCTGCAATACCAGATGCAACCCGTGGACAGGTGTGGCGCTGCTGTACAAATCACATCACTAGAGCTGCAACTGCCAACATGAAAGTGTGGAAACCGGTGAACAGACCGTCATTCAGACTCTACATCCGTGAGTTAGGGAACTGCATAAATAGCAGGTGCCTACTGTCTATCATCACATGCAAACGCGCTGCGACCCGGCGGACCCCGGGCGTCACACGCGCTGCGACCCGGCGGACCCCGGGCGTCACACGCGCTGCGACCCGGCGGACCCCGGGCGTCACACGCGCTGCGACCCGGCGGACCCCGGGCGTCACACGCGCTGCGACCCGGCGGACCCCGGGCGTCACACGCGCTGCGACCCGGCGGACCCCGGGCGTCACACGCGCTGCGACCCGGCGGACCCCGGGCGTCACACGCGCTGCGACCCGGCGGACCCCGGGCGTCACACGCGCTGCGACCCGGCGGACCCCGGGCGTCACACGCGCTGCGACCCGGCGGACCCGGGCGTCACACGCGCTGCGAGTTAATGGAGGACGGATCCGTTTTCTATTGTGTCCGATTGTGTCAGTGAAAACAGATCCGTCCCCATTGACTTGCATTGTGGGTCAGAACGGATCGTTTTGGCTCAGTTTCATCAGACCGACACTAAAACGATGCAAGCAGCGTTCTGGTGTCCGTCCTCCAAAGCGGAACGGAGCCAAATCTGATGCATTTCTGAGCGGATCCTTTTCCATTCTGAATGCATTAGGGCAAAACTGATCCGTTTTGGACCGCTGAGCCAAACGGAAAGCCAGAACGCCAGTGTGAAAGTAGCCTTTACCTGCAATGCTTTTGATCACAGATGACAAACCCAGCTCTGCTACATCTGGCAAGAAAAAACTGAATGCTACCCCATCTGCAGTGACTCATTCTTATCTTCTCATCATTAAGCAAACACGCATTATAAATCATGGAGCGGAGCCCAGCCTCATCCATATGATAAACCCATCTAAGCCTCCGTCCGTTTTACATGACATCACCCCCATGAATCGCTGGACGGAGCAGGTCCGGGGGAATCACTCATCTCCGGAGAAGATTTATCTGCTCTGCCGACGCTGCACAAGTCAAAGTCAACAAGAGGAAGATCGTGCAATGAAAAGGGGAGGGGGCGCAGGGTCCATGCAAAAAATTTTTTTTTTTAATCTGACGCCCCTCCAGTATATATAAACCCCTATGCTATTTAGCCATTTTTTCTGCTTCTGGGAAAGCTGGGTGATAACCCCTATAGTTGTCATTAAAGCTCTCCTAAAGTCCTGAATGGCGAGTCTGCCTTGTGACCAGTGATGCGTCCAGAACCAGGCAGGTCTGCCATTCTGGACTCTGGGAAAGCGGAGTAAAACCCCCAGCAGGGACGGGACGCTGAAAGCATAAGAGGTGAAGACGAGAGGAGGTTAAAATATCCAGTGTCTGGATGCAGATGCCAAGAGAGGGGGCTCCAACCCGCACCGCCTGGGGTCATCAGAGGACAAGGAGCTCCCGGCCATAGCCTCAAATGACCCCAGATCCTCAGCGTGCAGGTCTCGTTCTTCACTGAAAAGTCTGAGGGGGAGAGGAGGGGGGATTTGGGGAGAAGGAGAGGAGGAGGGATTGGGGTGGGGGTCCATGCAATGTCTGGCTACAGACATTAGATAATTATCGATGAAAACCCATAGAAGTCCATGAATATCGGATCGGATCAGAACACTGCCCGATCCTAATCTGTGAAATGGGGGGGGGGGGGGGGGGGTCAGATGCAACGTGGGACTGGCAGGCGGGTATCTTAGCCACTCGGCCGAAGGGAGAGGACCCAGCCGGGTATAGGAGGGGCTCTACTGCAATATTTGGTAGATACCTAAAGGTGGAGGGGCTACAAGAGGCAATCTATGGGGTCCTGCCATACAAACCGACGAGTTGGTAGTGCCCTAAACTCCTGACCGACGCAGGGTAACGGCGCCCCAAGTGGTCACCGGAAGAACATCAATCTCCGCCATGCTTACCTCTCTTACCGGATCATCTTGCGCGGCGTGTGCTCTGTGGGGAGGGGAGAGACCGCGTGCAGCTTGTCACAGAGCGCTGCCACCACCTTATTCTTTTTTCTCGCCGGGAAATAATCTAGGAAAAAATAAAAATAAATATTTTATGAATAAAAAAACTCAAAAATCATCCACACAGCAGTTTACATAGTACGTGGCAGAAAAGACCACATTGGTCCCATAGGAGGATGATCACCACCAATGCCTCACAGGCAATATACTGCCGTCTACACCAATAGAGTGCAAGCTCTGCAGACTAGGCGTCCACAACACTATATTCGCTGCATTGTTCTCCCATTAGTGGCACTGTACATACACGACAGAGATATTATCTACTGGCTCCGGCAGCCACCCGCGTACAGCGTCTCAGACAACCCCGTCCCTATGCTTTAGGGCTCACGCACATGAACATTTATTTTTTTCCATCCGCATTTTTTGGGGGTCGGAGGCGTACCCCTTCCCTTCAATGGGGCTCCAAAAGATGCGGACAGCGCTCCGTGTGCTGTCCACTTCCGTATGTCCGTTCCGCGGCCCCGCAAAACAACAGAACATGTCTTATTCTTGTCCATTTTACTGACAAGGATAGGACTGTTCTATAGAGGGCAGCACGTTCCATTCCGAAAAATGCAAAACGCACACGCCTGTTATCCGTGTTTTTGCAAAAACGGACTACGGTTGTGGGAGAGCCCTTATGTAAACGCTGCCCATAATGATGCCCTATCTGTTCACGGCTCTTTACGAGAACGTGCAATGTATTCTCAAAACGGCGAGTAACCATCCTGCATGGCAAGACTTGAACGCGCAGCGACGCTGCTAAAAATCGGTGTCTTAATTTATCTTTAGAGCTCACTTGTTCTGATACAGAGCCCCAAAGCCGATGCATGGAGGTAAGTGATAAAACTCTGCCTTCTGCCACCACTAGGGGGAGCCAAACGGATATTGTGTTCTTATTAGAGGTCACTGTATACACAGTATGCCGTCAGCGCCATCTAGTGGTGGCTGCAGGTACCCAGATTATGGTTTAAAGGGGTTTTCAGGGGACTATTAAAGCATAGGAGTGAAAAAAAGCTTGCAGACACCAGATCGATACGACGCGCTGTGAAATGCCAGGTGTGATTTGAGGCGATTGGGCATGGCTCATAGAAATGGAGAGGATGGGTCTGAAGGCAGGTGAGGGTCTCATCGACCATTGCCATCAGATATTTCAGCCACCACAAAATGATTGAGGCCTACAGCCTGGCATTTCTTTGTCACGCTCGCTTGTTCCCGAATCCTACCGTGAAACTACAACTCCCAACATGCCGGCTGTTCTAATTTTGCAAAAGCCAGAAAGTCCTAACTTGGAGACTAATGGATTTGAAAAAAATAAATAAATAATACAATTAGAGGCGAAATAACAATAAAGAGGCGTCTTGAGCTGCGCCGGCAGATGTGACCATTTCCCCTGCAGGAAGGAGATAATTAAACGTAATTTTATTTCTCGCTGTGGATCCACGAAGTCGCCCTCAGCTCCGCACAGCATTGAAATGCTTCATGCTCAGCTGAGATCAGAAGCACAAATTGCTGTGCTTGCACTTCTATTGTACTAGTCGAAAGGCAGGGGGGGGGGGGGACGAGGGGGGGGGGCGGAGGAGGGGGGGGGGAAGGGGGCGCAGGCTGCCCCGAGCTAGAGGCTGAGCTAAGGATCTCAAGACTAAAGCCAGCGGGCACATAGCACTGCACAAAGCACATTCAGCATAAGGGGTGTCCAGCACCCTGGGCAATAACATTGATTTAACCCCTTCACTGCTTTGGGGAAAAGAGCCAAAAGTGGGTCAGCCTTCAGGAAGGAGTATTAGGAGAGTATTAGGAGAGTATTAGGAGAGCGCTCAGCACGAGAATTACAAGTGTAAGAGAATGGAGTAGGAGGCAAGGCCCAGGGAGCAGGTGATGCAACAGGCAGCTAGAAAGTGCAATACTGGTGACCGGCAAGTGGAGAAATCCTGGTGACGACAGCAAGGCATCAAATCAGTGGTAACACAACCACAGCAGTGCGAGAAATCAGTGTGAGGACATCAGTGCAGCAACCCCGGGGGCACAGGGGGCAAGCCGCCAGGTAGCAAATCAGCGAGACCCAGCAACAAAGGAAGGAACAATGAGAAGCAATGAACTGACAGTATACAGGGGGGCAGGATACAATGTAACACTGCGGTATACAGGGGGGGCAGGATACAATGTAACACTACAGTATACAGGGGGGCAGGATACAATGTAACACTGCGGTATACAGGGGGGGCAGGATACAATGTAACACTGCGGTATACAGGGGGGCAGGATACAATGTAACACTGCGGTATACAGGGGGGGCAGGATACAATGTAACACTGCGGTACACAGGGGGCAGGATACAATGTAACACTGCGGTACACAGGGGGGGGCAGGATACAATGTAACACTGCGGTATACAGGGGGGGGCAGGATACAATGTAACACTGCGGTATACAGGGGGGGGCAGGATACAATGTAACACTGCGGTATACAGGGGGGGGCAGGATACAATGTAACACTGCGGTATACAGGGGGGGGGCAGGATACAATGTAACACTGCGGTATACAGGGGGGGCAGGATACAATGTAACACTGCGGTATACAGGGGGGGCAGGATACAATGTAACACTGCGGTATACAGGGGGGGCAGGATACAATGTAACACTGCGGTATACAGGGGGGGCAGGATACAATGTAACACTGCGGTATACAGGGGGGGGCAGGATACAATGTAACACTGCGGTATACAGGGGGGGCAGGATACAATGTAACACTGCGGTATACAGGGGGGCAGGATACAATGTAACACTGCGGTATACAGGGGGGCAGGATACAATGTAACACTGCGGTATACAGGGGGGCAGGATACAATGTAACACTGCGGTATACAGGGGGGCAGGATACAATGTAACACTGCGGTATACAGGGGGGGGCAGGATACAATGTAACACTGGTATACAGGGGGGGCAGGATACAATGTAACACTGCGGTATACAGGGGGGGCAGGATACAATGTAACACTGCGGTATACAGGGGGGGCAGGATACAATGTAACACTGCGGTATACGGGGGGGCAGGATACAATGTAACACTGCGGTATACAGGGGGGCAGGATACACTGTAACACTGCAGTATACAATGTAACACTGCAGTATACAGGGGGGGCAGTATACAATGTAACACTACAGTATACAGGGGGGCAGTATACAATGTAACACTGCAGTATACAGGGGGGGCAGTATACAATGTAACACTGCAGTATACAGGGGGGCAGTATACAATGTAACACTGCAGTATACAGGGGGGCAGTATACAATGTAACACTGCAGTATACAGGGGGCAGTATACAATGTAACACTGCAGTATACAGGGGGGCAGTATACAATGTAACACTGCAGTATACAGGGGGGCAGTATACAATGTAACACTGGGGGCAGTATACAGGGGCAGTATACAATGTAACACTGCAGTATACAGGGGGGCAGTATACAATGTAACACTGCAGTATACAGGGGGGCAGTATACAATGTAACACTGCAGTATACAGGGGGGCAGTATACAATGTAACACTGCAGTATACAGGGGGGCAGTATACAATGTAACACTGCAGTATACAGGGGGGCAGTATACAATGTAACACTGCAGTATACAGGGGGGCAGTATACAATGTAACACTGCAGTATACAGGGGGGCAGTATACAATGTAACACTGCAGTATACAGGGGGGCAGTATACAATGTAACACTGCAGTATACAGGGGGGCAGTATACAAGGTAACACTGCAGTATACAGGGGGGCAGTATACAAGTAACACTGCAGTATACAGGGGGGCAGTATACAAGTAACACTGCAGTATACAGGGGGCAGTATACAATGTAACACTGCAGTATACAGGGGGCAGTATACAATGTAACACTGCAGTATACAGGGGGGGCAGGATACAATGTAACACTGCGGTATACAGGGGGGCAGTATACAATGTAACACTGCGGTATACAGGGGGGGCAGGATACAATGTAACACTGCGGTATACAGGGGGGCAGTATACAATGTAACACTGCAGTATACAGGGGGGCAGTATACAATGTAACACTGCAGTATACAGGGGGGCAGTATACAATGTAACACTGCAGTATACAGGGGGGCAGTATACAAGGTAACACTGCAGTATACAGGGGGGCAGTATACAAGGTAACACTGCAGTATACAGGGGGGCAGTATACAAGTAACACTGCAGTATACAGGGGGGCAGTATACAAGTAACACTGCAGTATACAGGGGGCAGTATACAATGTAACACTGCAGTATACAGGGGGCAGTATACAATGTAACACTGCAGTATACAGGGGGCAGTATACAATGTAACACTGCAGTATACAGGGAAGGGCGTCACTTTTTGACTATATATCAGAATATACCAGAAACACATGAAAGATACAATGTAACCAGAATAAAAGGAAGAGACCAGATACATTATCACTGCAAAAACCAAAGCACTACAACCTCCAGTAGGCAAGGCAACAAAAGCACTACAACGTCTATCATGCAAAGCACTACAACCTCCAGTAGGCAAGGCAACAAAAGCATTACAACGTCTATCATGCAAAGTACTACACCCTCCAGTAGGCAAGGGAACAAAAGCACTACAACGTCTATCATGCAAAGTACTACACCCTCCAGTAGGCAAGGCAACAAAAGCATTACAACGTCTATGATGCAAAGTACTACAACCTCCAGTAGGCAAGGCAACAAAAGCACTACAACATCTATCATGCAAAGTACTACAACCTCCAGTAGGCAAGGCAACAAAAGCATTACAACGTCTATGATGCAAAGTACTACAACCTCCAGTAGGCAAGGCAACAAAAGCATTACAACGTCTATGATGCAAAGTACTACAACCTCCAGTAGGAAAGGCAACAAAAGCATTACAACGTCTATGATGCAAAGTACTACAACCTCCAGTAGGCAAGGCAACAAAAGCATTACAACGTCTATGATGCAAAGTACTACAACCTCCAGTAGGCAAGGCAACAAAAGCACTACAACGTCTATCATGCAAAGTACTACACCCTCCAGTAGGCAGCGCTGCTCGGTACCTGTGATCTGGGCGGGGGGCCTCTTGTCTCCGGGTCTGGCTGTGGGTGCAGGCGGGGCGCAGTCAGGTGTAGCCGGGGGGCAGGAGGTAAGTGCCGCGGGAGTCGGGCCGGGTGTAGCCGGGGAGTCGGAGGTAAGTGCCCCGGGAGTCCGGTCGGGTGTAGCCGGGGGGCTGGAGGTAAGTGCCCCGGGAGACCGCTCAGGTGTGGCCGAGGCTCGGGGCGTCCGGTAGAAGCGGGGCACGGTCTCCTCGCCGGTCTCCTCCCAGGCATAGCGGCTGCTGGCCAGCGGAACCCCTCTCTGGAAGTCAAAGTCCCACCTGCGGCTGCTCTCCTCCCTCATCTCCCGCAGCCGGGCGTGCAGCTCCCGGCTCAGCTCTACGTGATCCACCGGCCCGAACAGGCTCCTGCACGCCTTGGTGCCCGGCCTGGGGGCGCCCTCCGGCCGCTGTACATTGCACATGATCCGCAGCGCTCCAGCCACTGACAGTCCGAGCCCGGCGCCCCGTAACCAGACGAGGTTTCTACACACGTCTAAGCTCCGCCCACAACATTACATGACCCGCCCCTACCGTGCCCACAGATCCCGCCCAAATGTCAGTACCCGCCCCCTATACACTATGAGCTGTGATTGGCTGGAGGGCTGTCAGTCAGTTAGCGATTCGTCTGTGTCCAGCGGTAGTCATGGAGATGAACGTACTGAAGTATACAAATGTGATAGAGCAACGGCACTAAGAGCTGCGCGTAGACACCCCATAATAATGTCCTAGTCACAGACACCCCATAATAATGTCCTAGTCACAGACACCCCATAATAATGTCCTAAAGACACCCCATAATAATGTCCTGAAGACACACCATAATAATGTCCTACAGACACCCCATAATAATGTCCTACAGACACCCCATAATAATGTCCTAAAGACACCCCATAATAATGTCCTACAGACACCCCATAATAATGTCCTAGTCACAGACACCCCATAATAATGTCCTAAAGACACCCCATAATAATGTCCTAAAGACACCCCATAATAATGTCCTAGTCACAGACACCCCATAATAATGTCCTAAAGACACCCCATAATAATGTCCTGAAGACACCCCATAATAATGTCCTAGTAACAGACACCCCATAATAATGTCCTAAAGACACCCCGTAATAATGTCCTACAGACACCCCATAATAATGTCCTAGACATCCCATAATAATGTCCTACAGACACCCCATAATAATATCCTAAAGACACCCCATAATAATGTCCTAGACACCCCATAATAATGTCCTAAAGACACCCCATAATAATGTCCTAAAGACACCCCATAATAATGTCCTAAAGACACCCCATAATAATGTCCTAAAGATACCCCATAATAACGTCCTAGTCACAGACACCCCATAATAATGTCCTAGACACCCCATAATAATGTCCTAGTAACAGACACCCCATAGTAATGTCCTAAAGACACCCCATAATAATGTCCTAGTCACAGACACCCCATAATAATGTCCTAGACATCCCATAATAATGTCCTAGTAACAGACACCCCATAGTAATGTCCTAAAGACACCCCATAATAATGTCCTAGTCACAGACACCCCATAATAATGTCCTAAAGACACCCCATAATAATGTCCTAGACATCCCATAATAATGTCCTAAAGATACCCCATAATAATGTCCTAAAGACACCCCATAATAATCTCCTAGTCACAGACACCCCATAATAATGTCCTAAAGACACCCCATAATAATGTCCTAGACACCCCATAATAATGTCCTAGACACCCCATAATAATGTCCTAAAGACACCCCATAATAACGTCCTAAAGATACCCCATAATAACGTCCTAAAGATACCCCATAATAACGTCCTAGTCACAGACACCCCATAATAATGTCCTAGACACCCCATAATAATGTCCTAGTAACAGATACCCCATAGTAATGTCCTAAAGACACCCCATAATAATGTCCTAGTCACAGACACCCCATAATAATCTCCAAGTCACAGACACCCCATAATAATCTCCAAGTCACAGACACCCCATAATAATCTCCTAGTCACAGACACCCCATAATAATATCCTAAAGACACCCCATAATAATGTCCTAGACACCCCATAATAATGTCCTAGACACCCCATAATAATGTCCTAGCTCAGTGGCGCCATCCCATGTAACCCTCAGGTGGCGCCCCCGCAGTCATAGTCTCGGCTGTACCCTGCTAGTGCAGTAAAGAACAGAATGGCGCACGGTGACGTCACGTCTAATGATCGCCGGCGACCTCTGACCCAGCATGGTCTATCTGTAAAGAATAAATCAAGGCAACTGGACGTCCTGTAGATTTCTTGAAAACGTTTCACTCGTTCTTCCAACGAGCTTTCTCAATTCTGAGGGACTGTACAAGAATTCTGGGAATAAATATGTAACTGAATCCACATCTGGTAATTAGACCCAGCATGGGGTCAGAGGTCATTATACCCAGCATGGGGTCAGAGGTGTTGATTCCATTATCCTAATTGGAGTCAGTAAGTGACAATGACTTCCCAGAAAAAGGTGTCAAGACAGCATTGTACGTGGCAGACAATAGATGTCTAACCCCCCCCACCTCTATTCAAGCTTGGCTTCTCCATTTTTACGTAGAAGGCCTCCTTCACGCCTCTGGTCAAGATTCAGCCGTGTACTTACATCTAAAAGGAACAGGTCACACCTTTGAAGACAGTCATGTACGTGTTTTGGATAAGGAGGCCGATTGGTACAAACGAGGCGTGAAGGAGGCCATCTACGTAAAAATGGAGAAGTCAAGCTTGAATAGAGTCAGGGGGTTAGACATCTATTGTCTGCCACGTACAATGCTGTCTTGACACCTTTTTCTGGGAAGTCATTATCACCTACTGACTCCAATTAGGATAATGGAATCAACACCTCTGACCCCATGCTGGGTATAATGACCTCTGACCCCATGCTGGGTCTAATTACCAGATGTGGATTCAGTTACATATTTACTCCCAGAATTCTTGCACAGTCCCTCAGAATTGAGAAAGCTCGTTGGGAGAACAAGTGAAACGTTTTCAAGAAATCTACAGGACGTCCAGTTGCCTTGATGTATTCTTTACAGATATACCAGCACAACATCGTTATGACAGTCTCACAAATGTTTTCGGTCACGTGACACATGTATGTTTATAACCTGCCCATTTTAAAGGGTTACCGGCCCTTTAATTCAGTTCTACGCTCCTGCAGTACTACAGGGAAGCCTCCCCAGGACCAGCAGCCGCCCTGCATCGCTCTAGTACCATGGCCACACCCTGGGGGTGTCAGCCCTGAGACACAGAGGACACACCCACTTCCTTTGTTTGCAGTGTAGTATGTTGCTGTCAGCTGTGGTAGTGATTGGGGGGGGGCAGGAAGCTGACAGCAGTCATGTTCAGCACGGACCGCGCCGTCACAGGTCAGCACAAGCTGCGTTGTCGTCACACTTCGGCTTTGCTGGAAATGTTCAGTTTTTTTTGTCACCGATCCAGCATTTTCTTTACTTCCCCTTTTTCTTTTATGATTAATTCTCTTTTTTTTCCCTTTCCAACTGTTGCAATACTACAACTCCCAGCATGGCACGCGCTGCCAGGGCACGCTGGGAGTTGATCGCTGATCTACTCTGTTGCCGTGGTCCTGTGCGGGTGACCTGCAGCTCGTAGAGCACCCCGGTCGCGACAGGACACTTCTCCCAGCATGCTTTGCTCCAAGCCTCCAAAAATGGACAGTGAAGCTGCATTTGTTGTAACTCCTAGTTCTGACCTTCATGCAGCGAAGTCCATTCTACTTATGGAGGAGGAGAAGTCAGCTACGTCCTCTTCACCTTGTGTCCGTTGAACTACACTTCCCAGCATTTGCTCCCAAAGGTGCAGGCAGGTTTCCAGATAATCTTCTGATGTGATGTATATTGTACCTGTATTACATATATGGGTGTAGAGAAATGTGTTTGCCCAAATTGGGGGTGTACCCAAAAAAGGATGAGCCCCATAATTAAACGGGGGGCACCTGAAGTTAATTGCACGCCCCCTACAGACAGTGGAGCAAGGTAACTGTCTATGGGCAGATAAACAGCCCCAAAGTCCAATGGTCGGACTATTAATTGTGGGGGGTCTTGGTACAACCCCTTTAACCAGCCCTCTGCTTCCCAGTGGCTTTTGTACGGGCAGTATGTTTCCCTTCATTGCCCAGACTCTGGAGAATTTAACACATTTTTGAAAACTTCAAAACATGACATTTTCCACATTTTCTCAGCATTACAGGGCGGAATCAGAGACCATTATCATCTATATACCGTATATATATATAAAGAAGGACGTATGTATGTTCCGCAATCACTCAAAAACGCAACCATCGATTTCAACGAGACTTGGTATACACATCCATTGCTACCTGGAGAGACATCTTGTGGGGTCTCCGCTCTCTAGGACGTATCGACCTGCATTAGCCAATACCAGCCTGCAAGTCTCTCTCTTCATATCCCAGCTGACGTACACGCGGTCACATGTCCCTTATCAGCCAATAGAAGCTCCCAGGCTTCTTCACTGTTGTAGGTCAGCTGTAGGCTAGGGGCCACTATTAAAGGGGCAACTGCTGTGGAGGTCAAGGGAGTGGGGTGCTGTGAAACTCACTGTTAAAGGGGCGGGCTGCTGTGAAGATCAAAGTTAAGGGGATGGGCTGAGGTGGAGGTCCCATTTTAAAGTGGGGGGCACTGTGGGGGGTCAGTGTTAAGGGGGATACTGTTGATATATTTTAATGACACACAGAAACATTAGATTAAATAGATTAAATATACCCGTGCGAAGCCGGTTCCTTCTGCTAGTAGCAAATAAAAATGCCCGCTGGGGGTGGGGCTCATTCCACCCCTTCCTGAATTATTCAGTACCTGCCCCCCACCAGGTGCCGATGTTCATTCTTCTCTCCATTCAGCTGATATTTAACTGCTTGATCCCTGTAGAATAGAATGGCGGCCAGCTGGCGGATACCTCCCCGACCAAACCTATGCAAATCCAGCAGCAGCAGCTCGTGTCATTAGCTTGCAATTTGCCCAAAATATGGAGGTTTGCAACCTGGGTTCATGGTCTTATCGTGAGGCAATGCTGTAAAATGTAGACGATCTGCATTAAGCGGTTATCCGGAGAACGAGCGATAATCACTGTGTCGTTAAGGTACAGTATGCCGGCAGCAAAGGGGATGAGATTTTCCCAAACCTCAGGATCCACCTTGTAGTTGTACTGATCCTGAGTTACATATATCCTGTATTATACTCCAGAGCTGCACTCACTATTCTGCTGGTGCAGTCACTGTGTACATACATTACTTATCCTGTACTGATCCTGAGTTACATCCTGTATTATACTCCAGAGCTGCACTCACTATTCTGCTGGTGGAGTCACTGTGTACATACATTACTTATCCTGTACTGATCCTGAGTTACATCCTGTATTATACTCCAGAGCTGCACTCACTATTCTGCTGGTGCAGTCACTGTGTACATACATTACATTACTTATCCTGTACTGATCCTGAGTTACATCCTGTATTATACTCCAGAGCTGCACTCACTATTCTGCTGGTGGAGTCACTGTGTACATACATTACTTATCCTGTACTGATCCTGAGTTACATCCTGTATTATACTCCAGAGCTGCACTCACTATTCTGCTGGTGCAGTCACTGTGTACATACATTACTTATCCTGTACTGATCCTGAGTTACATCCTGTATTATACTCCACAGCTGCACTCACTATTCTGCTGGTGCAGTCACTGTGTACATACATTACTTATCCTGTACTGATCCTGAGTTACATCCTGTATTATACTCCAGAGCTGCGCTCACTATTCTGCTGGTGCAGTCACTGTGTACATACATTACTTATCCTGTACTGATCCTGAGTTACATCCTGTATTACACTCCAGAGCTGCACTCACTATTCTGCTGGCGGAGTCACTGTGTACAGTCGTGGCCAAAAGTTTTGAGAATTACATAAATATTGGAAATTGGAAAAGTTGCTGCTTAAGTTTTTATAATAGCAATTTGCATATACTCCAGAATGTTATGAAGAGTGATCAGATGAATTGCATAGTCCTTCTTTGCCATGAAAATTAACTTGATCCCAAATAAAACTTTCCACTGCATTTCATTGCTGTCATTAAAGGACCTGCTGAGATCATTTCAGTAATCGTCTTGTTAACTCAGGTGAGAATGTTGACGAGCACAAGGCTGGAGATCATTATGTCAGGCTGATTGGGGTAAAATGGCAGACTTGACCTGCTAAAAGGAGGGTGATGCTTGAAATCATTGTTCTTCCATTGTTAACCATGGTGACCTGCAAAGAAACGCGTGCAGCCATCATTGCGTTGCATAAAAATGGCTTCACAGGCAAGGATATTGTGGCTACTAAGATTGCACCTCAATCAACAATTTATAGGATCATCAAGAACTTCAAGGAAAGAGGTTCAATTCTTGTTAAGAAGGCTTCAGGGCGTCCAAGAAAGTCCAGCAAGCGCCAGGATCGTCTCCTAAAGAGGATTCAGCTGCGGGATCGGAGTGCCACCAGTGCAGCGCTTGCTCAGGAATGGCAGCAGGCAGGTGTGAGCGCATCTGCACGCACAGTGAGGCCAAGACTTTGGAAGATGGCCTGGTGTCAAGAAGGGCAGCAAAGAAGCCACTTCTCTCCAAAAAAAACATCAGGGACAGATTGATCTTCTGCAGAAAATATGGTGAATGGACTGCTGAGGACTGGGGCAAAGTCATATTCTCCGATGAAGCCTCTTTCCGATTGTTTGGGGCATCAGGAAAAAGGCTTGTCCGGAGAAGAAAAGGTGAGCGCTACCATCAGTCCTGTGTCATGCCAACAGTAAAGCATCCTGAGACCATTCATGTGTGGGGTTGCTTCTCATCCAAGGGAGTGGGCTCACTCACAATTTTGCCCAAAAACACAGCCATGAATAAAGAATGGCACCAAAACACCCTCCAACAGCAACTTCTTCCAACAATCCAACAACAGTTTGGTGAAGAACAATGCATTTTCCAGCACGATGGAGCACCGTGCCATAAGGCAAAAGTGATAACTAAGTGGCTCGGGGACCAAAACGTTGACATTTTGGGTCCATGGCCTGGAAACTCCCCAGATCTTAATCCCATTGAGAACTTGTGGTCAATCCTCAAGAGGCGGGTGGACAAACAAAAACCCACTAATTCTGACAAACTCCAAGAAGTGATTATGAAAGAATGGGTTGTATCAGTCAGGAATTGGCCCAGAAGCTGATTGAGAGCATGCGCAGTCGGATTGCAGAGGTCCTGAAAAAGAAGGGCCAACACTGCAAATACTGACTCTTTGCATAAATGTCATGTAATTGTCGATAAAAGCCTTTGAAACGTATGAAGTGCGTGTAATTATATTTCACTACATCACAGAAACAACTGAAACAAAAATCTAAAAGCAGTTTAGCAGCAAAACTTTGTGAAAACTAATATTTGTCTCATTCTCAAAACTTTTGGCCACGACTGTACATATATTACTTATCCTGTATTATACTCCAGCGCTGCACTCACTATTCTGCTGGTGCAGTCACTGTGTACATACATTACTTATCCTGTACTGATCCTGAGTTACCGTATTTTTCGCCGTATAAGACGCACCTAGGTTTTTGGGGAGGAAAATAAGAAAAAAAATATTTTTAACCAAAAGGTGTGCTGTGGGTTTGGAACTAGGTGGTCTGTGGATGGCACTATTACTGGGGATCTGTGGATGACGGACACTGTTATGGGGGGATCTGTGGATGACGGACACTGTTATGGGGGGATCTGTAGATGACGGACACTGTTATGGGGGGATCTGTGGATGACTGACACTGTTATGGGGGGATCTGTGGATGACTGACACTTATGGGGGGATCTGTGGATGACGGACACTGTTATGGGGGGAACTGTGGATGACGGACACTGTTATGGGGGGAACTGTGGATGACGGACACTGTTAGGGGGGAACTGTGGATGACGGACACTGTTAGGGGGGAACTGTGGATGACGGACACTGTTAGGGGGGAACTGTGGATGACGGACACTGTTATGGGGGGATCTGTGGCTTTCACTGTTACAGGGGGATCTGTGGCTGGCACTGTTACAGGGGGGGATCTGTGGATGGCACTGTTATACATGTGTCATCCACAGACCCTCCCAGCCCATAACTGTGCCATCCACAGATCCCCCGCCGCTCCTGTATACTAATATCATATGTCTTATTCAATTAATAGTTTTTAAATATGCCTCTTTATTCCTAAAAGTACCTTAAATCCGAAGCGCTTCAGTACAATGCCGGCAGGCCGGGCAGCCGGCGCGGCACGGCGCGTCACTCACTGACGTCACTTGCCTGCGCCGCCTGCTTCATTCATAAAGTAGGCGGCGCAGGCACGTGACATCAGGGAGTTACGCTGCCGCCCGCCCAGCCTGCATACTACTGAAGCGCTAAGGATTTAAGGTACTATTAAGCATAAAGGGGCATATTTAATAACCATTCATTGAATATGACATATTTTATTAGTACACCGGAGCGGCGGGGCGGGCCTTTAGTACAGTGACTGCACCGCCCCGCCGCTATTGCCGGCCCCAGCTCCTCCTCCCAGTCCCTCCCCGAGTCCTCGCTCTCTTTACATCGCTGCCAGCGATGTAAAACTGACTGCATTCGCCGTATAAGACGCAGGGGCATTTCTCCCCCATTTTGGGGGAAGAAAAAGTGCGTCTTATACGGCGAAAAATACGGTACATCCTGTATTATACTCCAGAGCTGCACTCACTATTCTGCTGCTGCAGTCACTGTGTACATACATTACTTATCCTGTACTGATCCTGAGTTACATGCTGTATTATACTCCAGAGCTGCACTCACTATTCTGCTGCTGCAGTCACTGTGTACATACATTACTTATTCTGTACTGATCCTGAGTTACATCCTGTATTAGACTCCAGAGCTGCACTCACTATTCTGCTGGTAGAGTCACTGTGTACATACATTACTTATCCTGTACTGATCCTGAGTTACATCCTGTATTATACTCCAGAGCTGCACTCACTATTCTGCTGCTGCAGTCACTGTGTACATACATTACTTATTCTGTACTGATCCTGAGTTATATCCTGTATTATATACTCCAGAGCTGCACTCACTATTCTGCTGGTAGAGTCACTGTGTACATACATTACTTATCCTGTACTGATCCTGAGTTACATCCTGTATTATACTCCAGAGCTGCACTCACTATTCTGCTGGTAGAGTCACTGTGTACATACATTACTTATCCTGTACTGATCCTGAGTTACATCCTGTATTTCTTTTATTAAAATTTTAAAACAAACAGATAAATAAATATATAAAACAGAGACCAAACCAACCATACAGGACATGATGCTCCTCAGCGCGGCGCAGACAGCACCGGTCCAGCCCACTCGCCACAGAACACCAGCTATGTACAATATTTACAATATCTATGTACATGTACTAACCTTCCTGATCCGGTTGCACCTACCTACACTTAACAAATACAGAAGTTAAACTTACAAAAAGCCCACCCACCACCACCCCAATGCAACACACAATTTTTTTTTTTTTTTTTTTTATATATTATATATATATATATTTTTATTTTTATTTTTTTATTTTTTTTTTTGGTCCCTGAGCTGGTCCCGCATCCCATGCCCCCAGTACATGATAACAGACGTCCATGAACCAGCCCAGGATTTTCTTATATATCCCAAAGTCCCCAATGTTCCATGGAACCCTCCCCCCATTTACCCACCACCCAACCTAACACTACACCCGACAACTCAACCTATACAAATATACAAATATATATAGACATAAAGACATATAAACTACATTACATAGTACATTACATAGTAGACCTTAACCTCACCACCCACCGTGAGGCTTTTCAGCCACACACAACCCATTAAAGCCCAAGTTTGGCGCCTGCAAGCCCTATGTCCTCATACAGCCACCAAAACAAAACAAAAATCTACAGTGTCAGCTTCAGCCCACCACCGGGAGGGGAGACAACAGGCTAGGGTACCCTAAAGGCAAAACCCCTCCAGAGGAGAGAGGCTCTACCCGCCCCCAACCTCTCGTACTCCAGAGAGCGCACCTTCACCAGGTCTCCGAGAATGTTCCTAACCACCTCATCCTCGGGGAGGATTTTGCGTTGCGTCGAAACTAAACACCGTGCATGCCACGTGTAGTACCTGACCACTGAGCTGACTAGGAATAAAGTGCAAAGGTCCCTACCACCCAGGTGTCTGAATGCTCCATAGGCCCATTCCGCATAGGAGAGAGTGACCAGCCTAGGCCAGCCAATGGAGGTCCCCACCCTGGTGTAAACCTCTGTGTTAAAGGGACAATGAAGCAGGAAGTGGTCCATGCTTTCCAGCACACCACCGCACTCCTCACGGGGACACCCCCTGTCCTCAGAGCTCCTACACTTCAGATTGTCCCTCACACACAGTTTCCCATGGAAGCAGCGCCAAGTCAAGTCAAAGAACTTCAAGGGGATCCTATTGGAATTTAAAAGCCGTAACCCAACCCTCAGATCCCGACCTGGGCAGTCCCTGAGGGCCAGAGGTTTCTGGAAATGGGTCAACAGAACCCTCTGGTCAAGGAGTCTCCTTGACTGAGTCCTGATTTCCCACATCCCCAGACCCCACCGACGTAATACCTTCAGAACCAGGGCAGCATAAGCCGGGAGATGCCCATGTGGTGTGCGGAGATCCTTCACTTGCCCCCCTGTCTCCCATTCCTGGAAGAAAGGCCGAAACCATCCCCGACAGGAGGCTACCCACAGAGGAGCCCTCTCTTGCCAGAGGTTCGAGAGATTAATCTTAATAAAGGTGTTCACCAGGAACACCACAGGGTTGACCATACCCAACCCTCCTAGTCTCCTCGTACGGTAAGTAACCTCCCTCTTGACAAGGTTCAGTCTGTTTCCCCATAACATCTGGAAGAACAGACTGTAGACCCGAGTCCAGAAAGGTTCCGGCAAGACGCACACACTGCCCAGATATAACAGCAAAGGGATCAGGTAGGTTTTGATAATGTTCACCCTTTCCCTGAGGGTTAAAGACCAACCCTTCCACTGGTCCACCTTCTGAGCGGCAATCTTAAGCCTGCTATCCCAGTTTTGATGGGGGTAATCCCCCTGGCCAAATTCAATGCCGAGGACTTTTGTAGATTCCTGGGGCTCTGGAAGGGTGTCCGGGAGATCAAAACCAGGATCTCCACCTCCCAGCCAGAGACTCTCACACTTATCTCGGTTGATCTTGGACCCAGATGACTCTGAGTAGCGCTCTACCTCAGACAGTACCCACTCTGCCTCCCCTCTCGAAGACACAAAGATAGTTACGTCATCAGCATACGCCACCACCCTCAGTGTAGTCTCCGGAGCCGCCCGGTCCATCCCGATGCCCGCCAACGGCCCACGATCAACCCCTCTAAGGAAGGGATCGATCGCGAACACGTACAAAAGCGGGCTCAGAGGACAACCCTGGCGAACCCCAGATCCCACCCCAAAAGGACGCCCAATCCAACCATTCACAAGCGGGAAACTCTCTGCCCCTGCATACAAGGTCTTAAGCCAATCAACAAACCCCCCGGGCAGGCCATATCTCAGAAGGACAGACCAGAGGTACTCGTGGTTAACACGATCAAATGCTTTTGCCTGATCCAAGGACAGCATGTACCCCTTCCAATGACCTGCCCTGCCCTGCTCCACGGCCTCCCGGACACTGAGCACAGCACTAAAAGTACTGTGGCCGGGAACAGAGCAATGCTGGGCCCCAGAAAGGAGCTGGGGTGCAAACTTCACCAGCCGATTAAATAGCACCTTTGCCAAAATCTTTCTGTCCACACCGAGGAGCGCTATGGGACGCCAATTCTCAATGTGGAAAGGATCTTTACCCTTTGACAGGATGATCAGGGCCGACCTCCTCATTGACTTTGGTAGAGTACCCGAGGAGAGACACTCATTTAATACCTCAGTCAAGAGGGGAACTAAGGTGTCCTTAAAGGTCTTGTAAAACTCAGATGTTAAGCCATCCGGACCAGGTGATTTTTTGGGAGCAAGCCCCTCAATCACCAGACTGACTTCCTCTTCACTGATCATTTCCGTCAAACCGTCAAGAGAGGGGTCTACCCCTGGTTCAGGGACAGTTTCAGTCAGGAAAGCCGATATCTTATCACGATCAAGATCCCTCCTTGCCATGAGATGTGAGTAAAAGGATCTGACAACCTCCAGAATCCCTGATCTGGACCTTCTCAGAGAACCCGTACTATCAATCAGTCCTGACACAATCTTACTACTCACTGACATCCTGCAGTTTTTGTAAGGGTCGGGCGAGCGGTATTTCCCGTAATCCCTCTCAAAAACCAAAGATGCGTGCCTATCGTACTGACACCTCATAAGCAAAGACTTCACTCTGGAGATCTCCTCACGGCTACCCCCAGTCGAGACAAGACGTTCGAGTTTCCTCCTCAGGCCCTGATACAGGCGATACTTACTCAGACTCCTAAGGCTCGAGAGCTGGCGGAAGAATCTCCCCACCCTTTCCTTGAAGATCTCCCACCACTCAGACTTACTGCCGCAGAGATCCAGCAATGGTACCTGGCTCTGAACGAAATCCTCAAAGGACTGTCTTATCTCCGCTTCTTCCAAGAGAGACGAATTGAGCCTCCAGTAGCCCCTTCCCATTCGGGGGGTCTCTGCAACATTCAGAGAAAACAAAATCATACAGTGGTCGGAGAACTCCACCTCCACAGCGGACACGGCTGAAGAGACGGCTTCCTCCTTTAAATAAAACCTGTCTATTCTAGACCTACAACTAGCCCTATGATAGGTGAACCCCGGGTGGCCTGGGGTGTGCCGGATGTGGACATCCACCAGACGAGCCTCACTAGCTATTTTATTAAGCGCAATGCTGTCGTAAGTCAGCTTGTCCCTGGAACCTCCCCTATCCTGGGGCCTCGTGACAGTATTGAAGTCCCCTCCAAAGACCACCTGCCGACTTGTAAAAAGATAGGGCTTGATCCTCATGAAGAGACACTTACGGTCCCACTTGGACTGGGGACCATAGATGTTAATTAGACGAAGTTCTTGTCCCCTCATGAGGACATCCAGGATCAGGCACCTCCCCATTTCTAATTCAATAACCCGTCGGCATTCTACCGGTGCAGTAAAAAGGACTGCCACCCCGCTATACGGCTCGGCCGCAAGAGACCAGTAGGAGGATCCGCGTCGCCACTCCCTTTTAGCTTTAAATACAGATGCCAAATCTGGCAGCCTGGTCTCCTGCAAAAACAAAATGTCAGCTTCAACCCGGCTGAAAAAATCAAAGGCCGCAAATCTAGCCGTATCTGACTTAATGCTGGCGACATTAATGGACGCCAGCGTCAACGGAGTGAGTGCCGCCATCATGGGTGATTGAATTAGATGGCTTTCTTTTCCCACTGCCCCCACCAACTTTTTCATCAGATGATGGCTTACCCCTCTTCAAACAAACAGATGTGTCCATTTCACCTCTGCCCTTGTGCTCTGACTCCAAGCCAGCCCCCACCCCTGAGGACATGTTTTCCCCAGTAGAAGGAGGCTCGGCGTCCCCCGCAGGCCCAGGTGTCACCGCGACTCCCGAAACCTCCCCACCGGCTCCCTCCCCTGAGGAGGGGGAGGTGTCACCAATGGCTTGGAACCGGTTTGAGAGACTAATCAGAGGGGGGTTGGTTGTACCTTCCTTTGGCATCTGGCGGGTGGGAGAAGATCTTAAATCTCCCTTTTTCCCTGTACGTTTATTACCCTGCTTTTGCCATCCCCCACTTCCCCCGTCATGGGGGGATAATGAGGAGATGGCACCTTCCTCTTCCTGGATCCTCCTAATTTCCTCATCCAGCTCACTGTCCCTTTGGGCCTCAGCAGTAGCAGCAGTCTCAGGGGTGAGATCAGGGGTCATCCCAGCTTCCCCAGTTGCCTGAGGTTCCCGGGATTCACCCATCTCCCTCTCCCTTCGGCGATTTTCCTGACGCCTCAGTTGGGCAGGCGTCTTTTGCTTACTTTTCTTCCCTGGCCCCTCTGTACCTTCACTTCTGCCAGCCCCTGCCCCAGTAGAATTGGCCTCACGGCTTCCTCCCGCCGGGGCATTGACCGCATTGGCAAAGGAATGAGGGCAGCGACTGAATGGGTGACCTAAGTCACCACACAGGTGACACCTAATCTCTGCACATGATGCAGCGAGGTGGCCAATCTCCCCACACAGCGCGCACTTCTGTACAGTGCAGTTAGCACTGAAGTGTGTGGGGCTGCCGCATCTGTGACAGAGCTTCGGCTGACCCTGGTAGAAAATCTGGATGCGATCCCTTCCAAGGAAGGTGGCAGATGGTATGTGAGTAACTGTGTTTCCTAAAAGCCTAAGTTTTACCATGAACGTCCAGGCCCCAGACCAGATGCCATGTTCATCCCTGTTCTTCTTGGGAACCTCCACCACCTCCCCATATCGGCCGAGCCACGTCATGATGTCAATACACGAGAGTGACTCGTTACGGGTTAGAACGGTCACCCTCTTCACATTGTTTTGACGAGACACTGCCTGGACGGCAAAATCTCGCCAGCTGGGCTCGTCCTTTGCCATCTCATAGTTCGACCAGAAGAGCTCAAGTCCCTCCGGCCGAACAAAGCTGACATCGAACTCAGGGGTCCCATAGGGATGTATCAAGGCGTAGATGTCTGTCGCCTTGAAGCCCATCTTTAGAAGGAGCTCAACAACTTCTGATCTTGAAGGAAATGTATCACTGCCCCTCCACCTCAGACGGACCACATTCCTACGGAGAGCACCCTGCCCAGCTGTCGGGAGGGACCACGTGGTCTCCCCGCTCCTTTGCTCTCGGAAGGCTGAGAGGCCATGCCTATCTATCCAAAAGGATAGATCAACCTCCCTCCCCTCTACATTGATTGTGCTCTCCCCTCTCTTTAGAGCCTCCAGAAGACGCCGCTGCAAAACGCCGTCCCCAGAGCCAGAGGACAAGGAGGGTCCCCTACTCACCCCGGCTGTGACAGTAGCAAAACTGCGCACAGGGGCTGCCACAGCCGGGGGGGCAACCGGACCAGGTTCCACACCCTCCCCACTTACCAAAGACCCTCCACCACCCACTTCCATATCTTCCATCCCCAAACCAGCCTTACTTACAACAGATTCTGCTACCTCCCTTCCTTCCCTCCTAACACCATTCACTCCACCATCCAAACCCCCAGACATATTTTTATTAAAAATAATTTTCTGCCCCCCACCTGCTCCCTCACTCATACTGGCTGAACCGGTGTGTTTTGGTGTAATTATTGGTACCTCAGCATCACTGGGCCCTGGGGTCGGAGCTGCCCCCAAAAGACAGGCCACAGCCCCAACCCCACTTTTATCATTGCCCTCCGCTTCCTCAGTACTACCATTTACAACTTTTGGGCGCCGCTGATCCATTACCGGGCGCCGCTGATCCAAACGCTGCTGATCTGTTCTTTCATGGCGCCGCTCATCTGGACCAGCAGCGCCAATACAAAACAAAGGCTTTGGCATCAGTTCTTGACCTTCATTGGGAGGCGTAACCGTCATAGCTCCGACAGCTCCTTCATGCCTCTGCTGGCCCGAGGGAACAGCGTCATCAGCGGTTGGAGCCATCGGAGCTCCTGCAGCCATCTGTGGCGTGGAGCCACCCCCTCCTCCCATCAGGGAGCAAACTCCAGCGCCAGAGATTTTTCTCTCATCCTCCGCAGTAACCTTCCTGTCCGGCTTTTCAGCCGGTGTCGCACCAGCTCCATCCCCGTTACTGCAAACAGAGACAGAGCTCACCACCATATCGGATACCTCGCTCTCCCCTCTCTCCTGCACCGAGTCCACTGCAGGACACGGGCTGGGCTGAGAAGAGGGGCTAATACAGTGAGCCGGCCCTGCGGTCGACCCGGGGGTCCCAGGGAGGGGGGTGTATACATATCTTACCTGCTCCTGGAGCTTGGTCTTCTTAGCCTTTTTCTTTCCTTCCCCAGGCGTCTCCGGTGGCAACTCATCACCAAAGCATAAGTCCTGGAAACGCACTGGGGACTCCAGGAGCTGGATCTCCTCCACTAGGGCCCCTCCCGGGCTGCAGGTCTCATACTCATCCCCCGAGCCGCAGCTGGGTGACCTTGCTATTTGGCGTGCAGGGGGCCCACTGTACGGAATCTGCTCCTGCAGGCTGCCAGGTGGATCTTGCTGGTCATCATCATCATCCTCCTGCACGACTGGTTCCTTCTCCACCTGGCTGTCAGGCTGCTGCCCCATCTGCCCCTTCTCCTCCGCCATCTTCCGAAAACGTTCCTCGTTTAGGAGTTTTTCCTTAAACGGGCCGCTTTTATCTCGGAGTACAGTCCGCCTTTGCTCAATCTCGCCAATGTCAGCTTGTAGCTGCTTTATTTGGTTCTCCAGCCCCTGCTTCTTCCTCTTTGGGGCCACTCCAACACAAGACCTCAAGCCGCGCAGCTCCTCCCGGAGCCTCCTCAGGGTCTTAGTCGCGTCTTCGTACTCACGGAGGTGGCTCATGACCCGGGATCCGTAGGTGGAAATGGACTCCCGGGCCCTCAGTACGCCCCAGCCTTCCTCCTCAAGATCTGCTTCACCTCCGTGAACACTCGGCTTTTGCTGGGCCCCGGAAGGGCCACTCTCACCCATGCTGGCATTCGGGTCCTCCTTAGCGGATCCAGCCTTGCGGCTCTTCCTACTACCCTCAGACTCAGGGGAGACAGAAGCCACATTACTGCGACTCCTGCCAGATCTTCTTACCCCTGAGTCCTCCATGCAGGCCAAACGCTGGCTTCTCCTGTCCCCTGAAGGCCTGCCGCTGGGAACAGGAGCCTGGGGCTTGCTTCCCTCGCTCATGCCTGAGAACCCACTCTCCCCCTGGGGAGGAGAGAGCCGGCCTCAGGTGGATAGATTTTCCTCCAAACGCTCAGGAGCAGCAGCAGCAGCAGCAGCAGCTACACACAGCCACAGGCGACCACACCCACAGGTAATCGCAGCTCAGGAACAGCTGGTCCAGAGCTGCACTCACTATTCTGCTGGTGAAGTCACTGTGTACATACATTACTTATCCTGTACTGATCCTGAGTTACATCCTTTATTATACTCCGGAGCTGCACTCACTATTCTGCTGGTGGAGTCACTGTGTACATGCATTACTTATCCTGTACTGATCCTGAGTTACATCCTGTATTATACTCCAGAGCTGCACTCACTATTCTGCTGCTGCAGTCACTGTGTACATACATTACTTATCCTGTACTGATCCTGAGTTACATCCTGTATTATACTCCGGAGCTGCACTCACTATTCTGCTGGTGCAGTCACTGTGTACATACATTACTTATCCTGTACTGATCCTGAGTTACATCCTGTATTATACTCCAGAGCTGCACTCACTATTCTGCTGCCGCAGTCACTGTGTACATACATTACTTATTCTGTACTGATCCTGAGTTACATCCTGTATTAGACTCCAGAGCTGCACTCACTATTCTGCTGGTAGAGTCACTGTGTACATACATTACTTATCCTGTACTGATCCTGAGTTACATCCTGTATTATACTCCAGAGCTGCACTCACTATTCTGCTGCTGCAGTCACTGTGTACATACATTACTTATTCTGTACTGATCCTGAGTTATATCCTGTATTATATACTCCAGAGCTGCACTCACTATTCTGCTGGTAGAGTCACTGTGTACATACATTACTTATCCTGTACTGATCCTGAGTTACATCCTGTATTATACTCCAGAGCTGCACTCACTATTCTGCTGGTAGAGTCACTGTGTACATACATTACTTATCCTGTACTGATCCTGAGTTACATCCTGTATTATACTCCAGAGCTGCACTCACTATTCTGCTGGTGAAGTCACTGTGTACATACATTACTTATCCTGTACTGATCCTGAGTTACATCCTGTATTATACTCCGGAGCTGCACTCACTATTCTGCTGGTGGAGTCACTGTGTACATGCATTACTTATCCTGTACTGATCCTGAGTTACATCCTGTATTATACTCCGGAGCTGCGCTCACTATTCTGCTGGTGCAGTCACTGTGTACATACATTACTTATCCTGTACTGATCCTGAGTTACATCCTGTATTATACTCCGGAGCTGCACTCTGCTGCACTATTCTGGCTCTTCTTTTATTGTCTGTAGCAACATACTACACAGGAGTTTGTTTGTAATCTGTTACCATGGAGACACATAGGCCTGTATATGAGCTGCATACACAAAACAAAAGGAGACTATTTTGTACGATTGTTTCAGACGCACTGGAACAATAAATCTGCTTGTAAACTTCCCTGGGGCAGAATTGGCATCTTGACTCCATATTGGATCAGAAATATGCAGCATGTTATTCATTCCATTTTCCTAACATTTTTGCCCTTTCGTCGGGTCTGGTTTGATCTTGTGCGTTCCTGAGAGAAGTGAGACACGGGTGACGATTTCGAGCACAAGGTGACAACCACCACGCAACGTACAGAGGTTTTAATTTAAAGCCTCATGCACACGTCCGTGGAACACGGTCCGTGGTATGCCGGCCTGGATTTCTTCTGAGTGCAGGAGCGCACGGCGCCATTGGTTGCTATGACACCGAGCGCTTCCTGCTGCCGCCACCGCAGTGCAGTATTACACTCGTATAGATCATACCAGCGTATTACTGTACTGCGGCGGCAGCAGGAAGCGCTCGGTGTCATAGCAACCAATGGCGCCGTGCGCTCCTGCACTCAGAAGAAATCCAGGCCGGCATACCACGGACCGTGTTCCACGGACGTACGTGTGCATAAGGCTTAAAGGGAAACTCCACACAATAAGCGCTACGGAGTGCTTCCGTGGGGTTTCGTCCCGTACTTCTGTTCCGCAAAAAGATAGAACATGTCCTATGTTTTTGCGGAACGGCCGGATCGCGGACCCATTCAAGTGAATGGGTCAGCGATCCGCTGCCGCTGCCCCACGGACTGTGCTAGTGTATTGCAATACGGCAACGGGGCGCACACGCCAGTGTGAAAGAGGCCTAATGCTGTTCTATTCTTCCACCATGCTTTACACTTCTGAGGGGTCAGAATGCTGTGAAGGTCACTGTTTAGGGGGCGGACCTCTGTGGAGGTCCCTGTTAAGGGCATGGGGTGCTATGGAGGTCACATTTTATGGGGACAGGGTGCTGTGGAGGTCACTGTTGAGGGGGTGGCGCAATGCAGAGGTCACTGTTAAGAGGGCGGACTGCTGTGGAGGTCCATGTTAAAGGGGTATTCCCATCACATACAATGGGGGCATATCGCTAGGATATGCCCTCATTGTCTGATAGGTGCAGGTCCCACCTCCTGGACCCGCACCTACAAGGAGAACAGAGCGGGGAGAACTGTGGCTGGAGGACCCCGGGTTTCCTGGGGTCCGTCCACCAAGTGCTTCTCCCTGCTGCTTTCATACAAGTGAATAGAAGCGCACCGCGCACGCGTGGCCCCTGCTCCCATTCATTTCTATGGGGCAGATGGAAATAGCCGAGCCAGCTATTTTCGGCGGCCCCATTGAAATGAATGGAGGGCGGCTGCTCATGCGCAGTGCACCCTCCATTAATTTTCCCGCTCTGTTCTCATTGTAGGTGTGGGTCATTCTGCTAGTATATATATATATATATATAAAATAAGGTAGGGGTTACCCAGTGGATACCTTAGTTTTGGGGGTGCTCCTATAGCTCTGGATCCGCTGACTGCACTATGTTATATCATGGATATAGTATTCTGCAATGGGAAAAATGTTAGGGTATTTGTCTCCATCTAGTGGTCAGATTAGGCATCACATTCACAGAAAATCAAATCTGCAGCATGCCAATTGGTGTCTAGGAAAGAGCAGTAAAATCTGCACTAAATTCAACAGGAAGGAATTAAATCTAATTAGTGTTGATTTTATTGCACCTTTCTGCAGATCTGCAGGAGTCGACACCAGACCGCTGAAGGAAATCCCGGGCTGCGGTGGTCACATCATTGCTAGACCTGGGGAGTCCAGCAGAGAATTAGGAAAGTGTCCCCTCTGGTAATTTGAAACAATCTACAGAAGGGAACACACAACACAATATACGGGGTTTGATGCGGTTTTGCTGCTGCAGTTTTCTTGCTTACTTGCTGTGGAACTTCTCTGCAGCAAAATCAGTTTCTTATGACTTTTGCCGGGCGTTCCGTACATTGGGGACCGCGATTTATGCGGTAGCCGCAGACGGATCCAGACTTATTCAACTTGAATGGGTCCGTGATCCGTCAGCACCTCAAAAACACGGCCGTGTGCGTGAGGCCTTAAAGGGGTTTTCTGGGATTTTGATACTGATGACCTGTCTTTAGGATAGATCATCAGTGTCTGACACCAGGGACCCCCGCTGATCAGCTGTTTGAGAAGGCACCCACGCCGCTGTGATCGGTGGGGGTCCCAGGTGTCAGACCCCCACCAATCAGATACTGATGACCTACGGTGAAGATAGGTCATCTGTATCAAAATCCCAGATAAACCCCTTTAAAGGGGGATCTCCAAGATTTAACAACTGATGAATTATCCCGAGGACAGGTTATCAATATCAGATCGTTAGGGGTCCGACACCTCGCGACCCCCGTCGATCCGCAGTATCTCTGGCACCATATATTGGACAGAGCTGGTTGCTGCAGCATTCACTTCCATGGGAGCAGTGCTGCAATAACCAGCTCCGTCCAATACGTAATGCATGAAGCTGTGTGGTTTCAGCAGCGACTTTTGACACCAGAGAAGGGGCGGCCTGGCCATAGACCCCACAGGGAACTTTCCCGGTGGGCCAATGCCTTGGGGGGGGGGGGGGGGGGGGGGATAGCACACAAACTCTTCTGCCTCCACCTACATATGTTTTTTTTTTCCAGGGCCACTTTAAGTTCCCAGTTCCGCTCCTGCACCAGAGATACTGCCAAACATTTAACTGGACCTGTTAGACCTCTGCCGATCAGATATCGATGGGGATAGGTCATCAACTTTTGACCCTTTCGCTACCAGCGGCGTACAAGCATGACACGCGCTCGCGCATGCAGCGGGCGTCATGGCCGGCAAGTCTCTGCTGTTTCAAACAGCAGAGACCTGCAGCTAATTACTGCAATCGGCAATAATGCCGATTGCGGTAATTAAATGCTTTAGATGCCGTGATCAAGTGAGATCACGGCACCTGAATGCGCAAAAACCGGGATTAGTACTGAAGCCCCGTGCGGCCAATCGGGAGTTCAGTACATGCGCTAAATGCTCTGAGTCTCTATGAAGGAATTCAGAGCATTAATGCTGCAATTCTTATTTTGACCACCAGATGGCAGGCCAACCTAAGAAATGAGCAAAATGCAAAGAAATTGTCATTTTTTAAATCCCTTATAGGTCAAAATGAAAAATAAAAAAAATCATTTATAAGGTCATTTATGAGCCTTAAAATTACATTAAAAAAAAAAAAAGTGAAAAAAATATATAAAAAAAATATATAAAGTTGAAATCACCCCCATTCCGTATAATAATAATAATAATAAAAAAAACAATAAATATAAACATCCTGGGTATCACCACGACCGAAAACAGCCATAATATTTTTTAAAAATCCAATATGGCAAATGGTGTAATGGAAAAAAGGGTCAAAATGTCCGATTTGCCATTTTTTCATTGCTTCTCTTACCAAAAAAAATGAAATAAAATGTGATCCAAAAGTCATGCACACTCCAAAATGTAATGGTATCAATAAACTAAAAACTAAAACTATGAATTGTCCCGCAAAATATGAGGCCCTAAACAGCTCAGTAGACATAAGTATAAAAAAAGTTATGGGGGTCAGAATATGGTGATGTAAAAAATAAAATATAATTCTCAAAGCTTAAATAAATTTTGACACTATTAAAAAACCTATACATATGGGGTATCGTTGTAATCGTAGTGACCCAGAGAATAAAGGGCATTGGTCAGTTTTGCCGTAAACAAAACGCAGTGGGAATAAAACGTTGGAGGGAATTGCGTTTGGAATTTTTTTCCCGCTTCCCACTACATTTGATGCCATAATTAATGGTGGCATTAGAAAGTACAACTTGTCCCGCATAAAATAAGCCCTCAGACAGCTATGTGACTGGAAATATAAAAAAGTTATGGCTCACGGAAAATGGGGAAGAAAAATGAAAACGCATAAACGAAAAATAAAAACTTAAAAACTCCGGTAGCCAAAGGGTTAAATCCCAGAGAACTCCTTTAAGGATAACGCCACACAGTCTGGTTCCCGATTCAGGAGTAAATATATATATAAAAATAAGTTGTATCTGTCCTTCCAGAAAGCTGTCCGTGTGTCCGCAGCCCGCTCGCTCACACTCGTCTCGCCCCCATCTCTTTTCGTGCAGCCGTCGTCTCCCAGCAGGAAAAACAAACAGCCATTGTGCGGTTCTCCTGTCGCCGTATTTTATACCCATTTATCTGTCGCCCGCACATGTGGCGGTCAAACAGTGCCCCCTATTGAATGGCTAATTAAGTAAGTAAACTCAGGACAATGGCCTGCGCCCCGCAGACGTGCTACTCGCATGGATCTCCAGTCTCTGAGTAACCGTGTAGTAAGAGACAACATGGAGACAATAGGAGGACAAATAGCAGCGACAGCGAGGGGCCCGGGGCCTGGAAGAGGCTGCCCCAGCTGTGGCCGCCGTGTACGGAGAGCAGCAGATGCGTCATTCAGCGCGGACGCCGCCATGGTGGAATGCATCGTGTCAAGTGAACCTGGCGCCAGCTATTTGCTCAAGACTAAAAGTGGAAAAACGGAGTCAACAAAAGCACAAGAATGTTTGATACCCGGTGCTGTCCCGACCAGGGGGACAAGTGTATCCTGGTGCCCGGGGGGGCCCGAAGGTCACTCTGCCGCATAAGACGCCAGTATCATAAGTGATTGATGGCACATTTTCCACCCTCTCTCTAGGAAAGCTGGGTGACAGCCAATATGGCCGCCCTGATGGGGGCTGTCACTGAGCTTACATGGGGTTGTGAATGAGAATTGATCTGCGTTCTAATAAACTTTCTGTTGCCATATGACAAGGCGAAAGATGCTGAGCACAGTATGTCGGCTGAGGAGCGTGCGGGAGAGACGCTGGGCGGTGATCGCCGCCGACTTTCGACAGGTCACACTAGGCCAATTCCATGTCTGCTGTCCACGGGTTTAATCACAGTAAGATGAGAACTGTCTGCAGCTGCTTCCTGGCGGTTTCCAGAGATTGTAGATTTCTTTAATTAAAAAAAATTGCCCATTTTCTGAATGCAGATTGTCAATGGAGTCGCCAACTTAGGAAGAGCATCGTGATCAACAGCCAATGTACAAGAAGATCTGCAGTATAAAGCATGGGGGAGGGAGAGCAGCCTGAGACCCGCTGGTAAGCATCAAGAACAGGTAGCGAGGTCTGACCCCACAAATACGTAAGGAAGAGATGACAAGCCGAGACCGAGTCCACACTGATTGTTTATTGCTACATCACTGACACATTATATTACATTGAATTTTTATTTTATTTTATTGCAGTTTATAGTCACTGGATCCCTGAAGATCTGGATTCTTCTTGCATGCACCTATATGGCGGCTTTACACCGATGGAGATTTCACTGAAAAATAGGAAATCAAACGATGGAAAGGATCAAACTCAACCAAAGTGGAGGCTCGCGTTATATAGTCAGCCCCTCCATGACAAAAAGGGGCGATTCCTACTGTAACTATCCCACACGACTGGTACGGGGGCCCTGGTACGCTCCCAAATCACGCCAACCACCCTCTAAGCCCAACCCAATTTTGTCCCATTACAGCCTAAAGTTGACAGGAGCGTCTCTGAAAATTAGGGACAGTCGCTCCAAATTTGGGACTATCACGGGGGGCACTGCGATTCGACGTCTGGTCCTTGGTGACGAGGACTGCTGCAGCCATTCACCAGCCTGAGCGATGATGTGCCCCCAGCAACAAGTGGCCGATGAGCCTCTGTGGACAAATTCACGTTACTGCTGAGGCCTGTGAATGGCTGCAGCAGTCCACGTGACCTGGTATGGAAGCGGAAGCAGCAGGTAAAGGAGTCTCGGCGTTGCAGCGGAGTGGCTGTAAACAGGCAAGTCGTTTTCTTTATCTCTTTCCCACAGGTTCCCAATGTTGGCTCATGTTTTGAGGCATGGTGGTTAGAAGCCTCTTTATTGAATTAAACGTATAATTATTTTTTTTGCATGGCACTGAATGGAGACAGCCATGCACGCACGACCACATTTCATTTCACAGTGGTCGCAAGATGGGGCCGCGTTCAAGATGGGTACGGGGTCGTCCAGACTATGGATATTGAGGACCTAGCCCAGGCATCCTCAAACTGCGGCCCTCCAGCTGTTGTAAAACTACAACTCCTACAATGGCCTGCTGTAGGCTGATACCTGTAGACTGTGCGTGCATGCTGGGAGTTGTAGTTTTGCAACAGCTGGAGGCACACTGGTTGGAAAACACTGACCTAGCCTATCCTGCAGTAAATTACAGCTTCCGCCCCCAGTCACTTGAACGGTACAAACGTAATTACACCGCACCCCTGGAGACAGTGCGCAGGTAACCATCGAAACTTGCACAAGCACCGCAGCCCCTTCCAGCAACCTGCCGATCAGACCCTGATGAGGAACGGCTCGGACAACCCCTTTAGATAGAGCTGGATTAAGGAGTAAGTGCTGGTCCAAAAGAAAAAAAGCTTCTTACCAAAGTAATAGTTGGCCGAGTAGCCGTCCATGTTGAACCAGACGTCACTGCGGAATTCTAGCAGGAGAACGTCCCCTGTGGAGATAATGGTGGGAATGGGACCGGTGGAGCAGTATCTGCCCAACAACGGGGAGTCTGTTCTGCCCCCGTCATAAATAGTCAGGTAATCATAGAGGCAGGAGCTGGAGTACTCCACATCGAAAACCGTAAAGTTCAGGACAATCTGCAAGAAGATGTGAGATCAGCCATTAGTGGCGAGTATGACGTGATATTGGTATGGGGCAATCACGGGCGTCACCGCCGCTGGCCAGTCGATGGCCTCGGTTGTGTGCCCTACCTACGCATGTCACCAGCGGTCCTTGTGTAGACTTCCAACCCAACAGAGTAGAAGGGAGCGAAGTGCTGGCAGCAGGCGGGAATTTTTTTTTAAAAGGGTTGCCCCATTGTGACAATTTCACCTATCCACAGGATAAGCGTCTGATCGGCAAGGGTCCGACCGCTGGGGCCACAAGAATAGGGCCCCTGTGACCCCCCATCTGAATAGAGAGTCAGCCAGGCAGGAATTTCCCACGCTCCATTCAGCCATACTGGACTGTCAGAGGCAGCAGAGTACAAGCGCCCGCCGTCTGTGTCTCGGGCAGCCCCATAGAGCTGAACAGAGCGCCAGCGCATGTGCGTGACTGCTGCTCCATTCAGACAGTGGATCCCAGGCCCCGTACAGGTGAGGGTCCGACCGCCGGTGCCCCCCAGCTGATCATGAGAGAGGAGACCTGTGCTCCCCCCTCGTCTGAATGGAGCAGCGGTCAAAAAACGTATACGTCAAACGATGCCTCAGACTTATGCCATACAGCAGCATCCGTTCACCATAGGGTTCCATTGTAAAAAAATAAAATAAAATATATATATATATTTTTTTTTTTTTACCGGACTCTGCAGGATACAAGAACGCGGCGTTTTTGTAGGCTTTTTATTGTAACGTATACGTCAAACGGAGCCCACCCAACCATTTATCATGTAGGTAATACAAGACACTCACTAATGTATTGTTATTCTCCATATTGCCTCCTTTGCTGTCTGGATTCATTTTTCCATCACATTACACGCGGCTCGTTTCCATGGTTACGACCACCGCTGCAGTGCAGGTACGAGGAGGCGGGACGAGAGAAGCTGCACGTGCGTGCCTATGCTCACCCCCACAGTACCAGCCACCCGGTGCTTTTTCCTATAATATGCGAGCACGACCACTGCTGCCGGATTCCAGGGTGGTCGTAACCCCTAGAAACGAGCCGTGTAGAATGCGATGGAAAAATGAATCCAGCCAACAAAGGATGAATCACAATACATTAGTAAGTGCCTTGTATTCACTTTCTCTACATGAAGTCAGACAACCCCTTTAATCCCTGCCCCCTGCATGGCAATATCTACTGTTCCGGGTCCCAGAAAACCCCCTTTAAGGTATACTATGTCTAATATAATATTTCTTACCTGATGGCCTTCAGGAGCCCATATAGCGGTGATACAGTCTGACAAGTTCGGATAGGGATCCGGGTAGGAGGGGGATGTGATGGTGCCGTTATCGGTAGTGTAAGTGCCGCCGCAGTCCACTAGAGGGAGAGTAATATGTCAATAATTTCATGAAATGTCCCTTTAAACGGGCAGGCCAATAAAAAAAAGAAGTAATATAGTTAATAAGAGAGAGTTGTGCTGCAGTTGAAATCACAGAGGATCAATAGCAAAGTGTAAACTGCAAGGTGGAGAAGCCAGTAGCTGCCCCCCCAGGGTTAATGGAGCCCAGTAATGACCTGTAGAGGACAGAGGGACGCACAGGCGTACATACACACTGCGCTTATCTGCTTCAGATACCTAAACCATAGGAAGCCTTGACGTCAACGGCTGCAAGAGGACCCTCAAAAACAAACTCCACCAGCACGGAGTTCTTAGACGCCACCATCAGAGGGAGCTCATGAGCGCCACACATTCTGTCCAGTAGCACAGGGGACGTCTTGCTCGGTCCGTCGTATACCGTAATGTGATATGCGGTACATTCAGCAGAAGCGGGGAGGTCAAATTTATCAAACTGCAAAAAAGTCTGTAAAACACAGAACACAGATTCAGACACTTATGGACCATCAATGGCATCATTTAGAAAAGGAATGATCGCATAACACCGCCATACAGTGCCATATTCTATGGAGCTCCCACATAATACCGCCATACAGTGCCATATTCTATGGAGCGCCCACATAACACCGCAATACAGTGCCATATTCTATGGAGCGCACACATAACACCGCCATACAGTGCCATATTCTATGGAGCTCCCACATAATATCGCCATACAGTGCCATATTCTATGGAGCGCACACATAACACCGCCATACAGTGCCATATTCTATGGAGCTCCCACATAACACCACCATACAGTGCCATATTCTATGGAGCTCCCACATAACACCGCCATACAGTGCCATATTCTATGGAGCTCCCACATAATATCGCCATACAGTGCCATATTCTATGGAGCTCCCACATAACACCGCCATACAGTGACATATTCTATGGCACTCCCACATAATACTGCCATACAGTGCCATATTCTATGGAGCTCCCACATAATATCGCCATACAGTGCCATATTCTATGGAGCTCCCACATAACACTGCCATACAGTGCCATACTCTATAGAGCTCCTACATAATATCGCCATACAGTGCCATACTCTATGGAGCTCCCACATAATACCGCCATACAGTGCCATATTCTATGGTGCTCCCACATAACACCGCCATACAGTGCCATACTCTATGGAGCTCCCACATAACACCGCCATACAGTGCCCGAATCATATGCAGCATCTCAATAATACTCCCTTAAAAGGGTCACTAACTTTCCACAGACATATAAAAAATGTAGATCGGTGGGGGTCTGAGCGCTGAGACGCTCCACGATCCCTAGAATGAGGGTAGAGAAGTGCACGCCTATCGCACTCTATCTCCGTGGAATCGAGATGGACCCACAGAAGTCCCGTCTCGTGTAGCGAGGAGAGAAAACTCTCTCTCCTCATTGTAGGGATCGGTGGGGGTCTCAGAACTAAAAAAGATCCCCTCCGATCAAAACTTTTTGTTTTGTGAAAAGTTAGTGAGCTTTTAAAGAGACCACATAATACTGCCATATGGTCACTCTACAAATGCACATCGCATAGGACTATGCAGTTTTTGCTTGTTACTGAGGCTTGTGCCCTAGAAAGCCCCCCAAAATATACTGGGGCCCTAGGCAAGCGCCCAGATTGCCATCCCCTAAAGTGTTCCTGTTCTAGTACTCTAACATAGGAAGGGGGCAGCATATTTGGGCACATATAGCATCAGTCTCTTTTACTCTGCCATGACTAATACCCCAGACGCACTCACCTTATTCCTATTGACCCTCACAAGCCAAAGGCAGCTTGTAGAATCCTTGTGGGACGACGTGAAGGTCTCAAAGTCCAAGGTTCCATTGGTCCCGGTTAACAAAAAGCTGCAAATATCTAAAAAACAGATGTGCCATCTGAGTCCTATCTCTTCCCTGGACCATACCACTTATTACTGGGGGGGGGGCATGGGAAAATATCAATCACTGCACTAGCATATAAAGAATTGTACAGAGTCTGAGAAACATAGCTGCTTTCTTCCAAAAACAACGCCACACCTGTCCACAGGTTGTGTCTGGTATTGCAGCTCGGCTTCACTGAAATTAACAATGCATATTCATTAAAGGGGTTTTTCAATAGTACAACACCCACACCCAGCGGCCCACCTACCGCAGCCGTACAGCTTCTTCACTTTGGAGACATCTAATGGGCTCAGCCCGTATCGCTGTCCTATTGCCACCGACTGGTCCGGCTTCGGATTGAGGCTTGGCTCGCCAGACGTGTTTGAATAGGAAAACCTGCAAAGACATGGAAAGAATCCGGAAGAAGATGAGGCCCAGATTCTCCATCTGCCATCCCCCGATTATTCATACTAGAAGTTTATGAATGAATTTCAAGCAGTTTGCAATGAAGGTCCAGCTGGGTGTTACCACCTGTGGGAGTGTCTTGGCAAAATCTGACACTATCCAATCAGTGCTGCCAGTGGCAGACTGTACAGGGACACACCCCCCAACTGGTAACGCCCAGGTGGACCTCTTGCAGTAACATCCGGCAGTGCCAGAACCAGAGCGCTCCGCAGGCTATTCTCTGCTGGGACGCTAATGTTAATTTGAGAAAAGCCTTACCTTCCATAGTGCATGACTGAGGCGTAATCGTATGGCAGATTCATGTTGTCTGTGTCGACCAAATCAAATTCACCCCAATCACCTGCAATTATATAACAGAAAAGCTGCAGTCACTGCAGGCGTCATGAGTGAACTGGGTCCAGAAGGTGGAAGACTGCTACCTTTGTTGATGTATTGCCACATGACGTCCACGTGCTGGTCGCGGTCACTGCGGCTCTGCTCGTGGTAAAAACCTAGTGCGTGCTCGATCTCATGCTGAACTATGCCTGTCGCCATACACCCACCGCTCATTAGGGACAACTCCTGAGCGCCTCCAACCTTCCCAATCGAAGACCAGCACCTGAAGGCAAAGAGGTGACAATAAATGTCTAAGGCTCGGGCTACATGGACACACTGGTCGCGGCCAGGATCGCTGAGTAGAAATTAATAGGATCAACATGGCTGGTTAGCGTGCGACTGTCGTGGCGATCCTATTCTTGTATATAGGAGGCAGTATTATAGTAGTTATATTCCTGTACATAGGAGCAGTATTATAGTAGTTACATTCTTGTACATAGGAGGCAGTATTATAGTAGTTATATTCTTGTACATAGGAGCAGTATTATAGTAGTTATATTCTTGTACATAGGAGCAGTATTATAGTAGTTATATTCTTGTACATAGGAGCAGTATTGTAGTACTTATATTCTTGTACATAGGAGCAGTATTATAGTAGTTATATTCTTGTACATAGGAGGCAGTATTATAGTAGTTATATTCTTGTACATAGGAGGCAGTATTATAGTAGTTATATTCTTGTACATAGGAGCAGTATTATAGTAGTTATATTCTTATACATAGGAGGCAGTATTATAGTAGTTATATTCTTGTACATAGGAGCAGTATTATAGTAGTTATATTCTTGTACATAGGAGCAGTATTATAGTAGTTATATTCCTGTACATAGGAGCAGTATTATTGTAGTTATATTCTTGTACATAGGAACAGTATTATAGTAGTTATATTCTTGTACATAGGAGCAGTATTATAGTAGTTATATTCTTGTACATAGGATCCAGTATAGAGGTAGTATTATAGTTTAGTGTCTACTTAGTAAGAATAATAGTTTAATGGGACTTACAACCACCTGACTTGCATTTTGTTGGCAGAACAACCTTAAAATATGTTCCCAAAGCAAACAATGAATAGCCAAAAACGTCCCACAAAATTATACTCGACATCTGTACAATTCTCAAGGCTGTGACTGTAATGAGGCAGCTTTTATGATCAAGTTCTGTCTGGTTTGGTACAGTATTGGGTAATTACCCTAACATCACCTTGGCACTGCACATTTATAGCAGTGTTGTCCTCCTTTGTGGTAAAGTGGCCTGACATTTACTGCTCAAGTACGGTATTGTATGGGATGACATCAGCGATACTACATGGAAACCTCAGACAGTATAAAGCTTATATATATTCTTGTCTTTTACTCGTACCCGCTTCCAGAGTGGATTTTCAGATAGTCCTTCTCTGTCGTTCTTTCCTTAAATTGGATACAAGTCAATGTCTTGAAGGTCTCGAGGGCCTCGGTAATCAGTTTTTTATCTTCATCCCCTGGAACCAGAAAGATGTACTACCATATGCGCATTTATCAATACAGCATTGCCGGAATTTTATTCATTTCGAACCGCATCTGAATCATAGGTTTTCCTTCACCCAGGGCATAGATAGCATTTTCTACCCTATATGTACTGCAAACACCCTGGCAGAGTAGTGTACGTGGCGGCACCCACCTACTAGGCGATAGGGCGGTGATGGCTAACCTCCAGCAGTGGTAAAACTACAACTCCCAAGATGTACACTTGCTTGTCTGATCTCAGAACTCCATAGAAATGAATGAAGCATGCTGGGAGTCGTAGTTTCACCACAGCTGGAGTGCCGCAGGTTAGCCATCACTGTGATAGGGCTTTTCTAGGGCCATCTAGTGCCAGGGTAAGGTTCCGGATGGGGCCTCCCTTTTCTGGGCGGGTGCTCCGTGGTTAGGCGTTTTAGGGCCAGCACAGCACCCATCTATAGGGCGATTGTAGGGTCAGGCGTTTATCCATTCCCTGCACTCATTTCCACCGGTACAAGTCTATGCCTGATGGACACCCTACCTACACACTGGATGCGGTAGGAAACTATTGGTTCTTTTTTCATTTTCGCTGGTCGGGTGCCGCTGTGTACCCTGTACAAGTCGCTCGTACCCCTGCTGATCATAGGGGTTGAGTACATCTATGAGGTTTACTATTTTACATTATTCTGATCTGGATTCATTTTTACTTAGTTACGTTTTAATATAGCGTTTACCACTCGGCTGTTGATTTAAAATGTTGCTGGTGAAGTACCTCCAACAGTGGTCATCTTCTGTGGTTCTGGGTTGGATTAAGAGACTTGTCCTAGCATCATGACCATGTCCACCTCTACCAGCCTCATGAAAACGTATACAGCCACAGGAATGTATATGATAAGTCACCGTTAGGCCTTGTTCACACTTCAGTGAATCATGGACGTGTGCGGCCCATGTTCTCCACGAGTCAATGAAAAAGTCACAGAGACATGCCATAATTTGGTCCGCGATGCAGACCAAACACACAGATTGCGGTCTATGGGTGCGTGAAAAACAGACAGAAGGTATCCGTGTTCTGTCGGTTTTTCACGGACCATTGGTAGGTGATGTTCTGAGGGTAAAAATCTGACACATGGACCATACATGGATTCTTCACAGATGAAACACTAATGGATTTTTCCCAAATGAAATGTGAACAAGGCATAAACTGAATTTGCAGAGGAGCTCTGGCCTTGGATGCCCTCGTCAGACACTTACTGTAATCCGGGGCCAGCTTGTAGGGCACCCTGACCACGCCATCCTCAGATTTAGTCCATAGACAACTGGTGCACTTTATGGCACTGTAGCTTGTGTCCATCACAATATCTCCGTGGTACAACTTAACTGTGGAGTCTAAAGGACAGAACAGTGAATACAGATAATGGGGTGAATCACAATTCTTTGTTAGGTGCTGAGAAAAAAGGGGAAAAAAAAAAATCTTACCCCTGTTGGACCTTAATATTTTTGTGAAGACATCTTCAGTCTCCTCACCTTTGGTTATTGAAGCATCTGATGGATGAAAGACATATTACCTGTGAGGTAGAACGCATTTATAAATGTAATACGATGGCCTGTAGTAGACCCCCATTGCGGTGCCCTTACACTAAAAAATGTAATATTTATTGAGTCCTTGTATCTAACGTGGATATAAAAGGTCTACACGTCCCTATGAAAATGTCAGGTTTTTGTGCTGTATAAAAAGGAGACAAAGATAAATCATTTCAGGACTTTTTCCACCTTTAATGTGACCTATAAACTGCACCACTCAATTGAAAAACGAACTGAAATCTTTTAGGTGGAGGTAAGAAAACAAAAAAAAACAAAAATAATGTGGTTTCATAAGTGTGCACACCCTCTAATAACTGGGGATGTAGCTGTGTTCAGAATGAAGCAATCACATCCACAATCCTGTTACATAGGAGTCAGCGTACACCGGCCATCATGTAAAGGGCCTCTGATTAACCCCAAATAAAGTGCAGCTGCTCTAGTTGGTCTTTCCTGAAGTTTTCTTAGTCGCATCGTACAGCAGAAGCCATGGTCCACAGAGAGCTTCCAAAGCATCAGAGGGATCTCATTGTTAGAAGGTATCAGTCAGGAGAAGGGACAAAAGAATGTCCAAGGCATTAGATCTACCATGGAACACAGTGAAGACCGTCATCATCAAGTGGAGAACATATGGCACAACAGTGACATCACCAAGAACTGGACGTTTCTCCAAAACTGATGAAAAGACAAGAAGAAAACTGGTCTGGGAGGCGACCAAGAGGCCTACAGCAACATTACAGGAGCTGCAGGAATATCTGGCAAGTCCTGGCTGTGTGGTCCATGTGACAACAATCTCCCGTATTCTTCATATGTCTGGGCTATGGGGTAGAGCGGCAAGACGAAAGCCTTTTCTTACCAAGAAAAACATCCAAGCCAGGCTACATTTTCCGAAAACACATCTGAAGTCTCCCAAAAGCATGTGGGAAAAGGTGTTATGGTCTGATGAAACCAAGGTGGAACTTTTTGGCCATAATTCCAAAAGATATGTTTGGCGCAAAAACAACACTGCCCATCACCAGAAGAACACCATCCCCACAGTGAAGCATGGTGGTGGCAGCATCATGCCAAGGGGCTGTTCTTCTTCAGCTGGAACTGGGGCCTTAGTTAAGCTGGAGGGAATTCTGAACAGTTCCAAATACCAGTCAATATTGGCACAAAACCTTCAGGCTTCTGCTAGAAAGCTGGACATGAAGAGGAACTTCATCTTTCAGCAGGACAACGACCCAAAGCATACATCCAAATCAACAAAGGAACGGCTTCACCAGAAGAAGATTACAGTTTTGGAATGGCCCAGCCAGAGCCCAGACCTGAATCCGATTGACAATCTGTGGGGTGATCTGGAGAGGGATGTGCCCAGGAGATGCCCTCGCAATCTGACAGATCTGGAGGGTTTTTGCCAAGAAGAGTCAAAATGTGCCATGCTGATAGACTCATACCCAAAAAGACTGAGTGCTTGAATAAAATCAAAAGGGGCTTCAACAAAGTAGTAGTTTCAGGGTGTGCACACTTATGCAACCATAGTATTTTATTTTTATATTTTTTCTTCCCTCCACCTAAAAGATTTCAGTTTGTTTTCCATTGAGTTGTACAGTTTATAGGTCACATTAAAAGGTGGAAAAAGTTCTGAAATGATTTATCTTTGACTCATTTTTTTACATCACAGAAACCTGACATTTCAACAGGGGTGTGTAGACTTTTTATATCCACTGTAGGACCTTTGTCAGAAGAAGCACTAACTTCTCATCCATTGACACCTCTAGGGTCAGTGATTAGTCTATGAGCAAAACTTCACTACGCAGAGGCGGGTGGTTATACGGAATTTGGTGGTGGTGGTGGATATCTTAAAAAAAAAAAAAAAAAGTGTTCTCTTTTAAATTATAGACCTTATTTTAAGGGGTTTAAAACCCAGTTAAGAAAACTTTAATTTTTAGATCCTTTGAAGCCAGTTACTATATATAATATGGTAGGCGGCTGCGGACCCCATTACTATATGGATAACAGTATAACATCCAATACCCATTAAGGGAGCATTCACACAGGGTGGTCATATTGCATTTCTTTTTGCACAATTTTTCCTGACTGGGGACAAGGTTTTGCAGAGATTATGGTAAATCCACACTATTACTGCACTGTGTGAATAAACCCTTGCAGGTACTTTCAGGATAGTTGTAATAAGTGGGCTGTTTTGTTGCATACTGTATTCTATCGCTCGTCAGTAAATGCACGGGGTCTCTCTGCCACGGAACGCGCCTGTGCCACATTCTGAGCATGAAACTAGCTGATGTGCAATATAGAGCCCAGTACTCACCATGCAACGGCAGTCTGTTCACTATCTGCAAACAAATTAAGATAATTACTAATAACAATCAGGTTAATATACGTTCTAAATTAAAGATGATTTACTTGGCACTTCATCACTTTCAGGATTTCTGCTTGCTTTCAGCGTGTGGAAGCCTTGAAACCAGAAAGGCTGAAGACCACTCCTGACCACGTAATGACCCATGTGCCCGTGTCCACTGGACATGATCAGGATAGGTTTTCAACCTGTGACTGTAAAGTAAAACATTTCCATTCACACCTGTACTCACCGGAACAGCACTGGTAAAAGCTAGAAGCAAGAGCCATATGAGGACAGGGCTGAGCATTGTCCTGTATTATCTAACGGTCGCCGGTTCAGCTCTGCTATATGTACCTGGCTGGCCTGGCAGCTGCCGCAGTTCCTTATTGATAAGGAATAATGACAAAGTGCTCACCTTTCACTTGGCAGAAGACCTTGGTGTAGGTAAATACGCTCGGCCATGAAGGTGTTTCCATCATCAGAACTCTTGGCACTGGCATCTACAGTGGCGCAGGCACGATTTTTGGAAGGATGCTGGGGCACAATCAGACCCATGTTTATACAAGCAGTCAACATACACAGTACAGACCAAAAGTTTGGAGACACCTTCTCATTCAAAGAGTTTTCTTTATTTTCATGACTATGAAAATTGTAGATTCACACTGAAGGCATCAAAACTATGAATTAATATACATATGGAATTATATACATAACAAAAAAGTGTGAAACAACTGAAAATATGTCATATTCTAGGTTCTTCAAAGTAGCCACCTTTTGCTTTGATTACTGCTTTGCACACTCTTGGCATTCTCTTGATGAGCTTCAAGAGGTAGTCACCTGAAATGGTCTTCCAACAGTCTTGAAGGAGTTCCCAGAGATGCTTAGCACTTGTTGGCGCTTTTGCCTTCACTCTGCGGTCCAGCTCACCCCAAACCATCTCGATTGGGTTCAGGTCCGGTGACTGTGGAGGCCAGGTCATCTGGCGCAGCACCCCATCACTCTCCTTCATGGTCAAATAGCCCTTACACAGCCTGGAGGTGTGTTTGGGGTCATTGTCCTGTTGAAAAATAAATGATGGTCCAACTAAACGCAAACCGGATGGAATAGCATGCCGCTGCAAGATGCTGTGGTAGCCATGCTGGTTCAGTATGCCTTCAATTTTGAAATAAATCCCCAACAGTGTCACCAGCAAAGCACCCCCACACCATCACACCTCCTCCTCCATGCTTCACGGTGGGAACCAGGCATGTAGAGTCCATCCGTTCACCTTTTCTGCGTCGCACAAAGACACGGTGGTTGGAACCAAAGATCTCAAATTTGGACTCATCAGACCAAAGCACAGATTTCCACTGGTCTAATGTCCATTCCTTGTGTTCTTTAGCCCAAACAAGTCTCTTCTGCTTGTTGCCTGTCCTTAGCAGTGGTTTCCTAGCAGATATTCTACCATGAAGGCCTGATTCACACAGTCTCCTCTTAACAGTTGTTCTAGAGATGTGTCTGCTGCTAGAACTCTGTGTGGCATTGACCTGGTCTCTAATCTGAGCTGCTGTTAACCTGCGATTTCTGAGGCTGGTGACTCGGATGAACTTATCCTCCGCAGCAGAGGTGACTCTTGGTCTTCCTTTCCTGGGGCGGTCCGCATGTGAGCCAGTTTCTTTGTAGCGCTTGATGGTTTTTGTGACTGCACTTGGGGACACTTTCAAAGTTTTCCCAATTTTTCGGACGGACTGACCTTCATTTCTTAAAGTAATGATGGCCACTCGTTTTTCTTGCCATAATACAAATTCTAACAGTCTATTCAGTAGGACCATCAGCTGTGTATCCACCCGACTTCTCCACAACGCAACTGATGGTCCCAACCCCATTTATAAGGCAAGAAATCCCACTTATTAAACCTGACAGGGCACACCTGTGAAGTGAAGACCATTTCAGGTGACTACCTCTTGAAGCTCATCAAGAGAATGCCAAGAGTGTGCAAAGCAGTAATCAAAGCAAAAGAACCTAGAATATGACATATTTTCAGTTGTTTCACACTTTTTTGTTATGTATATAATTCCACATGTGTTAATTCATAGTTTTGATGCCTTCAGTGAGAATCTACAATTTTCATAGTCATGAAAATAAAGAAAATTCTTAGAATGAGAAGATGTGTCCAAACTTTTGGTCTGTACTGTACATTAACGCTACATTTGCCTATTTGTGCTGCGGTGCAACCGCCAACTACGGTGATGGGATCAGAGACAGCATTTTAAAGGCGTGTTCCTATAAATCAAAGAAAACCCTTTAAAAAGGAAAACTTCTGAGAAAATGCATTTTCTTTTAAACTGAATATTTATGGAAAACATTTTTTTTTTACTTTGGAAGTACTACACCATAAAATATTAAGTAGCAAATATCGTTCTTCTCTAGCAGTCAGGTCGTGTCGCCTCTCCTGACGTGTCTGTTTCAGTAACTACTTGCACTTCCCACTTAGTAACAATTCTGGAGCATCTATTCTTCTGATTCTATGATGTGTTGTTCCTCTATTATTCCTACTAGAAGTTATGGCAGCACCAAGGACAACATCTGCATGGAGTCTGTATGTTCTCCCCGTGTTTGCAGGGTTTCCCCCCCACACTCCAAAGACATAGTGATAGGGACCTTAGATTGTGAGCCCCATTGGGGACAGCTGGATGCTAATGTCTGTAAAGCGCCGTGGAATATAGTAGTGATATAAAAATGCAAAAATAAATAAATAATGGATGAAGGTCCAGAGGGGAGTTATCAGTTGGGGGAAGGAGGTGTCCCTGCACAGTCTAACACTATCCTATCAGGGCTGCTATTGTCAGACTGGGCAGCAACGCATCCCTAACTGGTTACACCCACTGGACCTTCATTGTAAACGGCTGACAACTTCTAGCAGGGATAATAGAGGAATGGCAGAACATATAGCACATGCAGAACGTCTTCAGACTAACTTTTTACATTTTGTTACGCCGCAGCCTTGTACTAAAATAAAAAAAAGTTCTGTTTTTTTCCCCATCATTCTGCACTCAGTCCCCCATAATGAGAAAGTGAGAACAGAAGGTTAGAACTGCTCCGATGCTCAAGTCAGGGGGGCTGCCGGGGTGAAAATGGGGGTATGTCCGGGTTCAGCTCTGAACCCAGACAACCCCTTTAAGGGTTGAGGACATCATTCTGAAAAGGAGGAGTAGGCGCACCCATCACACTGGAGAGATCATCGGGGAAGCAAGGTGGGACCTGTGAGGAAGCGCTGTCTGTGCTGAAAAATGACCGCATCCTGACCACACGGCTTCCGTGTGCTTCCAGGTCCAGGCCCCTGCGCCGCAAAAGATAGGACATGTCTTAACTTCTGCTGCATCTCATGGATCGCGGATCCACTGAAGTCAATGGGTCTGCACCACGATGCGGACTGCACATGGCCGATGCCCGTTATTTGGGGTTCTGCGCGGCCGACCCATGGTTGTGTGAATGCAAGGTTAGGGTGCTTTCACACAACCGTATTTTCGGGCCACATCAGATCCACATTTTTTGCAGATCGCACATGGGCACAATCAATTCTATGGGGCTGCAAAAAATGAGAACAGCACACGCATATGGACCGCAAAACGGATACGGTCACTTGAATACACCCTTAATCTTAAAATCTCACTCCTATTTACTACTGGAAACCGCTGAAAATCCATGGGTAAAATTTGCAATATTTCATTTTCATGAGAGAGTTCTAATACACTGTAACAGCCCTGCAGCTGTGATATAGCCAAGGAATGTTTCCAATCTAGAAGAGACACCCCCCCCCCCCCCATACAGACACGACCACCACTGTCCAGGCCGGACGTAGATGCTGATGTGGATCCATGTGAGGTCTCTTGACAGTCATTGTCTCAGTAGTGCAGCCTCAGGCCTGTAACCCCAAGCGATCATATCTCAGCCTCAGGTTCTCCCTATAGTAGGCCTCTTTTAAAGGGATAGTTCTGGATTCATAATTTTGCACAGAATTGTCTTACACATAAAAAAAGGAATCTATATTCATGAAAAATTTTCAATCTTGCGGGTCAGGCGGGCCGTACGTCGTAAGGAACGCTCCATACAGCGGTCATGTGACCTTCTAGGGCAGGGATGCTCAACCTGCGGCCCTCCAGCTGTTGTAACACTACAACTCCCACCATGCCCTGCTGTAGCCTGATGGCTGTCCGGGCATGCTTGGAATTGTAGTTTTACAACAGCTGGATGGGCCGCAAGTTGGGCATTTCTGTTCTAGAGGGACCACAGCGACTTCGGGTATAGGAGAGACCCATTGGAGGCCGTGGTCACATGACGAGGAGGTCACATGACCACTGTAGCCAATGCTCTGCCACTTCCATAGAGTTCACAGGCTCGATGGACGCTCCGCTCTCAGGGCGCAGGTTTACAACTTAAACCAAGCAAATGCTTGGGGCCCCTGCTGGCTGAAAAATGAAATCAGCCTATGGTGCCGCTTCAGGGGCCCTGTCCCAGCTCTAGTGGGGCCTTAGAGGTGCAATTGGGGCCCCAGAAATGGCAAATGCATCCCTACCAGTGGCGCGCCTACAGGGGTGGTCCAACGGGTCTGGACCCCCCCCCCCCCCCCCCCCTAGAACAACCGACAATACTTTTTTTTTTTTTATCCTTCAGGGCCGCACCGCCGATCACCACAGGCGGCGCGGCCCTGGATGTAATTCCGGAAGCGGTGGGGGTTGCCGGGGGGGCAGTAGGAGATGAGCGCTTCCATTGTGGAAGCGCTCATCTCCATATCCTTCTGTATCGCCGTCCTCAAGACAGCGATACAGATGGCTGTGCTGCGGCGGGGGAGGGAGAGGTGTGTGCCTCCCCTGTTCTTCTGATAGGCCGCAGGCACTAATGCCTGCAGCCTATCAGAGGCCGGCTCAGGCGGCGCGATGACGTCATCATCGCGCCGCCTGAGCCGGGCAGCACACAGCAGGGACAAAAGCCGGAAGAGGCCTGCATCGCATCGCTGCTGATGGAGGTAAGTATCTGGGGTTTTTGTTTTTTTTTGGAGGGGGGGGGGGGGAGCTGGCATCTGACAATTCTTACAGCCCCATTTTTTTGGGGGTGGCACTTCTTATTGACCCATTATGGGTGCACTATGGCATTTGGTGGCACTAAGGGGGCATTTTTTACTGGCACATTATGGCAGGCACTATAGGGGAGAGCGGCACTATGGGGCATTATTTGGGGGCACTATGGGGGAGAGGAGCACTATTGGGGCATATGGTGGCACTTAGAAGGGGCATTTTTTACTGGCATATTATGGGGGACACTATGGGGAAGGGGAGAGGAGCACTATGAGGGCATTTACTGGGGCACTATATAGGGGTATTTTATACTGGCATACATTATGGGGACATTAGCTCAACAGCGGGCACTAAGCGGGGGTATTTCATGTACTGTCATATTGTAGGGAGAATTATTAGTACTAGGAGGTATTATGCGGAGCTTTGCTACTACTGGGGGGCTATGAGGAACATGATTACTAGTATGGGCACTATAGGGGCATTATTACTAATAAGTGTGCTCTGGCAGAGAATTATTTCTATTTTGGGGAGCCCTGTTACTTTGGGAGGCACCCTGCCACAGTATCAGCTTAGCACAATTTTTGGGGGACATTATCTTTATACTATTAGTGTCTGGGCGCAGTTATTTTTTAGAGCACTGTGTGCCAATAATTTTTGAAGGGGGCACTATCTCTGTGGTAGTAGTATTTCCAGGGGGACTGTTTCTGCAGTATAGTATTGGGGGCACAGTATTAGGGGTGGCAGGAAAGGGTGTTCAGAAGATGTGAAGATGATGGAAATGTGGGAAACTAATGTCTGTTTGTTAATCTCTGCAGAGATGGGAGATGGCTGAAAAATCATCATGGCGGTCTGGTCTGAATGGAGAAGATAAAGAAAGAGAACGTCTACAACAAAGGTGACATCACTGGATGTAAGAGGTAGGGGGCGCTATGTAGGAGAGGAGATGCTCCGGCTCCACCCCCCCCCCCCCGGATTCAGAGCTGGGTGAGGACGGTCAGGGGGCAGCAGGCCACGGGTGGGTGGCAGATGGTGGGGGGAACCACAGGCCTTGAGCAGGGTCTGGGGAGGGAGGAGAGCGGAGGAGCTTCCTGGCTGTAGCCGGCTGTCTATTGTATGATGTGAAGCAGGCAGTGCAGGCAGGACAGACCTCCCTCTCCGTATGCTGTGTAGAGACCGGCCGCAACTATAGAATGTCAGCGGTACAGTGTTTGTTGGGAGTGGCTTATTATATGAAGGGGGGCTTTTAATAATGGGCGGGGCCCAAAAAATTGCGGCGCACTTATTGTTCTGTTCCTACAGGGCTTTTAGAATTGCCAAGTAAAAGAATCAGTGCAACACACTACACCCCTTCCCCGCATTTTTAAATATAAAGGGGGCTTTGAAAAATTGAATTAGCACAGCGCACTACACATGCCACTTTTTTTGCCTTTCGGACCCCCCCTAGACAAAATTCCTGGGTGCTCCCCTGATCCCTACAGCTACTCTGGGGTAATGGCGCGTCTCATGTTGGTGTCCCCCTGGTGCAGGTCACCATAACTAGAGATGGCCATGTGGGTAGAAGGACCTGTAAGGAACTGGCCCCAGGAAATACCTTCCCCTCCTCCTCCTCCTCAATGGCAGCACAATCATTAGTGACCTCAACCTCTAGTATTAGCGTCATCAATAGACGCCCCCCTCCGATCACGTGACTTCCGGGTGCAGTTCCTGCAGGGGCCGCTGTGGCTTTGCAGCGCTGTGATCTCGTCTTTCCCGCGCCGCCTCCTGTACAGTTGGTCTCTCTGCGCGCACTGAGGAGATTTTTATTCACGTAGAAAATCGCCGGAGCAGACATGCCGAGTGTGGAGGAGCTGTACCGTAACTATGGCATCCTGGCCGACGCCAAGGACGACGTAAGCCAGGTAAGGGCCCTCACTCCGCCGGCACGGGTTACCTGGGGCCCCGGCCTCGCTTTCCTCAGCTACAGTGCCTAGGCCTTTACCCCTCTGCCAGTCTAACTGCCTTGAGCGGCCTTTCTTTCCTCACCTCTCCTCCTCGCTCTCTTTTCCAGTTACCCCAGCCTTGCGTCCTGTAGTTGTTAGGCCCCTGCTCCTATACTTGTCCCTGACCCTCTCTTCTCCTGTTGCCCCTGACCCTCTTCCTCCTCCCCCTCTCTCTTCTCCTGTTGCCCCTGACCCATCTCCCCCCTCTCTTCTCCTGTTGCCCCTGACCCCTCTTCCCCCTCCCTCTCTTCTCCTGTTGCCCCTGACCCCCTCTTTCTCCTTCCTCCCCCCCCACCCTCTTCTCCTGTTGCCCCTGACACCCTTTTCCTCCTCTCCCTCCCCCCTCCTCTCTTGTTGCCCCTGACCCCCTCTTTCTCCTTCCTCCCCCCCTCCTCTCTTCTCCTGTTGCCCCTGACCCCCTCTTTCTCCTTCCCCCCCCCACCACCCTCTTCTCCTGTTGCCCCTGACACCCTTTTCCTCCTCTCCCCCCCCCCCCTCTCTTCTCCTGTTGCCCCTGACCCTCCTCCTCCGATGGGCATCATATGTCATTGAGAAATCCGAGAAAGCCTCGACCCCCTATAGAGTTAGTAGTTGGGGAGAGTGGGAAGAGTGAGTGGAGGACATCCACGGCAGCCATAGTTTCGTGACCACTTCTCCTCTATTGTCCCCGATGGCGGCCATTTTTTTCTAAAATGGCCATTCTATCCATCCTTGCTTTGACAGCAGCTATGGAGAGGTCTGGAGTTTTCCAACTAGCTGCTACAGCAAGAAGGAACAACTGAGCCAGTCTGAAAGGGGCAAACCTCATCCCCACAGGTCTAGCACCCAAAAGATAAACGGTGAGAAGTTTATGAAAAGTAGCGCCCAATGCCTCGGTGGGGATTGGACAAATAGAGGCCCAAAAGCTAAACCCGGATTTAACCTCTTCTTTACTCATTTACTATATTTCAGTGGAGCATTTCCTTGCATCGATGCTCCCCCTGCACTGTGCAAGGCAAGGTCTGTTTGTTTACTTAGGCTAAATGGTACCCGGTAGTAAACAGACCTTGCGTTGCGTGATGCAGCAAAAGGCAAGGGGCAGCATCGGAGCAAGAAATGCTAGATATAGATATAGATAGATGAGGTTATATCCTGGTTCAGCTGGGAGCCCGGACAACCCCCTTTAAAAGTCTTCCATATTGAAGAGTGATCGTTGGGGTCGGATCTGATATTTCTTTGAGTATTCAGTGGTTAAGTGCTCAATGTGTTTGGTTGGAATAATCCTTTCATAGCAGCCACATGGTATCACAATGGATGCCATGACCCTGTGCGTCTGCTAAAGAATCTATCCCCGTGTGGCACCAGGCAGGGAGCCTGAACAGTAATTATATTACAGAAGGCGGCCTCTTCAGTAAAATCTGTATGTGTCCCCTCCAGCTGCCCCTAATGGCGTGTCTGATGTTTGTTTGTACCCGCTGGAGATGGACATTTGGGTGTAAATGGAAGAACCTGTCTGGGCACCGCAAAGAGGGTCCTAGGGGGGGAAATGCCTCCATACGGAGACTGTGGTTCCGGGTTAACAAGTCAGCAGTCTTGTTCGGCTTTGTCTGAGCAGAGACCTCGCTACGTCCCTTCTGCACAATCAGCGAAAAGGAATTATTAGTTTTCACAGCAAAATATGGATAGGTCATCAATATCTAAAGCCCAATCACCTAGAGAAGCTATGGCGGGCTATACATTGTTCTGATGTGACTATGGCCATCCATGTAATGTATATACGGGCCCTGTCTGCCAGAGTAGGAGACTTATAGAGTTACTGTCAGTTCATGCTGATATATGGGAAAACCCCTCTAACGCCTCATGCAGACGTCCGTGAATTACCGGACTGGCATTGCAGGAGCGCACGGCGTAATTGGTTGTCTGACACCGTGCACTCCTGCAATGCCAGTCCGGTATCTCACGGACCGTGTTCCACGGACGTCTGCATGAGGCTTTAGAGATCTGTGTGCCCTCATAGGAGTATAATACAGGATACATGTCAGGATAAGTAATGCATGTACACAGTAACTGCACCAGCAGAATAGCGAGTGCAGCTCTGGAGTGTATGCAATGTATCAAAGTTTTTTTAGCTTCTATGGTCGAAAGAAGCCTCTCTGCATTGTTTTCACCCAGCTGACATGTGTTGTGGCAGCAGCTGTTTCCATTGCTCCGGGCTCGATGTCCACACTGGGCTAGAAACATCTGAACACACACAGTAATCCGCCATGATGCTGGTTATGCAGCTGTCACTTGGAGCTTGTGCTGCTGCAGTTTATGGCTTTTTACTTTCTATTCTGTAAAGTTTGTGGAGTAATTTCTTTCCCCGTTTTACTTTACAGCACAAAGCTGCATATCAGGTTATCCTGGATGGTGTGAAAGGAGGTGCAAAAGAGAAGAGGTTGGCGGCTCAGTTCATCCCCAAGTTCTTTAAACATTTTCCAGATCTTTCTGACTCTGCACTCAATGCCCAGCTGGACCTGTGTGAAGATGAGGATGTTTCGGTATGGATCCCCATCCCATGTTTTTTTAAATATTTTTTTTATTTTTATACTAAAGCCTTTCTGTTAGGCCTCATGCACACGACCGTGCCATATTTTGCGGTCCGCAAAAAAACGGAAGCCGCCCGTGTGCCTTCTGCAATTTACGGAACGGGCGGCCCATTGTAGACATGCCTATTGTCCGCAAAACAGACAAGAATAGGACATGTTCTATTTTCTCGCCCAGTTTCCTTGGGGGACACAGAAGACCTTGGGTATAGCTCATCTCCATAGGAGGCGTGACACTAAGTGAAAACTGTTAAGCCCCTCCTCCACAGCTATACCCTCAGCCTGGAGAGAGAGGCTGCCAGTTTTTGCTTAGTGTCCAAGGAGGCAAGACACTCCCTGCTACTGCAGGGCTGTTTTCTCCTTTGTTGTTTTTTTTTAAAATTTTTTGATTTTTACTTTTTTATTTTCTTTTGTTCCAGAATACGGGACAACAGAGACGCACTAGACCTCTCTGTTTCTCCCGGGGTTGAGCTGCGCCAGTGCCGGTATCCGCACTGCTGCCTCCCCCACAGAAGGCAAGGTGGACCAGGGCAGCCCAGCTCCCCTGCATCCCGCCAGCGTAAGGGTCGCCCGCACGCCAAGTCCCTCTTCCAGCGTCCTGCCACTACGGTGCCAGTAGCTGAAGGGGCGACCCTGCTGGAACGGACCGAGGGTGAAGACGGCTGTGGTGAGAGAGTGGCTTCTCCAGCCCTACGACCCCCTCCCCCCCCCCCCCCCACACCCCGGTCTCCTGCTTGACTGACCCCCATACTGGTCTGGCCACCCTAGTTTGTTTTATTAGTTCCCTCTCCTCCCCTCCACTATAGGTGCATCCACTGAGGGGTTATGCTGGCGTCCCTATCATGCCGCCCAGGGAGCTGCCTCTCTCCTTGCAGGGTCCCCCATCCCCCCCTATCGCCTTACCGGTGCGCAGGCATCCCTCCTTGAGACGGCTCAGGGCCTGGGCCCTCTCCTGACTGCTGCGGCGTAGGGCCCTTGTTTCCGGTCCGCGGGGTGGGCTCCCGCGGCCGGCATGACTGCGGTGTTCAGCGGACCCCGGCCGACCGCAGGTGCTCGGAGAGGCTGTCTTCCGGTCGGTCGGGCGCCGCAGAAAGGTTCTATCCCGGGCTCCTTCTTCCGGGCCCCCTGATTCTCCGGCCCGCGGGGTGGGCTCCCGCGGCCGGTATTGTGCATGCGCCGCTTCGCTCCCTCCAGATCCCGGCCGGTACCTCCGGGCACCGCAAACTTTAGGCCCCGGCTTCGCGGCCTACTAGGCCGCAATATTCCGGCCTCGATTGGAGGGGGCGGGCATTCGCAGGCGCGAATTCTTCCCGCCGGAGGTCCCCCCGCCCCCAGGGGATCGCTGCACCGCCCTCGGGTCCGATCTGTATTAACCTCTTGGACGCTGACGGCTGCCATCTGGAGGAGACCCTGGGATGGCTAGCCTCTCAGTGAGGCTGTGCTCTTATATGGTGGCCCCTTCCTGCCTAAAAGAGGCTGTGTTTTACAATAATAAATAGAAGAAAAAAAATAAAAAAAAAAAATAAAAAATTAAAATAAAATAAAAAATATAATAATATTAATAATGAAGTGTATTTTATGTTGGCTGCGCAGGATACTGCAGCCTGACCTTAGAGCGCTGGCCGTATGCCTGCCCCTATTCTATAGGTGGCATGTTGCGCTCCGTGGCACTGGCCAGGTATACATGTTTCCCTTTCTAGGCGGACCCTTGCCCTCTCCTGGGGTACGGCGCTGGCCAGGTGCAGGCCGCCTTTTTCTATAGGCAGAATTAGTCGCCCTCTCCAGTCGCGGTGCTGGCCATGTGCATGACCCCCCATTATAGGCGGCATACTGCACTCTCTCTGGCTGCGGGCTGGCCTTGTGCATGACCCCCTTTCTGTAGGCGGAATACTGCCCTTTTTACCGCATACGATGCTGACCATGTGCACGACCCCCTCCCATAGGCGGAACGCTGCACTCTCGCTGGATTTGCTACGGCCATATGCGTGACCCCCTTCCATAGGCGGAACGCTGCACTCTCGCTGGATTCGCTACGGCCTTATGCATGACCTCCTTCCATAGGTGGAATGTTGCACTCTCTGGCTAAGCTGCTGGTCATACGCATGACCTCCGTCCAAAGGAGGACTGCTGCGCTCTCTCTCTCTCTGGATTCGCTGCCGGCCATATGCATGACCTCCGTCCATAGGCAGAACGCTGCACTCTCGCTGGATTCGCTGCCGGCCATATGCATGAACCGGCCATGTGCATGACCTCCTTCCATAGGCGGAATGCTGCACTTTCCGGATTCGTTGCCGGCCATACGCATGACCTCCGTCCATAGGCGGAATGCTGCACTCTCTCTGGATTTGCTGCCGGCCATGTGCATGAACTCCTTCCATAGGTGGATTGCTGCACTATCATTGGATTCGCTGCCGGCCATGTGCACGACCCCTTCCTTGGGTGGTGTGCTGCACTCACTGGAATCGCTGCCAGCAATGAGCATGTATCCTTTCCTCAGGCGGCATACGCACAACACCGCTGACTGTGGTTGTTTTCTCGCCAGTGCGTTGCTGGCCATGTGCATGTCCCGCATCCTGGCGGGATGCTTGCATTTTTGCTGGATGCGGTGACGGCCGTGTGCATTACCCCGCCCCTTTCTGGGTGGAATACTGCTCTTTCGCCGGATGTGTTGCGGGCCATACACGGCCCTCCTCATCCATGGGCGAAAAATTTGCAACCTCACGTGACCCATGGCTGTCCGTGATATGCTGTGCGGGATTCTTGCATGTTCTCCTTCATTGTGGAGTGGTTGCACTCTCACAGTATTCGGTGTTAGGTGGGTTATTGCGCACTCGCTTAATGGTTGGATAACCCCGTGCATGTCCCCCTTTCACTGGGCGGACCTCCCTCCTGCGTTCCCGCTGGGTACTGTGCGGCCATGTGATTGGTCACCTTCTGGGCAGACTATAGTATGTTCTACTTCTCTGAAGTTGTTACTGGCCTTGGGCATCCCCCCTTTGGGACGGGCCTTTGCATTCTTACCAGCTGCAGTGTTGCCAGATACGTTTCCCCCTTTTCTGGGGGGCCTGCCTGCATTTCCATCGCATGCCATACTGATGTCCTGTGCATAACTCCCTTTCAGGTTGCACTTTGCACTTCCGTTGATACTGTTGGACTCTGTGGCTGATCCCCTTCACTGGGTGTCTATTTTTTTGCGGTGAGCGGTATTTCTGGTGCACTCTGTCCGTTGTTTGGGCCGTGTATGCCTTCTCCTCCCATAGGTGGGTTGGCCTTCTCACTGCTTGCGGGGCTGCTCGTACGTATGCCTCACTTCCTCCTGCGACATTCCCTCTTTTTCTCTTGGGATGTGGTGCTTGTCACGGGCCTTGCGCTCTTCTCTAAAGAGATCATTCTGTCCACCTGTGTAACCCTTGGGTGCTGTCATACAAGCATTAAAAGAATGCCATTGTATTCAAAGGTGTATTCCTTAGATATAGTAGATGGGCCCTACTGCTCTCTACTTCGCCGAGCTGGGTGGTGCTCGTTTCTCTGGTTTGGCCTGTATATTGTGGTCCCGTTGGTCGGCATCCACCATGTCCGTTGGCCTTTCCACCTGGGGAGTGTTCGTGGTTCTTTGATAGGTGCCCTTTCGTTCTCCCGTGCACTCGCTTCCGGCGCAAGTGGTCACTGGGTCGAGAGTGCCGTTTGCAGTGCCACTCGTTTTCGGCGTTGGCTCTGGTGGGGCTGCTGTTCCCTCGCCTGCTACTGTTTCCTCCTCTTCGGGTGTCGTGCAGTATGAGTCTTTTCTTTTGGCGCCCCCTCCGCGCTTCAGGCTGGTCCGCTACCGGGTTCGGGCCGCTTTTCTCGGGATGGTCACCCAGCTTCTCTTGGGTGCTCGCTTACCCAGGTCCGTAGGACCTCCACCTTGGGTTCTTCAGGGTACTCGCCTTCTGCGTGGCAGTGAACCGGGCGTCTCAGTGAGCGGGGTTCTGCCTTTGAGCTGTCCTATGGCTTCCCTGTTGCCCACTCCTCCTTTCGGTTGGAGGGTGTTATGCCGGCCTCTGTCTCGACTGCCTTTTCTCGCCGGCTCTGCTTGGCTCCCGCTCGGTTCGGCTCGGCTCCCTCCGGTGTGGCTTTTGCCCCGGCCGCGCTTCAGTGGCGGTTCCTTCACTGCCCTCCCCTCTGGGGAGAGCTTGGTTGTTCATGTGGATGGTTCTGATGTTCCTCTTGGCCTCGTACTGTCTCCCTTGTTCACTCTGGCTGTAACTTGGGAGGAACCCCCATTCGGTCGAGATTGTCATTAGATCTCCCACACCGGGACTGTAGGACGTCTTCCTGTGGTGGCTACATCGACATGGACTTTAGCCTGTCTTGTCCTGGCGGTTACTGGGCGGACCCTTCGGTTCCTTTCCGTCTGTCCTTCTGCTCCCCCACTCCGGGTGGTTACAGGACAACGTTGCTCGGGGGCCGACGGGACCAGTTTTTGCCGACCGTACTGCCCGTGTTTCGGGTCTGCGCCTGTTCGCATTGGGTTTTCACCCGCTTGCCCAGGCGACTCTTGCGTGCTCGCTAGTGTTCGCTCCTAATGATTCTGTCTTTCTCCAGATCCGACCTAGATCTGGGACTCTGTTGCTTGAAGTGTCAAGTGTCGGCGCTGTCCTTCCCCTTTCAGCGTTCCCCGGCCCTCTGGGCCTGTCAGGACCCTCTTCCATGGAGCGGCTTTGGGGTTCCCTTGTACTGCCCCTGGGTACCGCCCTGGGCATTGCATACTGGGCTCTTGGCACTCCAGTCTTTCCCTTGGAGCCGTTACAGAAGCTCTCTCTACTCCTTCTGTCCTGTACGGTTATGTTTCCGTAGCCGTCGTGTCTCTGGCGGGTGCCTGGGTGGCGGCCCTTCTTGTTCCGGGCCTTCTCTTTCCTCAGGACAGGGCTGTTCTCCATCCCGTCTCTTCCTTCCTTCTGAAGGTGGTGTTTGTCTTTCATTTTGACGAGGCTTTCGTCCTCCCCTTTCCACCCCCGGGAACGGACTCTTCTTCAGATTTGGGAGTTGTTTGGGCCTTGCGGTTTTTACTTGGAGATCTCCGGCTCTTGTCGACGTTGGGTCACTTGGTTTTCTAGGAGGTCCGCGCAACGGGTTGGTGGCCTCCGGGGTGGCTTTCCTCCGCTTTCTCACTGTGGTTATTGCTGTGGTTACCGCACCAAGGGCAGGGTTCTGCTTTTGGTGTCTCCGTTCATTTCACCAGAGTTGTCGGTGCCTCCTGGGCCGGAGGCATTTGGCTTCGGCCATGCGTCTGTGCGAGGCGGTCACTGGTCTGCCTTACAGCGTTCTACAGGGTGCCTACTCTGGCTTCGGCAGGTGCTGCCTTGGGCCGCCTGGTCTGCGGGCGGCGGTTTCTTGATGCCTTCGGGTGCTTCGCCTTGGTGCTGTGGTCCCTCCCCCTTTTGGACTGCTTTTGAACGTCCCAAGGTCTTCTGTGTCCCCCAAGGAAACTGGGCGAGAAAACGAGATTTTTGTATAACTTACCAGTAAAATCTCTTTCTCGCTCTTTCCTTGGGGGACACAGCACCCACCCATTCTTTGTTTTTCTCTACATGGTTTCCGAGTTGTTTTACCCGTTGGGTAGTTGGCTTGTTGGTTCCACTTTTGGACTTTGCCTTTTTTCACTACTTGGACACGCAACTGGCAGCCTCTCTCTCCAGGCTGAGGGTATAGCTGTGGAGGAGGGGCTTAACAGTTTTCACTTAGTGTCACGCCTCCTATGGAGATGAGCTATACCCAAGGTCTTCTGTGTCCCCCAAGGAAAGAGCGAGAAAGAGATTTTACTGGTAAGTTATACAAAAATCTCGTTTTTTTTTTTTTTGCGGGGGTCTCAGAACGGAGCAACGGATGCGGACAGCACACTGAGTGCTGTCCGCATCTTTTGCGGCCCCATTGAAGTGTATGGGTCTGCATCCGAGCCGCAAAAACTGCAACTCGGGTGCGGACCATAACTACGGTCGTGTGCTTGAGGCCTTATACAATGAAAGTTCTGCAGCTTTTAATATTATTTACGTTTTAATAAGAATTCACCTGGGTCCTTGAAAGAAAACATGCTTGTTTTGTCCAAATGACTGCACGCTTATGACAAGCGAGAGCGCTGATACACTGTAACGAAATGTGCAGCAGCGTCCATTGAACTTGATTAGGGCAAGATTCAAGCCTCTGGATGCAAACAAGCATGCTTTAATTTAATGACAGGAAGCAGAAATTTTACAATTAGGGAGGAATTGATTACAATTAATTTATAGAAAACAATAAAGCCTATGTAAGGTCTCTTAAAAGGGTTGTTCACACCGAGTGACTTTCTTCCTTCAACCGAACCCCCCCCTCCCCCCCTAATCCTGTGACTGGACCCACTGTGGTAATCATACTTGGCTGATTCACCGCCTCTGTCTGCCATCCAGCTCCTTTTGCTTTCTCCCTAGTCAACATGTGTGACACGTGACCACTGTGGCCAGTCATTGGCTGCAGTGGTCACATGACCTGCATCAACAGATGTCACCACAGACAGGATCTGCAAAGCCAGCGATGGAGCCGGAACCCAGCGGTGGGGGTCAAATAAGTAGGATTACCAACGTGTAGCCAGCCATGCTGGAGGGGTCTGAAGAAGGTTACCATGGGTGAACAACCTCTTTAAGTGAGGCTGCCAGATGTGTGGCACAGTGTTAGTATAGAGGTGTTATTAACCCCCATTTTCCTTTCTCCTTTCTTTTTATTAGATTCGTCGTCAAGCCATTAAAGAACTGTCGCAGTTTGCCACTGGAGAGAACCTCCCCCGTGTGGCAGACATTCTTACCCAGCTTTTGCAGTCAGGTAACACTACAAGGTCTAAATAATGAAGTATTGGCCTTCAGCTCACCAGAGCTTTTACTATTGTGCATGGAAAATGCATCTAGGACTATACAAGAATACAGTATTTCCCGTGGCGCAAATGATTTTCTGTATGGACTGAGCTGCATCCATAGATATTATACATGTGTCCCATTGCTACAGCACTGATCTGCAATGTCACAGCCTGATACGTGATACTTTACTTATCCATGTGTTTTACCGCCTGTTGTTAAAGGGGAGGATGACTAGTTTTGTAGTTTATTTGTTTTACCCTTATTGAGCATCTAATGAGGAGAAAATCCTCCGTGACTTATGGAAAGGATAGAGGCTGGAAACAGGTTTAATTCCTTTCTGATTAATTTGAATCTTTTATTTATGCTTTCTTTCAGATGACTCTGCTGAGTTCAATTTGGTGAACAATGCTTTGCTGAGCATATTCAAAATGGATGCTAAAGGTAATTGCCAATGTGTTCATCTCTGGGCAGCTTTAAACTACATGTGTCTGAAAACTGCAAAGCAAGCATTGACCTGGCAACTTAAAAATAAGCTACTGACTAATGACAGCCTAGGTTCTCCAGTCCAGGCTGCTTAACTCTTTGATAGTCACTAGTGATGAGCGAAGCGAGCTTTGGAGGCTACTTCCGAAGTCACTTTGTTTAAAACTTCTGAATAATACTATACGGAGATGTCGCCGTACAGTATTAAAATGTATGGGCTCCGATGAGCCAAAGTCAGTTATTCGTGAAGTCCTGCGTGCCATAGTTGAAAAAAAAAAATCCAACTACTGAAGTTAAAACGTGGAAAACTACTTTAAAGGGAACCTGTCACCAGGATTTTGGGTATAGAGCCGAGGACATGGGTTGCTAGATGGCCGCTAGCACATCCGCAATACCCAGTCAGCATAGCTCTGTGTGATTTTATTGTGTATAAAAACCGATTTGATACATATGCAAATTAATCTGAGATGAGTCAGAGCTTGAAATATGACTCTTTGGTCACACAAGTAAGATATTACCTTTATGTTAATTTTCATATGTATCAAATTTTTATTTTTTTTGTTTTGTTTTTTACACAATAAAAGCACAGAGAGCTATGGGGACTAGGTATTGCTGATGTGCTAGTGGCAGTCTAGCAAGCCATGTCCTCGGCTCTATACCCAAAATCCCAGTAACAGGTTCCCTTTAAAACTTGAAACCGAACTCTGCTTCGGGTTCTGACTAGTACCTCGGAACTGAAGCAGAGTTCGGTTTTAAAGTGGTTTTCCACTTTGAAAATCAACTACTGAAGTTATTCAACTATGGCACGCACAACTTCACAATTGAAGCATTCCTTCTCGACATTTGCCTGCTCTTTAGTGGAGGTGAAGAGCTATTTATATGCAGTGATCACCTCCACAGTATGAGGACGAACAATACCTACTGCTGTTGCTTGTCCTTGTACAGCAGCATTGTTTCTGGGCAACAGAGTGCTGCTTAGACACCACGATCTGCTGCTCAGAAACCATATTTTAGGTGTCCACATGAACAATTGTTTCACAGAAGCGAATGAAACGCTCATTCATCGGGTGATCTGCAGCTGCCTATCTGACATTAGTGTCCTATCACATCCCCTTTAAGTGTGCACACCTGATTGCCGACGTCTCTATGCTGGACAATCGGGGCTGACACATCCGGTTTTGTCATTCTTCATTCCACTACACCTCTGAACTCCGTTAAATTCAGAGTCATTGTACGGTAATAAGGCATGTTTCCTCTGTCCTGTTTAGGCACATTGGGAGGCTTGTTCAGCCAGATCCTTCAAGGAGAAGATATAGTCCGTGAGCGAGCCATTAAATTCCTCTCCTCTAAGATGAGAACCCTTCCTGAAGATGTTCTGACCAAGGATGTGGAGGATTTAATATTATCTGAATCAAAGAAGGTAACTGTACATTCACTGATAGTAATGGCGGGGTAGTCTCAGGATGGACACTGATATATTGCTAGTGTATACCACCAATGTACCATGGGTAACGGTGGTCATCCGAACATTGGTGGTATAGCCTAGCATTGCGTGCCACTAGCATCTGTCCTGAGGCAGACCATTAGTTTTTATAGGTTCACACAAAGCAGTTTTGCCGTCCAGGTTTTTTTTTTTTTTTTTTAACTATGACTGTTGCTAATTAACTTTTGTCTTTTAGGTTTTGTATGACGTCACAGGAGAAGAATTTGTTCTGTTCATGAAAATCCTTTCTTCACTGAAAAACCTACAGACAGTTAGCGGCAGACAGCAGCTGGTGGATTTAGTGTCTGAGCAAGCAGGACTGCACCAAACTCTCAACCCAGCAGACCCCGACTCTGTGGATCGCCTGCTCCAGTGTATGCGCCAGGCAGTGCCCCTGTTTTCAGTAAGTGCCCAGTGGGCCTAGTCTCTTAAAAAAGAACCTGTCATGTCACTAAAGAATATAAAACTGATACCAGACCATTATAGCTCATTGTTCAAGTTCGGACAGAGCAGATTCAGCAGTGTGATCTTGTGGTACTTACATTTTCTCCTGAGGCCACCTTCTCTTTTGACAGCTGCCCATACTGAGGTGGATGACAAACAGCCCCTGTAAACAGGACTAGGGCTTTTTCTTCCCTTTTGCATCCTGTTCTCTCCTGTACGTCCACTGCTGCTGCTCTGCTCCATGTGCCTCAGCTGTCTGAAGGCAGTTTGATTTTGGGAGATTGAGCCGCTCTGACACTGTCCTCGCTGATTGATCCTGACAGGTCCTCTAATGACGAGTTATAACAGATTGACAGCTCGTCCAGATGTTCATCAGTCGCTTGGACGATGAGAGCAATATGTAGACTAAATTGTTCTGGGTTTTCATTTGTAGAAAAACGTCCACTCGACAAAGTTTGTGACACATTTCTGTGAGCACGTTCTGCCCATCCTAAGTACTCTGACCAGTCCAGCTGAGGGCATTGATGTCCAGTTAGAGGTAAGTAATCTAAGATGGTTGTAGTTGCTTTGTCTTTTTTATGTTCAAACTGGCTGGAAAAACAAAATAGTACGTAATTCCTGAAAGATAAGTCAGAATACGATGTAAGAAATAATAGTCATTCTGGGGTGTTTTCTTGCAGGTACTCAAGCTGTTGGCTGAGATGAGCTCCTTCTGTGGTGACATGGACAAATTAGAATCAAACTTGAACAAACTTTTTGATAAGTTGTTGGTATGTATTTGTCCATCTTTACATACATCTCTCTTTCTGCTTTATTACCTCTCTCTCCTAAATAACATGTTATCTGTAGGGGCATCAAAATATGGTTATGGCTAATCGATGCCCAGTCACAAAAGTAGAAGGGGTTTTGCTATTGACTTAAATATTTGATAGCGTCGGCAGATTCCTCTGCAGTTTATAGAAGTAAAATGGCGAGTAGTGAAGATGAATGAACAATGAGACAATGAGATTCCAGCCCATCAGAGCTTACAATCTAAGTGAATAGACCTGAGCTGCAGAATTCAACACAGCCCATAGACCAGAGCGGCATTGTCTGCTAAAACTACTGGGGCACAGTGGATCCCAATATGTCAACTGCTGGGATTTGGACCCTCACTAATCGCATATTGATGGCTTATGTTAGAAATGTAAAAGGGGTTTTCCAATATCTTTTTACTGATGACCTATCTGGATACATCAGTGCTTGGTGAGCAGAGAGTAGGGTGCAAGCATCGGTGCCTTCTCAAACAGCTGATCGGCAGGGGTTCCGATCAGATAGTGATGACCTATCAAGATCTCTGAAAACCTTTTTAACCCTTTCAGCCCTGGATTTGTTTTATTTTTTTGTTTTGCGCTCCCTGCCTTCCCAGAGCCATAACATTATTTTTTTTTCTGTTCACATAGCCATATGAGGGCTTGATTTCTGCGGGACAAGTTGTACTTTCTAACGCCACCATTTAATATTGCATATAATGTAGTGGGAAGCGGGAAAAAAAATTCCAAATGGGGTGAAATTGCAAAGAAAAAGCAATATTACCAATTTTTTTTTTTTTTTTTTACGATGTTCGATAAAACTGTCCAGTTACTTTTTATTCTACAGGTCAGTACGAATCCGGAGATACCTTTTTTATATGTATAGTTTTGATAGTGATAAAAAAAATTAAAGTGGGGAAAATATCTGTTTTTTATTTTTGTCGCCATATTTTGAGCCCTATAACTTTTTTTGTAATCATGTGTACGGAGCTGTATGGGGGCTAATTTTGCGGGGCGATCTGAACTTTTCATTGATGCCATTCTGGTGTCTGTATGACTTTGATCGCTATTTATTAAATTTTTTGTTGTTGAAAATATAGCGACCAAAAAACAGCGAATCAGCCATTTGGACCCTTTTTTTCCGCTTTTCTGTTTGCCATATGGGGAATATATTTTTATACTATGGGCGATTTTGCACATCGCGACACCCATGATGTGTGTTTTTTTTTTTTTTTTTTTTTTTTCTCATCTGATTGCTATTATCATAGACTCCAATGCACTTGCATTGGAATCTATGATGGTTTTACTACTTTCCTATAGAGCCCTATTACAGGCAAGGACTCCATAGGAAATACTATGCAACTGCCTTGTGTCATTCACAAGGACAGGGGCTGCTGCACACACGCTCCGGCTCCTCCAATCACTGCACGGGGGAGCCGGAGAATAACCAGGAAAGTGCGCTTTCGGTTTTCAGCGCGCTCAGATGCCGTGGTAAGGATTGACCACAGCATCCGAGGAGTTAAATGTCCGCGATTGGCATTACCGCCGGTTGCGGACATGAGTCGCGGACGGCCACCCACGACTATGGCTTCCGCAGGGCTCAGGAGCGGGCGCCATCTTTAAAGACCAGCCCAGCGCCATACATGTACGGCACTGATCGTTAAGGAACATCTGTAAATACTGATATTTGCCAATATCTGTTACACATGTTATAGGGGACTTTGTTTTAGGCTGCATCTGTGTTTGTCTGTGCGCTAATTCATAGTGATGTAAAGTGATAAAACCTGGAGCTTCTTTGTTCTTGCGGTTGGTGGGAATTTAGGCTCCCAAATCTCTATTAGGAAGTTCCCAAATGTAAATTGCAAGATTATAAAGCTATAGGTGGGACTTGTCTTCCCATGTCGTCCTCTTATTGATGCGTTGTTTTAATTATTTGACAGGAATACATGCCACTTCCACCCGAAGAAGTAGAAAACGGAGAGACCTCTGCAAACGAGGAGCCAAAACTGCAGTTCAGTTATGTTGAATGTTTACTCTTCAGTTTCCATCAGCTTGGCAGGAAAATGCCCGACTTCCTGATCGACAAAGTCGATGCAGACAAACTGAAAGATTTCAAAATCCGGTAAGCAGGGAATAGTGAGATGTCTGCATGTACAGGGCTAAAATGGCAAGGTCACATGGTCATTTGTAAATGTTTGCTCTCTAGGCTGCAGTACTTTGCCAGAGGACTCCAGGGATACATAAGACAGCTCCGCTTGGCTCTGCAGGGAAAAACTGGGGATTCGCTAAAAACAGAGGAGGTAAAAAATATTAGATTTTTCTCAGATACTGTTGCAGCAGATGTTAATTGTAATGTATGATGAATGACAATATAACTAGTTGGTCCTTTTAGGGTACTTCGAGGAGATATTAAAGGGGTTGTGCGAGTATTTAATACTGATGACCTAACTTCAGGATAGGTCCTCAGTATGTGATCGGTGGGGTGGGGGTCCAGCGCTCCCGACGATCAACTGTTTAAGAGGCTGCGGGGTTCCAGTGAGCATTGCAGCCTCCTCACAGCTTATCAAGCACAGTGCCGTCCATTAGATAGCAGCTGTGCTTGGTATTTCAGCTCGGTGCCATTCATTTGAATGGGACTGAGCTGCAATTAGGCCACATGTCTGATAAACGTGACCACACTGCCCTTGGAAGAGGCTGTGGCGCTCATTGAGCATTGAAGTCTCTTCAGCAGCTGATTGGTGGGGTGCCCTGAATTGAGCACCCACTGATCACATACTGTTGATTTATCCTGAGGATAGGTCATCTGTATTAGACACTCGGTCAGCATCTTTAAGACACCCCTCCACTGTCCAAACAAACGCTATGAAGAACTGATCCTGTTCTGAAGGATCTTGGACATTATTTAGAGCAGGGATGCTCAACATGCGGCCCTCCAGCTGTTGCCAAACTACAACTCCCAGCATGCCCTAAAAGCTGTAGGTTTTCCAGGCATGCTGGGAGTTGTAGTTTTGCAACAGATGGGGGGGCCGTAGGTTGCGCATCCCTGATTTAGAGGTCTCATTGATTTACATGTATGCTGTGTAAATGCTACATTTTTGCATGAGCAAAACAATTTACTTCCTGTGGGGCTATGAACCAATTGTATTGGACTCCAAAAGCAGGACCACCTATCGGCTTGTTTTGTGGAGTTACTGAACTTAAAATATTTTAGTTTTATTTTGTCGTTCTGGTTGTTGGCCTACATTTGGTTGCTCATTATCAAAATCATATTATAAGGTTTGATATTTTGGTGTGGGTGACCATTATTTTTTTTTTTTTTTTTTTTTTTTTTTGTGCTACTTTTTGTAACTCCTGGTCTTCTAATGGCTTCTTTGTCAGGCCTGGTGATTATGGTAACAAGTGGTCACGATATTCTGGATTTTAGGCCTATTTTAGTCTAAATACCATTACTTTAGGTGTTCTTTATCCTCCGATCGTCTCATGTTTTTTTTTCCATTGCAGAACAAAATCAAAGTGGTAGCCCTGAAGATAACAAACAACATTAATGTTTTGATCAAGGTAAAATTTTGTGGATTTATCTCTTGCTCTGTGTGGGCAATTAAAAGGTCTTTACTATTCAGGTGGCATAGTGTTAAAGCCAGTCTGTAACCATGAAATTCACTGTTACACCAGGCACAGTGGGGGAGATTTATCAAAACTGGTGTAAGGCTCCATTCACACGTCCGCAAAATGGGTCCACATCCTTTCCGCAATTTTGCGGAAAGGGTGCGGACCCATTCATTCTCTATGGGGACGGAATGTGCTGTCCGCATCCACATTTGCGGATCCGCACTTCCGCATCCGTGCTTCCGTTTCCGCAAAAAATAGAACATGTCCTATTCTTGTCCGCAATTGCGGACAAGAACAGGCATATTCTATTATGTCGGCAATGTGCGGTCTGCAAAATGCAGAACGCACATTGCCGCTTTCCGTGTTTTGCAGATCAGTGTCTCCGCAAAACACATTGCGGACGTGTGAATGGAGCCTAAAGGAAAACTGGATTAGTGGCCATTAGCAACCAATTAGAGTGATCCTTTCATTCTTCAGAGCTGCTTCGGAAAATGAAAGGTGGAATCTGTTTGCTATGGGCAACTATCAGCAGTTAGTTGCCCATGAGCAGTTAAGTGCACGGACGGTGGGCTCAGGTCACTCTGTGCACATTGCTCCTCCTGCTTCATCTGCCTCCCTTACCTTCTTCATTGACGAGGACCAGGCGAGATGACTATGCAGGAAATTGATCCTGTTCATCAAGGAGAGGAAGTGTCTGACAAGGAAGCAGGAGGACCAAGGGTGCAGTGTATTGAGCTCGCCCTTGGTGCACTTAACTGCTCATTTTGCATATGCATTAAAAAAATAAATCTTTTGTCTACATGAAATTGTTTTTCTTTGCTTTTCATGGAAAACAGAGACCAGAAATGGTGTTGGATATCAGTTAAAATATAGTCTAAATATTTTCCTCCTAGTTGATTATTTTTGTGTGTAAATACCTGAACGAAGTGACATGTACTTATAATTGAATTCCTTCATATGCAGGATCTGTTCCATAACCCTCCATCCTACAAGAGCACCGTCACTCTGTCGTGGAAACCAGTCCAGAAGACCGACGTTGGGTCAGTGGGGCAGATTGCTTTATCCTATACTGTGGCCAGAATGTGACTTGGCCACAAAATGTTGTGTTATGGGTGGATGACTGACTTAAATGGGGCTTTCCTTATTTTGACAAATTCCTTGTATTCTTCTGGTTTTTTTTTTATGCTGCTTGTTCCTGAATTGGGACTATGTACATCCCTAGCGTAAGGCCATAATAGCAACTTATAAGTGCCCATAAAAAAATTCTGCCAAAATTATTTTGCAAGCCCAGTTAACAGACAGGACAATTAAACCACAGCATGTGCAAAATTGCAGAAAAAGCAGACACTTTAGATCCTACATGTGAGATATTGACAATATTTTCTACATTTTAGGCAAAAAAGGTCAGGTGAAGACACGTCTTCTAGTTCTCCTCCCAAAAAACCTATTCCAGGACCAAAGAGGGATTCCAGACAGATCTATAACCCTCCAAGTGGGAAATACAGCGGAAGCTTGGGAAATTTCTCTTACGGTGAGCATCATTTGTAAATGTACAATTCTATGTACATTGGGCCATCATTAAATATCACGTTCATTGTATTGATCATATATGAACCACATTTGCATTTTAGAGACTTGGTCCAGTAAAGGTATGACATTAACTTATCTAGTATGGCGCCACCTGGTGTTCAGCGTGTAGCAGTGGGCATGTCACATAGAATGTGTCGGCAGATAAGAACCATTTGGCCCATTTTTCAGGTAGGCCAATCTGGCTAGGATCTGGACAGAATGGAGCTTTTCAGTCATACAACCAGATCCTATCTGGATTCTGTGCCCCCGCATTGATCATGGTGGTTACGGGGGAGGGCGGCAAAAGAATAGCTGTTCAGAACCTATCATGGATATCTTTTATACAAGAAGGGCTCCCTAATACATCAGATGTGGTATATAAATCTTGAAAAATTGACACTAATGTATTATCTTCCTAACAATTTCATGTTTGAATTTTGCAGAACAGAGAGGAGGATTCCGTGGAGGCCGGGGGCGAGGTTGGGGAGGACGTGGGAATCGCAGTGGAGACAGTGTTTATTGATGTGGACCCACAAACATAAGACCTGCAGTAATCACTGTAGTTGGGCTGGACTGCTGACCACCTTCCAACGGCAACAGACTTTGACATGAAGCGTTTAAGCGTTCTTTCTACCTTTGTATGTACCTACTGTTTTTTGTATTCAGACGTTGCTGCAGCTTCACCCACGAGTCAGACACTGCACATCCAGGATCATGAACTGCTTCCTATGTGCAGATCTTCTACCAGAGCGCTAGCGTATACCTTATGGGTCGAAGACTTTCCAGTGAACGTTCCAGTTGGTGTAGACATAGTTCATGAATCTCCAAGGCTGCAGAAATCCTTTGAAGCCCAGACGGAGCAATGGTTTTAATTTCTGAGCCGTAGTTAACATTTTTCGTTCATTGCCAAAGTATGCCTTCATCCCAAGGATCTCTGCATGTCTGAGTGCATAAGGTATTAGACGCCTCTTTCCATTTCAGTTTTTGGTTTGGTCCAATAGATATTTTTTTTTCTTTTTTCTTTTTTTGTTATTTATTCTTTCACAGTAAAGCTGCGGCACTACAGCGGGTTTAATTTTTGTCTCCTTTTTATTTTGCTTTTATCTCATTTCCCCCCCCCCCCCCCCCCCCCCCCCCCCCCGAAGCAAATGTTCTGTATACTGTTACCCCCATGGCTGTGCGTACGAGAGCTTGGAAGGATTTCTTTCCCTTCCTACTTGTCATTGTGTCATAGAAAACCGTTTAACTGCTTTGTGATGTTTTTGTCTTTTAATCGGGGGGGAAAAAAATTATTTGAGGTTTGTCAATAGCCGTTTTCTCTGCAGTGATTTCAATTTTACACCAGTGTTCAGATTTGTGCAGCACCATAAACGCTCATGACTCATTCCTGAAGCAACTGCAAACTTTTTTTTCTGACGAGCATTAAAATGTCTTCACTGCAAGTTCGAAGGTCCTTTGCAATGGATTTCCGCCAAAAGACTATGATCATCTGTTGGAGAATATTTTTTATTATTGATTTACTTTTTTTTATTCTTTTTTTCCCCCCCCAGATTTTGCTTAATTTGGCTTCTTGTTTCACTTATCAGCTGCACAAAGCCGTCCTGTGATAAAGCCATCAGGCTGGCTGTCTGGTGGCTCTATCTGCAGCCCCTCGCTCTTTTTTTTTTTTTTTTTTTCCTCTCAAGTGAAATTCTAAGCAGATATATGGCCAAATCAAAGATCAATAAATCCTGTAATTAAAAAAAAAAAAAAAAAGCTCCAAAGCTGATCACTAAAAGCTTTTAAGGTGTCACAGAAATTGTAAAGGAAGTTCGACTTTGCAGTGAAGACCAGTTTAATGCTCCTGCAGGATCCACAAGAGGTCTAGGTGCCAGACATGATAACCCTTAGGATAGGTTGGTACAGGCAGGGTCTCCTCTGTATGTAGGTAATAGGAATACGTTGAAAACAGTAAGCGCCACTTCTCCTTATGAACCGGGATACTGTCGGCCATAGTAAAGCTAGGGTTTCCTGGCTAAATTAGGGACAGTTATATGCAAGCAGTTTCTAAGACAGCCTAACAATGTGTGACTGTAAGTGGGGGATAAGAGGAACACCCAGTAAACAGACTAGGCCCCAAAGCTAGGGAGGAGGGAATGGTAATCTCCTAACAATCCCTGAGCCTCTCCCTGACTGCTGACATCATGAGCAGGTCCTGATGGTGAACGAACTCATATGCTGGAACCTAAGCCCTGCTGACACTAAAGCAAACCTTAACCTAGGGAGCGGGGAATGAGACAGCTGGTACCTTCCACCGTGAAGGGACCAGCGTCTTCCTGAGACCTAGAAGCAACACACGCACAAAGGGGAGAACAGGAGGTCTTGGCTTGAGATGAGCGGAAAGTAGAGGATCCACAAACAACCTGTATAGAACTCCAGAAGGAAAATGTCAGCAGCGGACTAACATAGAGCCGCTTAAACAACGAGCAGAACTTGTAGAGAGGTGGGATCATGCCCACAACAAACAGAAGGGAAACACAGAAAGACCTGTCGGATAGACTCACGTGCTGCAAGTCTTCTCAGATCTCTCACAGGGCAGGCAGTGACGCAATGACTTCCCAAAGCTGAACTAGTTGATATTTTAAACACGTTCAAGTATGGCTAAAATCAAACGTTCAAGTATGGGTTTTGTAATAATTATGGTCTTAATGCATATTTACTGTGGATGAGGCTTTGTTTTTCACAGATTCCCTGCATATGTAATTTAAGAAAAAAAATATAAAATAATCTGTCTCTCTGCAGCCACCACTAGGGGGAGCTTGCTGCATACTGCCTGTGTTCAGTTCAGTGTATAAACTGTAAGCTGCCCCTAGTGGTCACTGCAGACACAATTCTGTCATTTTTATCTGGGGAGTTGAAGCTCTGTCTCAGAAATCATGATTCCATCCACTATAAAGATCTAGATGAAAGAAGTCCCAAACAGAGTTGTTCCTATCCGCCGGATAGGGGATAAGCGTCTGAGCACAGGGGGTGGGGTTCCCATATTCCCTCATTTGACTAGAGCAGAGGTCGCACATGTCTGCTGCCACCTCATTTAACATTTTGGAACTGACCAAGATAAACTGATGGGCAAGTTACGCTGATGGTTGCATATGCGCCCTCTGTTTATTTGAAATGATAAAGTAAACCTTACAGATTAAAGGTTGTCTCTGAGATTCTGATATTAGTGACTTATCCTCTGGATAGGTCATCAGGATCCGGTGTGGGGGGGGGTCGTCTGACACCTGGTATCCTTGTGATGCAGCACTCCATCGAGCACCGCAGCCTCTTTGTATCTTAGCAAGCACAGCGCTGTCCACTGCATAGTGGCTGGACTTGGTATTGCAGCTCAGCTGCATTCATTTAAATGGGACTGAGCTACGCCTAGACCAACAAATGTGATTTTTATTTATTTTTTTGCTCACCTTGTTGACGTTCTCCCCAGAACGCAGCTACCAATCCCTGGCCATAAGGGCGGCATGTTGACGTCATGGTGGTGGCTACAACCCTTTGTCATTTTCACCTGTATTCAGTTTAGGGCTTCTGAAAATGTCTCCTTGTTTCTCATCTAAATCTCACAAGCCTGGAAATGTATGGCGCTACGCTGCAGTTTTCTGTTTTTGTTCTGCAGAATCGGATGGTGTGTTCTTGTCTGCAATCCCCCCCCCCCTCCCCCTCTCTATTTTTGGTCTGTAAAGGATTCCATGTGCTGGAATAAATTTGTTTTATAAGGTGTAAAGCCTCTGGGTGTGATCGTGTAATTGTCCTGGTAATACATGAGTGGAGTGCAGTGCACCTAGATATTAGTGTCCAGGGGTTATCCTACCTATCCACAGTGTCTGATCAGTGGGGGGGGGGGGGGGGGGCTGACCGACCGACCGACCGCTGGGACCATGGGAACTGGGGTCCTTCAGCTTGGCAATCCCTACACCGTTGTTGGTTATGTAGAAACATGACGCTTCTTGTGTAAGTAACCAAAACTAAGGTAATCCTAAAATCCTTATGGCGACAACCAAATATGAGAAAGGAGGAAGAAAATCATTAAGACCCCATTCAGACAGGTGTGAAGGTGTATTATAATGTCAGTTTTTTGCCTCATTCACATGACCGGTGTTTTGGTTTGCATCAGATCCACATTTTTTTGCTGGTCGGATGCGGACCCGTTCACCTCAATGGGCCACAAAAGATGCAGACAGCGCGCCGTGTGGAACATGTCTTATAGGACTGTTCTATTAAGGGCCGGACATTCTGTTCTGCAAAATGTGGAATGCACGTGGCCGGTATCCATGTTTTGCAGACCTAAAAAATGGCCATGTTAGTGTGCATGAGGCCTTACAGTACAGATCCCAGCTCCGCTGCCGGTCTAATAACCCAAACTGCATTGTAGGGATCGACGGTGCCATACATTTGGAGCATTAGACCTGCAGTGGAGCTAGAGAGTTTGTGGCCGTCATATAAGCCTTATACACCTTGTTCAGACTGCCAGAACATGGGCATGACTTCCACTCTAACCATGGGTTAAATGACTTGAATCTAGCGCCATAGCCGCATGGGATGCTGTAAGTTTGGGTCATGAGCCCAGCGGTTGGACTGCACATTGCAGACATGAATATAGGCAAATGGTTCTCGTGTAGAGCCTTTCAGGCAATGCATCCTGGGAAAGGAAACTCTACACTGCCCCCTACAGGTAGCTTACCCTGTAAGCCAAAGCCTGACCCCATTCAGAGAACTTATACTCTACCCACAGGATATGGGATAAGCGTCTGATTGGTGGGGGTCCGACTGCAGGGGGCACAGCCATTGACGAGAATGAGGACCCTACTCCCTCTTCTGAATAGAGCAGCCATCATGCATGTGCGCTTCTGCTCTATGGGGCCGCTGGAGATAGCCAAGGGTTGAATGGGCTGGATGATGAGCATGCGTGTCTGGTTCTAGTGATCATACATCCTGTGGACAGGGGATGATTTGTCTTAATAGAAATACCCTTGAAAACACCTTTTTTTTTTCTCCCCCAAAAAATATCTTAAGGTTTTGGTATAGTATACATAGATCTTTCCATGAAAGAAAATACACATTTCTGCATTATCACGGACAGAATCCTCTAAAAACACACTTTTCATCCGCCTGGCGGAGCACGAATATGCATAAGAACAGTTTAACGGGGGCATATATAATAGCACATTCTGGTCCAATAGGGGGTCATTAGCATGGTGTGCCTAGAATGTATAGGCTCCTAGGAGAGTCTGTCTCCACCCCAACAATGGAATCTAGTGATGTGGAGTCGTGCATCACATGATCCCTCTCAGCCAATGAGCTGCTCAGAAAAGAATCGTGTCATTCCTTCCTGAAGGACAACGCATACAGTACATCACATGATGTTCTCCGGGGCTGCTGACTGGCTGAGTGGGGTCATGTGACCACGCACCCATGAAGTCGTCTATTTTCCTGCCGTTACCGTACAGGAGTTCTGTTTCGCCCGGGTCTAGATCTCCTGACAAGCGGGCGTTGACTCTGCTGGGACCTGTTGTACTACGCCGCCCGTCACCACCTCTATTTTAGAGCTTCCTGCGGACTTTGCCTCTACCAAGATGGCGGCTGAGGCGCTTCCTTTTCCGTTGAGTTGCGGCGGAAGTGATGTCAGCAGGAAAGATGGCGGAGAACAGATTCGGGCCGCAATGTCCCCCAGAGACTGGAGCGCAGGCGGGCGTAGTGCGGGTCCCTCAAGGCTGGGCCTGTCTGTTCGGGCTTTTCTCTCTGCTCTGGACAGTGGGGCCCTCGGGGGCCACAACACACTGGGTGGTGACTGAGGACGGCAAAATCCAGCAACAGGTAAGAGGGCATCTGACCTGGAGGGGTGACAGAGGCACAGGGGGGCGGAGGGAGAGGCACAGGGCGCTGACAGGGGGGCGGAGGGGGAGGCACAGGGCGCTGACAGGGGGGGGCGGAGGGGGAGGCACAGGGCGCTGACAGGGGGGGGAGGGGGAGGCACAAGGCGCTGACAGGGGGGGGCGGAGGGGGAGGCACAGGGCGCTGACAGGGGGGGAGGCACAGGGCGCTGACAGGGGGGGAGGCACAGGGCGCTGACAGGGGGGGGCGGAGGGGGAGGCACAGGGCGCTGACAGGGGGGGGGCGGAGGGGGAGGCACAGGGCGCTGACAGGGGGGGGGGCGGAGGGGGAGGCACAGGGCGCTGACAGGGGGGGGGCGGAGGGGGAGGCACAGGGCGCTGACAGGGGGGGGGCGGAGGGGGAGGCACAGGGCGCTGACAGGGGGGGGGGCGGAGGGGGAGGCACAGGGCGCTGACAGGGGGGGGGGCGGAGGGGGAGGCACAGGGCGCTGACAGGGGGGGGGCGGAGGGGGAGGCACAGGGCGCTGACAGGGGGGGCGGAGGGGGAGGCACAGGGCGCTGACAGGAGGGGGAGGCACAGGGCGCTGACAGGGGGGGGCGGAGGGGGAGGCACAGGGCGCTGACAGGGGGGGGGGGGCGGAGGGGGAGGCACAGGGCGCTGACAGGGGGGGGGGGCGGAGGGGGAGGCACAGGGCGCTGACAGGGGGGGGAGGCACAGGGCGCTGACAGGGGGGGGCGGAGGGGGAGGCACAGGGCGCTGACAGGGGGGGGGCGGAGGGGGAGGCACAGGGCGCTGACAGGGGGGGGGCGGAGGGGGAGGCACAGGGCGCTGACAGGGGGGGGGCGGAGGGGGAGGCATAGGGCGCTGACAGGGGGGGGGGCGGAGGGGGAGGCACAGGGCGCTGACAGGGGGGGGGGGCGGAGGGGGAGGCACAGGGCGCTGACAGGGGGGGGGGGCGGAGGGGGAGGCACAGGGCGCTGACAGGGGGGGGGCGGAGGGGGAGGCACAGGGCGCTGACAGGGGGGGGCGGAGGGGGAGGCACAGGGCGCTGACAGGGGGGGGCGGAGGGGGAGGCACAGGGCGCTGACAGGAGGGGGAGGCACAGGGCGCTGACAGGGGGGGGGCGGAGGGGGAGGCACAGGGCGCTGACAGGGGGGGGGCGGAGGGGGAGGCACAGGGCGCTGACAGGGGGGGGGCGGAGGGGGAGGCACAGGGCGCTGACAGGGGGGGGGCGGAGGGGGAGGCATAGGGCGCTGACAGGGGGGGGGGGCGGAGGGGGAGGCACAGGGCGCTGACAGGGGGGGGGGGCGGAGGGGGAGGCACAGGGCGCTGACGGGGGGGGGGCGGAGGGGGAGGCACAGGGCGCTGACAGGGGGGGGGCGGAGGGGGAGGCACAGGGCGCTGACAGGGGGGGGGCGGAGGGGGAGGCACAGGGCGCTGACAGGGGGGGCGGAGGGGGAGGCACAGGGCGCTGACAGGAGGGGGAGGCACAGGGCGCTGACAGGGGGGGGCGGAGGGGGAGGCACAGGGCGCTGACGGGGGGGGCGGAGGGGGAGGCACAGGGCGCTGACGGGGGGGGGGCGGAGGGGGAGGCACAGGGCGCTGGCAGGGGGGGGGCGGAGGGGGAGGCACAGGGCGCTGACGGGGGGGCGGCACAAGGCGCTGACGGGGGGCACAGGGCGCTGACGGGGGGGCACAGGGCGCTGACAGGGGAGGCGGAGGGGGAGGCACAGGGCGCTGACGGGGCGGGCGGCACAGGGCGCTGACGGGGGGCGGCACAGGGCGCTGACGGGGGGGCGGCACAGGGCGCTGACAGGGGGGGCGGAGGGGGAGGCACAGGGCGCTGACAGGGGGGGGGAGGAGGGGGAGGCACAGGGCGCTGACAGGGGGGGGGAGGAGGGGGAGGCACAGGGCGCTGACAGGGGGGGGGCGGAGGGGGAGGCACAGGGCGCTGACAGGGGGGGGGCGGAGGGGGAGGCACAGGGTGCTGACAGGGGGGGGGGGCGGAGGGGGAGGCACAGGGTGCTGACAGGGGGGGGGCGGAGGGGGAGGCACAGGGTGCTGACAGGGGGGGGGCGGAGGGGGAGGCACAGGGCGCTGACGGGGGTGCGGAGGGGGAGGCACAGGGCACTGACGGGGGGGCGGCACAGGGCGCTGACGGGGGGGCACAGGGCGCTGACGGGGGGGCGGAGGGGGAGGCACAGGGCGCTGACGGGGCTGGCGGCACAGGGCGCTGACGGGGGGGCACAGGGCGCTGACGGGGGGGCACAGGGCGCTGACGGGGGGGCACAGGGCGCTGACGGGGGGGCACAGGGGGAGGCACAGGGCGCTGACGGGGGGGCGGAGGGGGAGGCACAGGGCGCTGGCGGGGGGGCGGCACAAGGCGCTGACAGGGGGGGCACAGGGCGCTGACAGGGGGGCGGAGGGGGAGGCACAGGGCGCTGACGGGGGGGGCGGAGGGGGAGGCACAGGGCGCTGACGGGGGGGGGGCGGAGGGGGAGGCACAGGGCGCTGACGGGGGGGCAGAGGGGGAGGCACAGGGCGCTGACGGGGGGGGGGGGCGGCACAAGGCGCTGACGGGGGGGGGGCGGCACAAGGCGCTGACGGGGGGGGCGGCACAGGGCGCTGATGGGGGGGGGGCACAGGGCGCTGACAGGGGGGGCAGCACAGGGCGCTGACAGGGGGGGGCAGCACAGGGCGCTGACAGGGGGGGGCAGCACAGGGCGCTGACAGGGGGGGGCGGCACAGGGCGCTGACAGGGGGGGGGGCGGCACAGGGCGCTGACAGGGGGGGGGGGGGCGGCACAGGGCGCTGACAGGGGGGGGGGGCGGCACAGGGCGCTGACAGGGGGGGGGCGGCACAGGGCGCTGACAGGGGGGGCGGCACAGGGCGCTGACAGGAAGGTGACGGTATTGTGTATTAATTTATTATGCTTTGGAAGATCTCTGCTTGCAGTAAGTGAATTATAACTGGAATTCTTTAGTTGCAGAGGATGATGTTACACAGGTGTGCGGCATTCTCATTACTGCACCTGCCACTGACCATGAGGAGGGCAGATGATTATGTCCCCTTAGGTTAGGGTACCCTCACTTGGGTGCTGGTCTACAGAACAGAAAATCCGCACAGATTTCATTTTTTTTCCCCCTGCAATTCTGGACCCCAAACTGCATGTTTTACTTGTGGTTTTTGATGCGGTTTTGCCAACAGACCTCACCCCTTGAATTGAAAAGGGTGAGATCTGCACTAGAGATCCGCTCAAACGGTTGGCTTGGTGCGGACTTCAAAATTGAAATTCCTACAGGTACAGGACCGAGGTTTTGGTCCGCATCCTATGCACCTTTTTTGCAGATTGGATGCAAACCTATTCATATCAGTTCCACGGCCGCGCAAAAAAAAAAAAAATTGAACCAGTCCTATCCTCGTCCATTTTGTGGACAAGAATAGGCAGTTCTAACAGAGGGCAGGACGTGGTGATCCACAAAATACGGAAGTCATAGGGGGGTATCCATGTTTTGTGGACCACAAAAACGGTCTGTTTTTTACTTTCTGGTTGTATTTTTTTTATTTATTTTTTTCTTCATGGAGATGGCCATCTTACCTGAAGTGCCATTGACTGCATTTAGGGAGCCCACAGTGAACTTAACATATTCATAGCCTTCAATGGGAGAGCATGTTGTGGGCATGCTCTGTGACTTGTGGAAAGGTCATTGTGCAGGGAGGTGGAGGAGATGAGTTGTGATGTCACTTAGGCCTCATGCACACGACCGTTGTTGTGTTCCGTTCCGCAAAATGGGGTTCTGTGATCCGTTTCCGTGTGTCTTTCTTTATTTTTGGAGGATCACCAGACATGAAGGAAAGTAAAAAAAAAAATCTAAGTCAAGTTTGCCATGCAAATGATAGGAAAAAAACGGACGCAGATGACAATCTTGTGTGCCTCCGCGTTTTTCAAGGTCCCATTGACTTGAATGGGTCCGCAAACCGTTTTCCGTGAAAAAAAACAGGACAGGTTATATTTTTTTTTTACGGATTGGAACCACGGATCACGGACCCGGATGGCAAACAGTGCATTATCCGAGTTTTCAACGGACCCATTAAAAGTCAATGGGTCCACAGAAAATCACGAAAAACGGAACAACGGACACGGAATAAAACAACAGTCGTGTGCACGAGGCCTTACTGTGAATGGTGGATCCTGTGTAATCTATAGGTGGGCATTGTAAGCCTGTGAGGCTCGGTGTGAAAACTGCAAAGTCTCTATTAGGTATAGATAGTCACATGGAAAATGAAACAGAATGTCACCAAAAACTCTTAAAAAATGTTGACTTCTATTAAAGGGGTTGTGTCATCTCAGACGTTGGCGTATCGCTATGATATGCCACCAATGTCTAAGATGATGCAATCCCTTCAAAGGGGCTTTCCGGAATTTATAAAAATGAGCAGGGAGTGGGAAGAAAAAGTTCCGCCGTCAGCCCCCGCTGCTCTCTGCCTCCAGTGTTTTTATTGCTTCTTTGCTAATTTTTTGTAAATCACAGAAAACTTATTTATCTTTACCCAGAAAAGTTACTAGTTGTAATATATATGTACCTGGTTCCTTGGGTTTGATTGTGCTGCACTACAGCTGCCAAAAATAGTATTGTAAAGGAAGGAAGCCAAGACCTAGTTAGGCCAGAGTCGCACACAGATTTATGTGCCAGTTTATTTGTGCATTTTTTTTTTTTTTTTTTCATCAGACAGAAGTAGATGTAGCAGGGAGAAAAGTGTACGTCCTTCCTTTAGGCTATTTTCAAACTCGTGTTTGGTGCGGATCCGTCTTGTATCTGCACAGACGGATCAGCACCGATAATGCAAACGCTTGTATCCGTTCATAACGGATCCGTTTGCATTATTCATAAAAAATAAAAAAAAGTCTAAGTCAAAATGGATTTGTCTTGACTTGCATTGAAAGTCAATGGGGGCGGATCCGTTTTTAATTGCACCATTGTAAGTCAGGACAGATCAGTTTGGCTTCGCGTCGGCAGACGGTCATTAAAACGCTGCAAGCTGCATTTTAGCGACTGTCTAAAAAACACAACGGAGACCAAACGCAGCCAAATTGATGCATTCTGAACAGATCCTTATCCATTCAGAATGCATTGGGGCTGAACTGATCCGTTTTGGGCCGCTTGTGAGAGCCCTGAAACGGATCTCGCAAGCGGACCCAGAAACGCCAGTGTGAAAGTAGCCTTATTTGACTTCTAGCTTTGGCTCCAAACAACTGAATACAAAAATAGAACAATAGATAATTAATAATGTCGTCACCATGGGTTACTGAAGCTGAAAAGAGTGAATGCTGATACTTATTAAGATGTAACTTTTAATCAGTCCAATTAATAATAGTCCCTTAGGCCTCATGCACACGACCGTTCCGTTTTTTGCGGTCTGCAATTTGCCAAACGGGCGGCCCAGAAAGCGGACAAGGATAGGACAGGCTATATTTTTTTTTTTTGCGGGGCCACGGAACGGAGCAAAGGATGCGGACAGCACACGGAGTGCTGTCCGCATCTTTTGCAGCCCCATTGAAGTGAATGGGTCCGCACCTGAGCCGCCAGAACTGTGGCTCGGATGCGGACCCGAACTACGGTCGTGTGCATAAGGCCTTAAAGGGACACTGACAGGCCCTATAAACATATTTAGATATTCATATGCTGTCATAGGTCTTGAAATGTGTATGCCAATCATATAAGTGTACCCCCTGTCCGCATTTCAAACACTGTAAAATCAACTTTAGATTCATATGTGAATCACTTGCCTTTGTGCCCACGGGGCGGTCTTTCTCCTGCATTTGTGCCCAGCCGCGCCCCAACTGACGTTTCCTAGCGCCACCCAGCTCATTATTATTCCCTGCGCTGGGCGGCTTTTCCAGTCCCCGATGCTGCGAGATCCCGCGCATGCCGAATAGAAACGTATGGGCATCGGCCTCACTTGGAGCTTCTGCTCGTGCGCCGGATACCTTACCCGGCACCCTCACTCGCCGGAATCATAGTGCGCCTGCGTCCCATAGCCTTCAATGCGGCGGCTTCAGCGTCTCCTGCGCAGTAAATAATAAGGAGCTGGGCGGTGCGAGGAAACGGCAGTTGGGGCGCGGCTGGGCACAAATGCAGGAGGAAGACCGCCCCTTGGGCAAGTGATTCACATAGGAATATAAAGTTGATTTTACAGTGTTTGAAATGCGGACTTATATGATTGGCATACACATTATAAGACCTATGACAGCATATGAATATCTAAATATAGGGCCTGTCAGTGTCCCTTTAAAGGGAGTCTTTCACCTAATCTGAGCGTTTTAGACCGCTCAGATCAGGTTATAGACTCTTTAACCCTCATTACGATCATACCTGTCTCTTATCTGTCCATCGCCCAGATAATGAAAATAATACTTTTTAAACGTATGCAAATTACCTTCTGAAGGTGCCCAGGGGCGGCGTTACTGGGCGATGTGCCCAGAAAAACACACCTCCAGCCGGCGGACGTCACGAGCGGCACCAGAGGACGGCGGGCTGGGAACTGGCCCGCACCTGCGCACTGCTCTGCCCATTATGGGCAGATGAACAGCTTTTCATATTGCGCATGCGCCGGCCAACTAAAGACAGCCGGCCGGCGCATGCGCAATATGAAAAGCTGTTCATCTGCCCATAATGGGCAGAGCAGTGCGCAGGTGCGGGCCAGTTCCCAGCCCGCCGTCCTCTGGTGACGTCCGCCGGCTGGAGGTGTGTTTTTCTGGGCACATCGCCCAGTAACGCCGCCCCTGGGCACCTTCAGAAGGTAATTTGCATACGTTTAAAAAGTATTATTTTCATTATCTGGGCGAGGGACAGATAAGAGACAGGTATGATCGTAATGAGGGTTAAAGAGTCTATAACCTGATCTGAGCGGTCTAAAACGCTCAGATTAGGTGAAAGACTCCCTTTGAGGTGTAACGAGACAAAAACAATGTTTGGCTGCTCAGAGTACTCAATAAACCTCTAGCATAAAGGTGCACGGTGGCACCAAAAGAATAATAACCGATAGTCCTACCAGATAATATGGTTCATCCGGTCATCGTAGAATCACAGCTGTAGTTATGATCCTAAAAGAGAAAGCAAGTACCAGACAGATACAAACAGAGGGGCGCTAGATCCCTAGACAGCCCTAGGGTACGGGTGCTGTACTGGCCCTAATGACCTAGCCACAGAGCACCTGTCCTCAGAAGAACGACCCGTCCGGAACCTTGCCCTCAAGCTACTTGGCCCTATAGTGCCCTAGTGCAGCTAGTCCCTACATGCATGTTTGGATTTAACTCTCATCAGGGGAAACGTGTACTGGACAGGTAAAAAACTAAATCCAGAAGGGCAGAAAGGTTAGATAAATGTACAAATAGATTATAGTACACTACATACAGTCAGGTCCATAAATACTGGGACATCGACACAATTCTAACATGTTTGGCTCTATACACCACCACAATGGATTTGAAATGAAACAAACAAGATGTACTTTACCTGCCGACTGTCAGCTTTACCTGCCGACTGTCAGCTTTACCTGCCGACTGTCAGCTTTACCTGCCGACTGTCAGCTTTACCTGCCGACTGTCAGCTTTACCTGCCGACTGTCAGCTTTACCTGCCGACTGTCAGCTTTACCTGCCGACTGTCAGCTTTACCTGCCGACTGTCAGCTTTACCTGCCGACTGTCAGCTTTACCTGCCGACTGTCAGCTTTACCTGCCGACTGTCAGCTTTACCTGCCGACTGTCAGCTTTACCTGCCGACTGTCAGCTTTACCTGCCGACTGTCAGCTTTACCTGCCGACTGTCAGCTTTACCTGCCGACTGTCAGCTTTACCTGCCGACTGTCAGCTTTACCTGCCGACTGTCAGCTTTACCTGCCGACTGTCAGCTTTACCTGCCGACTGTCAGCTTTACCTGCCGACTGTCAGCTGTAATCTGAGGGAATTTACATCCAAATCAGGTGAACGGTGCAGGAATTACAGCAGTTTGCATATGTGCCTCCCACTTGTTAAGGGACCAAAAGAAATGGGACAATTGGCTTCTCAGCTGTTCCATGGCCGGTGTGCGTTATTCCCTCATTATCCCAATTACACTGAGCAGATAAAAGGTCCAGAGGTCATTTCATTTGGAATCTGTTGCTGTCAACTCTCAAGATGAGATCCAAAGAGCGGTCACTATCAGTGAAGCCATCGTTAGGCTGAAAAAAACACAGCAAACCCATCAGAGAGATAGCAAAAACATTAGGTGCGGCCAAAACAACTGTTTGGAACATTCTTAAAAAGAAGGAACGCACCGGTGAGCTCAGCAACACCAAAAGACCACGGAAAACAACTGTGGTGGATGACCGAAGAATTCTTTCCCTGGTGAAGAAAACACCCTTCACAACAGTTGGCCGGATCAAGAACACTCTCCAGGAGGTAGGTGTATGTGTGTCAAAGTCAACAATCAGGAGAATACTTCACCAGAGTGAATACAGAGGGTTCACCACAAGATGGAAACCATTGGTGAGCCTCAAAAACAGGAAGGCCAGATTAGAGTTTGCCAAACAACATCTAAAAAGCCTTCACAGTTCTGGAACTTCATCCTATGGACAGATGAGACCAAGATCAACTTGTACCAGAGTGATGGTAAGAGAAGAGTATGGAGAAGGAAAGGAGCTGCTCATGGTCCTAAGCATACCACCTCATCAGTGAAGCATGGTGGTGGTAGTGTCATGGCGTGGGCATGTATGGCTGCCAATGGAACTGCTTCTCTGGTATTTATTGATGATGTGACTGCTGACAAAAGCAGCAGGATGAATTCTGAAGTGTTTCGGGCAAAATTATCTGCTCATATTCAGCCAAATGCTTCAGAACTCATTGGACGGAGCTTCACAGTGCAGATGGACAATGACCCAAAGCATACTGCAAAAGCAACCAAAGAGTTTTATAAGGGAAAGAAGTGGACTGTTCTGCAATGGCCAAGTCAATCCCCGGACCTGAATCCGATTGAGCATTTCACTTGCTGAAGACAAAACTGAAGGGAAAATGCCCCAAGAACAAGCAGGAACTGAAGACAGTTGCAGTAGAGGCCGGGCAGAGCATCACCAGAGATGAGACCAGCGTCTGGGGATGTCTATGCGTCCCGGACTTCAGGCTGTAATTGACTGCAAAGGATTTGCAACCAAGTATTAAAGGGAACCTGTCACCAGGATTTTTTGCATAGAGCTGGGGACATGGGCTGCTAGATGGCCGCTAGCACATCTGCAGTACCCAGTCCCCATAGCTCTCTGCGCTTTTATTGTGTTAAAAAAACGTTTTGATCGATATGCAAATGAACCTGATGTGTGTCCTGTATCCGGAGATGAGTCCAGCGGAAAGGAGCCCAGCACCGCCCCGCGTCCTCCGAATCTCCTCCTTGCTGGCTGACGTCACAGAGCTGGAGCGCCGAAATCTCGCGATGCGCGAGCTAGCGCATGCGCAGTGTCGGCATCATGTTGATTCCCTGTGCTGGCATCAGCACAGGGAACGAACTATGCATGCGCTAGCTCGCGCATCGTGAGATTTCGGCGCTCCAGCTCTGTGACGTCAGCCAGCAAGGAGGAGATTCGGAGGACGCGGGGCGGTGCTGACGTTTTTTTAACACAATAAAAGCACACAGAGCTTTGGGACCTGGGTATTGCGGATGTGCTAGCGGCCATCTAGCAGCCCATGTCCCCAGCTCTATGCGCAAAATCATGGTGACAGGTTCCTTTTTAAAAGTGAAAGTTTGATTTATGATGATTATTCTGTCCCATTACTTTTGGTTGTAATTCCTGCACCGTTCACCTGATTTGGATGTAAATACCCTCAAATTAAAGCTGACAGTCTGCAGGTAAAGCACATCTTGTTTGTTTCATTTTAAATCCATTGTGGTGGTGTATAGAGCCCAAAATGTTAGCATTGTGTTGATGTCCCAATATCTATGGACCTGACTGTACATAGGTGCCAGAAGGATAATTCCGGTTGTTTGAATAGATGTGGTAGCTCAAAGTTTAAGCTCCACTCCCATATGCAGGGCCTGTGTAAGTACCTTGGATATGAGACACTTGCCAGAAGATGGGGGAACCTTGTGATAAATAAGGATACCGCCAGTCCTGTGGGCCGCTGCGACTGTTGAGGCAGTAAGATCACGACAGGTTACAGACTATCGGTTATTATTCTTTTGGTGCCGCCGTGCACCTTTTATGCTAGAGGTTTATTGAGTACTCTGAGCAGCCAAACATTGTTTTTGTCTTGATACACCTTAAGGGACTATTTATTAATTGAACCTATTTTAAAAGTTACATCTAAGGCTACTTTCACACTAGCGTTCTGAACGGATCCGATCATATTAATGCAGATGGAGGCTCCGTTCAGAACGGATCCGTCTGCATTATATTGGCAAAAAAAAGCTAAGTGTGAAATTAGCCTGAGCGGATCCGTCCAGACTTTTACATTGAAAGTCAATGGGGGACGGATCCGCTTGAAGATTGAGCCATATTGTGGCATCTTCAAACGGATCCGTCCCCATTGACTTACATTGTAAGTCTGGACGGATCCGCACGCCTCCGCACGGCCAGGCGGACACCCGAACGCTGCAAGCAGCCTTCAGGTGTCCGCCTGCTGAGCGGAGGCTGAATGCCGCCAGACTGATGCAGTCTGAGCGGATCCGCATCCATTCAGACTGCATCAGGGCTGGACGGAAGCGTTCGGGTCCGCTCGTGAGCCCCTTCAAACGGAGCTCACAAGCGGACAGACGAACGCTAGTGTGAAAGTAGCCTTAATGAGCATCACTATTCACTCTTTTCAAAACAACTGAACCAATGTTTTGCCTCCTATGTACAGGAATATAACTACTATAATACTGCTCCTATGTACAGGAATATCACTACTATAATACTGCTCCTATGTACAGGAATATAACTACTATAATACTGCTCCTATGTGCAAGAATATAACTACTATAATACTGCTCCTATGTACAGGAATATAACTACTATAATACTGCTCCTATGTGCAAGAATATAACTACTATAATACTGCTCCTATGTACAGGAATATAACTACTATAATACTGCTCCTGTGTACAAGAATATAACTACTATAATACTGCCCCCTATGTACAAGAATATAACTACTATAATACCGCCTCCTATGTACAAGAATATAACTACTATAATACTGCTCCTATGTACAAGAATATAACTACTATAATACTGCTCCTATGTACAAGAATATAACTACTATAATACTGCTCCTATGTACACGAATATAACTACTATAATACTGCCTCCTATATACAAGAATATAACTACTATAATACTGGCTCCTATGTACAAGAATATAACTACTATAATACTGCCTCCTATGTACAAGAATATAACTACTATATACTGCTCCTATGTACAGGAATATAACTACTATAATACTGCTCCTATGTACAGGAATATCACTACTATAATACTGCTCCTATGTACAGGAATATAACTACTATAATACTGCTCCTATGTACAGAATATAACTACTATAATACTGCTCCTATGTACAAGAATATAACTACTATAATACTGCTCCTATGTACAGAATATAACTACTATAATACTGCTCCTATGTACAAGAATATAACTACTATAATACTGCTCCTATGTACAGAATATACTACTATATACTTCCTATGTACAGAATATACTACTATAATACTCCTATGTACAGAATATCACTATAATACTGCTCCTATGTAAGAATATAACTACTATAATACTGCTCCTATGTACAAGAATATAACTACTATAATACTGCTCCTATGTACAAATATAACTACTATAATACTGCTCCTATGTACAAGAATATAACTACTATAATACTGCTCCTATGTACAAGAATATAACTACTATAATACTGCTCCTATGTACAAGAATATAACTACTATAATACTGCTCCTATGTACAAGAATATAACTACTATAATACTGCTCCTATGTACCAGAATATAACTACTATAATACTGCTCCTATGTACAAGGAATATAACTACTATAATACTGCCTCCTATGTACAAGAATATAACTACTATAATACTGCTCCTATGTACAGAATATAACTACTATAATACTGCTCCTATGTACAAGGAATATAACTACTATAATACTGCTCCTATGTGACAAGAATATAACTACTATAATACTGCTCCTATGTACAGGAATATAACTACTATAATACTGCTCCTATGTACAGGAATATAACTACTATAATACTGCTCCTATGTGCAAGAATATAACTACTATAACTGCTCCTATGTACAAGGAATAATAATAATAGCTCCTATGTACAGAATATAACTACTATAATACTGCCTCCTATGTAAGGAATATAACTACTATAATACTGCTCCTATGTACAAGGAATATAACTACTATAATACTGCTCCTATGTACAAGAATATAACTACTATAATACTGCCTCCTATGTACAAGAATATAACTACTATAATACCTGCCTCCTATGTACAAGAATATAACTACTATAATACTGCCTCCTATATACAAGAATATAACTACTATAATACTGCTCCTATGTACAAGAATATAACTACTATAATACTGCCTCCTATGTACAAGAATATAACTACTATAATACTGCTCCTATGTACAAGAATATAACTACTATATACTGCTCCTATGTACAAGATATAACTACTATAATACTGCTCCTATGTACAAGAATATAACTACTATAATATGCCTCCTATGTACAAGAATATAACTACTATAATACTGCCTCCTATGTACAAGAATATAACTACTATAATACTGCCTCCTGTGTACAGGAATATAACTACTATAATACTGCCTCCTGTGTACAGGAATATAACTACTATAATACTGCCTCCTGTGTACAAGAATATAACTACTATAATACTGCCTCCTGTGTACAAGAATATAACTACTATAATACTGCCTCCTATGTACAGGAATATAACTACTATAATACTGCCTCCTATGTACAGGAATATAACTACTATAATACTGCCTCCTATGTACAGGAATATAACTACTATAATACTGCCTCCTATGTACAGGAATATAACTACTATAATACTGCCTCCTATGTACAGGAATATAACTACTATAATACTGCTTCTATGTACAAGAATATAACTACTATAATACTGCCTCCTATGTACAAGAATATAACTACTATAATACTGCTTCTATGTACAAGAATATAACTACTATAATACTGCTTCTATGTACAAGAATATAACTACTATAATACTGCCTCCTATGTCCAGGAATATCACTACTATAATACTGCCTCCTATGTACAGGAATATAACTACTATAATACTGCTCCTATGGTTTTAAAGGTTATTCTCGGGATGGCCATCTATATCTAATCAGGAGGACTCTTTCACCCCTCTCTCCTGCTGTATTACAGAAACTACACCGTTCCCTCCATTTCTGTACTGGTAACTGTAGCTGCTCCCACTGAACTCTCCACTACAGCAATGGACGCAGTTGTGTATTCCTGTCTCCGGAGTTACTCTGCCGCTGCTGACCGGTGGAGGTGTGCGGTGTCTTTTTCCTGCCAGTCAGATATTGATGGGCAGTTTTCATTTTTTTTCCAGACAATGTAGAAATGTGCCTTATGATCAGGTGGTCTGGTTTCTTCTGCTCTCCGTTACCCCTTGTACATGGGAAGTTATACCCACATCACTGGATGCATCGCTTTTCTTCTCCTCCTGCATCGGTTTTATATTGATCATGTCTTGCAGGTGGATTCGCCCATGAACTTGAAGCACCCTCACGACTTAGTGATCCTCATGAGACAGGAGACCACCGTTGGCTACCTGAAGGATTTGGAGGTGACTCTTCTCTCCGCTGTCTTTTGTCTCTCCGGACTTTGCCTTTTTTTCTTGCTTCTCATCTGTCCGTGTCTCATCTTTGCAGAAACACCTTGTAGCTCAGAAAATTCACATTGAGGAGAATGAAGATCGGGACACGGGGCTGGAACAGAGACACTACAAAGATGATCCCGACTGTGTCCTGGCCAAAGTGCCCCTGGGTGACATGGACTTGTATGATGGGACGTACATGCCACTGGAGGACAAGAATATTAGGTACAGTGTCTATCCCTGCTGCTCCATTTGCTTCGTAATGTCGAGGTGGGGTGCAGTCTTACGGCACCCCCCTTTTTCTCAGGTTCCTTTGTGGGATTCTGAGAAGGAAGGGGGTGCAGTGCTGGTTTTTACGGTTTTTACTACGTCTCCCTGCGCAGTGGTGCCCCTGGTCACTTGGCCACAAAAATAGGACCACAGTGAATGCGCAGCCAGGGCCAATGGTTTAATCAGTGAAGATGAGCATCGCTTCTTTATTTTAAATCCACTGTCAGCCATATATAAAGAAAGTGTAATACTGCTGGACATCTCCCTTTTTTTTTTTTTTTTTTGAGTCTAGAAATTGATTACCTTTTCTCAGGACAGGTCCTCAATATCAGATCGGTGGGGGTCGTGTACCTGGTACCTTCACCGATCAGCAGCCTCTGTGGACAGAGCCGGAAGCAGAAAGCTCCATCCACTGACCGATGCTGCATGAGAGCTGCAGTACCGCAACACGGCCACTGCACCATGGATGACGTTTTCAGCTTCCTGTTCCGTCCACTCCATGGTCAGGTGACCACCGTTCTCAGACTGCGTTGGGGCCCTCATCTCTTAGCTATCTATGGCCTGTCCTTTTGGCTATGCCATACATGATAGAAATTGTCTAGGAAATGTGGAATTACATTTATCTCGGTTTTTAACAAAATGTCATTTTTAGGGATTTCTAAAAAAATGTTTCCATCACTTCATGTTTTGCAGCCCAGAAGATTACGTGGATTTACATAGCCCCATACCTCCAGACCTGAATCAGCCCGACTGCACCAGCATCATAGAGCTTCCTTTCAGCATTCATGCTTTTCAGCACCTTCGGGTATGAACTTTAACCTTTTGACATTAGGTTAGCGAGGTGTTGGAAATGAGGAAATGGTGCTCATACATAAACAGGAGCAGAGGCCCCTCATCGGGGCTGAAGCTGCCTCTAGTCCTGTAGATATAGGTTATTGTCAGAGGGGGTTTCCCATTTCATATGCTGGTTTTTTTTATTTTTATTTTTTTATGTGTAATGAAAAGTTGTGCAACTTTCTAATTTAAAAAATGGGTATCTCAGTTTTTATTCAGGATCTCTGCTTGCTGTCATATAAATGAAATTCTGTTCTGATAATATGCAGTCCTGTCCATTGCAGTTGTATGGCTGATTTAAAGGGATTAGGATTAGAAAAAAATAATATTTTTTTTTAATATATATATATACACTTGCTGAAGTTTTATAGAGTTGAGCTATGGACAGGTGTGGCACTATTTTGGGTGGGGAAAAAAGAAGCAGCCATGTTTTTCTAATTCTGGACAGTCCCATTAAGTGAACGTCCACCCATTTTTCTATGTAACCTGAATAGGTCCAAATCTCTGTCCTGAATAATTTTATTACAAACACACACGTATATTTATATATTATATTTGTATAACATTTAGAGGTCATGGCCCCAAATCCCCTTCATAGATAAGGAGTCAAATATTGAAATTCCCTCTGCCTGCAGCCACCACTAGGGGGAGTTTTCTGCATACTGTTTATACATTGTAGACTATGCAGTAAGCGCCCTCTAGTGGCTGCTGCTGTCGGAGAGAATTTATTATTAGACTCTGTCTATGCAGAGAATTTGGAGCCTTGTATCAGAGAGAGGCTGGGTTCACACGGGCGTGACGGATTGGCTCAGGTTCAGTGAAACTCGCACTATTTTGCAAGCAAGTTCAGTCCATTTTGTCTGCGATTGCGTTAAGTTGTTCAGTTTTTTCCGCGCGGGTGCAATGCGTTTTGATGCGTTTTTCACGCACGTGATAAAAAAACTGAAGGTTTACAAACAACATCTCTTAGCAACCATCAGTGAAAAACGCATCGCACCCGCACTTGCTTGCAGATGCAATGCGTTATTTACGCCCCATTCACTTCTATGGAGCCAGGGCTGCGGGAAAAAACGCAGAATATAGAACATGCAGCGATTTTCAAGCATTGCAGAAGTGATGCGTGAAAAAAAAAACGCTCATGTGCACAGCCCCATTGAAATGAATGGTGCCGGATTCAGTGCGGGTGCAATGCGTTCACCTCCCGCATTGCACCTGCGCGGAAATCTCGCCCGTGTGAACTCAGCCAAAAGAAGCACCAGTAGCTCTAAAATATATATTAAGACCTGGAGCTTTTCAGCTCTTTTGTCTTCAGTGGAGATGACCTTTTTTTTTATTGTTGACACCCCCTTTAATGTCTTTCTGTAGGGAATTCAGGAAAGGAAGAACCTTTCCGCTCCGCTGCTACCTAAAGAAGATCCTATATACAGCTCACTGTCCCACAAGATGGGGAAGAACGTGGACGCCATCGGTCATACAATACACGAGGCCCTTGTGAAGGTATTCACCAGCTGCAGTGGAATTCCTATTTTTGCCAATATAAAGATAAATATGAAAGAAACGCTGACGTATGTGTACCGAAACCTAAAGAAACGGTCGGAGAATTCACTCCTTTACGCTCTGCCTTTCAGAATACAACTTCCTGGGTCTTGTATAACATGGCGTCATTGTATTGGAGAATAAAGAATGAGCCTTTCCACGTGGTCGAATGCGCCATGAGGGCGTTGCACTTTTCTTCAAGGTAATGCACGTTTTATGCCGGTTGATATTGAAGCACTGGGAGCAGCGTTCACGCATTATGTGCGTGCTTCATAAGCATTATAGCAAAGATGGCGCTGGTGCTGACGTGCATCGGGTAGAATCATCGTCTCTGCCACGTACAAGTGTTTTACATCTGCATGACAAAGGATGAAAGAGCCATGTTATTGGAACAGTCTGCAGACACAGCTCAATGCTATGTATTGGTTGACTTGCGTTTTACGTGGGCTCGTTTAAACGTGCTCTTTGCCGATGATTCCTTTTGCTCAGGATTTATGATGGGCTTGACTAGACATGAATATCAAAGGAGTATTCCCATCTTGTAAAGTGATGGCATATCACTAAGAAGTGCCGTCACTTTATGACAGGTCGGGGTGCAACCTCTGGGACCCCCACTGAATCTAAGGATGAATGGGCTGCAAAAGTGGCCCCTTTTCAGTGCTTCTTGCATAGCGGAACCCCGGCCACGGGTTCTTCAGGGAACTGAGGCATCGCTCAATTCATGTGACTAGGGGCGGCTGCAGCTGACTGGCCGAGAGTGGTACTGTGCTTGTAAAAACGGTGAAGAACGCTGCAACCTTTACATCCTCGTGAGTGGTGAGGGTCCAGAGGTCACCCACTGATCATAAGGAATACACTATCGCTTTATAAGATGGAAATGTCATTTTTAATTGAGCTTTGAGAGGAAGAAAGGACCATCAGGGAGTCCTGGGCACATACAGTAAGTTGAGGTGGCGTGGACTTGCACATGCACTTCCTACTTGCTGTTGGTGCACTCATTAAACCATCCAAAAATTAAGTGTCACCATATCAGTGCAAGTCCCCAGTAATATTTGTGTCTAGCTGCATGTCCTGTTGCCTAGGTATCCCCAGAACCATCCATACCAGTCCTGAGCAATTGTCTACTTTGAATACCCTTAACACCACCCCTAACTTTTAGCAGGTGGACTGGGAAATCCAAAGCTGTGTCACTACAGATTTGTCCCCAGGGTGGGGTTTAGCTTATGCACCCAGTGGTGGTGTCCCGCTATAGCAAGGGGATTGTGGCTTAACACTCTGAGACCTGCACCTATTTCCAGAAAGGGCCCCTGGAAGTGAAGGAGAGCGCTTGGTGTGCTCTCCATTCATTTCTATGGGAGTTTCTGAACAGCCCAGTGAGTGCACTTGGCTATTTTTCGGCAATCCCATATAAAATGAATGGAGGACGGCCACTCGCGTGGCTGCTCTCCGCTCACTTCGGGGGGGGTCTTGTTCTGGAGATAGTTGTCGGGTCCCGACACCTATCTGACTATCCTAGCGATATGCCACCAATGTCTAAGATGAGACAACCCCTTTACGTGGGCAGATTTGTAGTTGGTGCCGGCACTGGCAGCTCTGAAAGCTATCTGAAACAGCGAAGGACTCCTATAAGTGGTGGTCAATGGTGGACGTCGCTTAGATGGCGTCCGCTTTATTTATGCTGATTGTCCCTACTCTACAGGCACAACAAAGATATTGCACTTCTGAACATTGCGAATGTCCTGCACCGAGCACATTTCTCGGCTGATGCTGCTATCCTGGTTCATGCTGCGCTCGATGTGTCTCCGGGGCTGGATGTGTCTACGGACTCCTTGGTCAGCCATTACACCCTGGGGAATATATATGCGGTGAGTATTTTAGGGTTGTTGTGACATCGGTGTCTCGTCCCATTTTTTTTTTTTCTTTACTTGAGTCCTTGTTGAAATAAACTTGCAATAAAAGCCGTCATCTGATAATCCAGAAACTAGCGGATAAACAATGAGACCGTCTTTGTTGTAGATGTTGGGAGAGTATAATCACTCTGTATTGTGCTATGACCGAGTCCTGGAAACTCGTCCTTTCTTCTATGAGGCTGACAAACGGAAGAAGGCCGTGTTGTGCCAGCAAAAGCTGGAGCAGAAGTTGGAGGCCCAGCACAGGTAAGTGTCTGCCCTGCTAGTATGGGGTCTGTGTATAAAGATTTGGGGGTGTTACGTTGTCTCGGCTTTATACATCTGTAACCAGGTCGCTCCAGAGGACTCTGAATGAGTTGAAGGAATATCAGAAGCAGCACGACCATTACCTGAGACAGCAGGAGGTTCTGGAGAAGCATAAGCTGATCCAGGAGGAGCAGATCCTCAGGAACATCATCCATGAGACACAAATGGCCAAGGAGGCTCAGCTAGGTAAAGCTGTAGAAAATATAAGAGATACATGACCTTGGTTGGCAGCCCTGGGGAAAAGCATTGTCCTTGGGTGGGAACAGCTCCTTGAAACTATAAATAACTGGAGAGAAAGAAGACGAGAAGGGCTGTGGCATGGCTGTCCTTCGGGGTGGAGGGGTTGAGGATTGGCTGTCCTTCGGAGTGGAGGGGTCGAGGATTGGCTGTCCTTCGGGGTGGAGGGGTCGAGGATTGGCTGTCCTTCGGGGTGGAGGGGTCGAGGATTGGCTGTCCTTCGGGGTGGAGGGGTCGAGGATTGGCTGTCCTTCGGGGTGGAGGGGTTGAGGATTGGCTGTCCTTCGGGGTGGAGGGGTTGAGGATTGGCTGTCCTTCGGCGTGGAGGGGTTGAGGATTGGCTGTCCTTCGGGGTGGAGGGGTTGAGGATTGGCTGTCCTGCCAGACGGAAGGCTTGGGGCTTGGATGCTCTGCATGGAAGGGACATTGCATACAATAGCTACACATATTAGATGAATGTTAGCTGAACCCCCCCCCCCACCTATCTTATCTGTAGGGGGGTACACTAACTCTAATCCATCATAGGGACAAATATATCCTGATAGAATCAAGAGGTAATAAAGATGGGCATGTATGGCCGTGTAACCTGGTATTTGGATGAATTGTCTCTCATTACTACGTTTAAAAATAAATTCTCTTCTGACTGTCTTAGGAAATCATCAGATTTGTCAAATCAGCAGCCGTAAGCACATTCTGCACTGCCCGTGGGACTTGCCAGTACGTTACTACCGAGGAGATATCTTTGAAAACGTGGAGCATGTGTTGGTAAGGCCTGGAGAACAATGGGTTTAACAAGGCAATAAATGTCACAGCTTTTCACTTGCTTTTCGTTTTGAACCCCCTGGACACATCATGACAAGGCGTACAGTTACGTCCAGGATGTTCGCACGGGCACAGCAGGAGAGAGCTAGGCCCCTGCTGCAATGATTGGGATCTGATCCTGGTTGTTTATCCTTTTAGATGCTGTAGTCAATAGTGACCACATCATCTAAGAAGCTGGACTCCCTCTGCCTGCCCATCGGCTCCCCACAACAAGATCATGGGGGTCCTGAAGGGCTTAACCACTTCTTTAACACTGTACAACTAGATACGTCAGCAGTAGGGGTTTTAAAAATGGAGCTCGGAGTGCAGACGGGCAATTTGATATATATTTTTTTCAATCAAGGAAGGAATACCCGCGCTGCCGCCAAGAGCCAATGTCGTTATAAATGGCTCTAATTATAATCCTGTCGCTGCTGGGTTCTACCCGGGTTATTGCCTATGTCCCGGTGTTAGTGTGTAAAAACTAAAAAGGTAGCTCTGAACCCGCACTGATAAAGATCGTGTAGTCCGCTAAAGTTATTTATTAGTCTCTCACAAGATTGAGCTGTCGCTGGTGAGAGTAGAGACGGGAATGTGAATGAAATTACAATAACTGCCTCAAAGGTGCGCAAGAAGGGCGATATTATATCGCATTCAATCAGTTGTATCTGCTTGTATCAGTTGTATCCGGTTGTATCTGCTTCCCCGCTGCCTCCGCAAGTGACTTCCAGGCTGCCGCGATGTAAATGTCGCAATAGGTCTTCAGCTTCCTACAACTCGCATGTGCGGCGCCGGCCGGCCGCTCGCACACGTGGGAGAGAGACGCGTTGTTGGATTTCCAGGGAGACTATTCTTCGGTGTGAGGTCACACACTGATTTCGAAACGCATTGGTAGCAATAGTGAACCTAGGAGGCATCCGTAATCTGCAGTGTGTGACGTCAGACTGAAGACTCGTCTCTCTGGAAATCAAACAACGCGGCTTTCTCCCGCACGGCGCCGCACATGTGAGTTGTAGGAAGCTGAAGACCTATTACGAGATTTACATTGCGGCAAGCTGGAAGTTACTTGCGGAGGTAGCGGGCAAGCAGATACAACCCGGCTTGGTTTGAATCGCCCCCATATTATCATTGAGGCTAGTATTGATTGAATGTGATATAATATCGCCCTTCTTGCGCACCTTTTGAGGCAGTTATTGTAATTTCATTCACATTCCCCTCTCTACTCTCACCAGCGACAGCTCAATCTTGTGAGAGACTAATAAATAAATTTAGCGGACTACACGATCTTTATCAGCGCGGGTTCAAAGCTCCCTTTTTTTAAAATATTTTTTTCCGTCTATTTAATTCCCCCCAATTTTTTTTCGAAAAGGGATTAAAAAGTCATACACACCAAAATATTATCAATAAAAACTACAGATTGCCCTGTAAAAAAAAATATAAGCCCTCGCACAGCTCCTTAGACAAAGTTATGGGGGGTCAGAATATGACAATGCAGATAAAAAGAAATGTAATTTTTTTTTAAAGTATTATAAAAACAAAAAACTATATAAATTTGGTATCGCTGTAATTGTACTGAACTGGAGAATTGAAGGGAGCAGATCAATTTTACCGCATTGGGAATGCAGTAAAAACGAAGGGGGTCATTTACTATCCATAAAGAAGGCCTATATTAGACATATTTTTGACGCAAATGTTTTTTGCGCTGCAATCTGTGACTTTTCCCCGCTCACGCCAGGGGGTTCACCCCCTGAACTTCATGGTGGCTGTCATGGCACTTACAGGTTGAATTTGGTGTTGGGTTCCCGTCTTACAGAGATCGCCTTGACGTGCGGCAGACGGGCTCAAATTATTTTGGACAAAATGATTTGCCAAGCATCTCTAATTTCTAAGCACAGATTTAGCAATATAATACATTTTTGTACTTTATTTGATTTGCAGAGAGCTGTTGCATTGTATGTTTTGTTCTAGGCTTAAAAAAGCTGTCGGGAAAGAGGATGGGTCGGCCGGCCCGTCTCATTTACCATTACCGTATCATTTCTATGCCTGTTTTAGGTGTAGAAAATGGTCTAAATGTAAGACAGCAAAGAAGCCATCTTGCATATTTAGATGGTGGTGGATACACCGAAATTTATAGAGAGGCCGGTGCCTGTACATAACTCCAGTGGATCCACCACCAGCTATAGGGGATATTAAGAATAGCACTTAATAAATGCCCCCCTAAACTCATAAAACTGTGGCAGACTTGCATTTATATATGGTGGATTATAAATAAATAAATGGTGGAATTAGAAGGTAGAATTTTTTTCTGCAAACAAAAACAAGTTTTAATTAAAAAATATAGTCCCTTGTAATATTATTATTTTTGCCTTCCAGTTTGGTGATGACACTTCCTCAGCACCGATGACCTCTGTCACTTTAGACCTCCAGGCAAATCAGAGTATTCTGCTGCATCGCCCCCCGGTGTCACGTTCTGCAATAACAGTTTGGGGTTTAGACGCAGCCGCGTTTCATGTAAGTTGCAGAACAGTAGTCCTGTTTTCTAGAGGGCGACTGTCAATAAAGCAAAGTATCATAAACGGATATTTGGTTCAAGAGGGCCTGTCACAAACTTCTGTAGCTCAGTTTTCCATTTTCTGCTCCAGCTGTGTTTGTTCTTTTTACTATTATTGGTTAAATTATATTTTCTGTGTTTTTACTATTGTTTTATTTAGCAAGAAACAGACCACCTATGGCCCAAGAAGGCAGACTGTGCCAAAACGTTCCCAGCTGTGCCTCCACCTGAAGAGCTTCCAAAATACCACCTACCTCCCGGGCAGCCTGGTCTCAGGTGAGTCTAGGTGATGGAGTGTGGTCTGTGTTCCTTATTTTATTATTCTTAAGGGACATGATCTTTAATCCTGGAGGAATCCAGCTCTGGATGCAGCATTACACCTTATCCCTTTGACATTTTCATTTAAGTCGACTCTCTGAGAAGAGAAAGGGACACTTTTCTCGCCCAGTTTCCTTGGGGGACACAGAAGACCTTGGGTATAGCTCATCTCCATAGGAGGCGTGACACTAAGTGAAAACTGTTAAGCCCCTCCTCCACAGCTATACCCTCAGCCTGGAGAGAGAGACTGCCAGTTTTTGCTTAGTGTCCAAGGAGGCAAGACACTCCCTGCTACTGCAGGGCTGTTTTTCTCCTGTTTGGTTTTTAGTTTTGATTTTTGCTTTTTTCTTTTTCTTCAGATCATCAGGGACAACAGAGACGCACTAGACCTCTCTGTTTCTCCCGGGGTCGAGCTGCGCCAGTGCCGGTCATCCGCACTGCTGCCTCCCCCACAGAAGGCAAGGTGGACCAGGGCAGCCCAGCTCCCCTGCATCCCGCCAGCGCAAGGGTCGCCCGCACGCCAAGTCCCTCTTCCAGCGTCCTGCCACTACGGTGCCAGTAGCTGAAGGGGCGACCCTGCTGGAACGGACCGAGGGTGAAGACGGCTGTGGTAAGAGAGAGGCTTCTCCAGCCCTACGTTCCCCTCATTCCCTCCCCGGTCTCCTGTGTGCTGGACCCCCATACTGGTCCCTGCTGGACCTAGGCTGGCCCCTGAGGTGTCGTTGGGAACAGCCATTTTTCTGGCTCCAGGGCTGTCTCTCATATCCAGCTGTTGCCCAATAATCATATAGCCCCACACCACCACCATACTGGTGACCGCGGGGCGACTATACACTGCCCCTTCATAGGGCATTGCACAGGGGTGAGCAATGGATTGCTGTGGAGGAATTCTGCTTTAGGACCGGAGACCCGCTCCTAGCTGCCTCTGACACAGGGGTTATGCCGGCCCTCCCCCTTACCGGTCGCAGATTCAGTACAGGGGGCCCGCGCTGACTGCCCTGTCCCTCCTCCACGGGCGCCTGGTCCGTTAGGGCAGGGGGTGCAGTGCTGGACTTCAGGGTCCCCCCCCCCCCCCCCCCCGCCCTCCTTACCGGTGTCTAGGGCCAAGGGCCCGCTCCAGAAGCTGCCGGACGCAAGGCCCTCACGGCCTGCATGTACTGAGCGCGATGCTCCAGCAGGCCCCGGCTGTCTGTTGAGGCTTCCGGTCGGCCGGGAGCCGCAAACTTTTGACCCAGGCTTCGGCCTGCTCGGCCGCAATCCGGCCCTTTGTCTCTGCAGGCCCGCGGGGTGGGCACCCGCGGCCGTTAGTGCATGCGTCAGCCGGCTCCCTCCCGGTCCCGGCCGGGTGCCGCAAACTTTTGACCCAGGCTTCGGCCTGCACGGCCGCAATCCGGCCCTTTGTCTCTGCCGGTCCGCGGGGTGGGCACCCGCGGCCGTTAGTGCATGCGTCAGCCGGCTCCCTCCCGGTCCCGGCCGACCGCCGGTACTCCCGGTCGGCCGGGCGCCGCGAAAATCTAGGCCCCGGCTTCACGGCCTACTAGGCCGCAAACTTCCAGCCTCGGTTGGAGGGGGCGGGAACTTCTCGCGGCGCGAATTCTTCCCGCCTGGAGGTCCCCCGCCCCCAGGGGATCGCAGCGCCGCCCCCTAGGCCGGATGTTTGTTAACCTGTTGGGTACCGGCCGCCAGGGGCCGGCTCCCATCTAGAGGACACCCTCTATGTTCTGGGCTTCCTGGTGGGCCTGTATGAGATTGTGCCCCTGTATGGTGGCCCCTTTTTTTGCCTCAGAGTGGCTGTGTTTTAAAAAAAAAAAAAAAAAAAAAGAATAATGAAGTTAATAAATAACGGAATGGTTGCGCAGGACGCTGCAGCCTGATGCAGTAGTGCTGGCCGCACGCTATGCCCCCCTTCCGTAGGCGGCATGTTGCGATCCTCGGCTGCGGTTCTGGCCAGCTACATGTTCCCCTTCTAGGCGGACCCTTGCCATCTCCCGGGATACGGCGCTGACCAAAGGCAGGCGCCCCGTCTATAGGCAGAACGTCGCCTCTCCTGTTACAGGTTGGCCATGTGCATCACTCTCACTGGATTTAATGCCGGACAGGTGCATGACCCCCTTCTGGGGCAGAAGAATTGCACTCTCACCGGATACGGTGCTGGCCATGTGCACGACCCCCCTCCTTGAGGAGCGCGGCACTCTCACTGGATTCCTGCCGGCCGTGTGTGTAACCCCCTTCCATGGCGGTACGCTGCACTCTCACTGGGTTCGCTGTCGGCCATGGGTATAAAACATGTGCACGTCCCCCTTCCATATGCGGAACACTGCACTCATTGGATTCACTGCCGGCCATGTGCACGTCCCCCTTCCATAAGCGGAACGCTGCACTCTCAATGGATTCGCTGCCGGCCTTGTGCATGACTCCCTTCCATAAGCGGTAGGCTGCACTCTCATTGGTTTCGCTGCCGGCCTTGAGCATGCCTCCTTCTCTCGGGCGGCATACATACTCTTCCTGGCTGGGGTTGTTCTCTCGCGGTAGGTTGCTGGCCACGTGCTTGACCCCCTTCCATGGCGGGGTGCTTGCACTCTCACCGGATCCGCTGCCAGCCATAGGCATGGCCCCCCCCCCCCCTTCCTTGGGCGGTGGACCGCACTCTCGCTGGCTTTGCTGCCGGCATGGGCATGCCTCCTCTCCTCAGGCGACATACATGCACCTTCACTGACGGTGTTTGTTCTTGCGCCAGTACGTTGCTGGCCATGTGCATGGCCCCGTCCGTGGCGGGGTGCTCGCGCTCTCCTGGGATGCGATGCTGCCATGTGCGGTTCATTGCACCCTCACCGAATACGTTGCTGGCCAGGAGCATGGCCCTCTAAACATGGGTGCGCTGCTTGCACTCCCTTTGGAAACGGTGCTGGCCTTGTGCATGACCACTTCTCATTCCGTGGGCGGTAATTTGCGCGCTCATGAGATTCGCGGCTGTCCTTCTATATGCTGTACTGGACGTTCCCCTTTCATTGGCGAACTACTCGTTGCACTCTCACAAAATTCGGTGTTGGGTGGATTATTGCACAATAATTTAATGCCAGGATAATCCTGTGCATGCCCTTCCCCCTTCACTAGGTCCTTTGGTGCGGGCCTTTGCACTCTTGCCGTCTGCAGAGTTTGCCAGGTGCCTTTCTCTCCCCTTTTCTGGGCGGACTGCTTGCGTTCCATAGCATGCCCCCTGTACTAGCCTTGTGCATAACTCCCTTTCGGGTTGCACTTTGCACTTCCATGGATACTGTGGGATGCTTGGCTGTGCGCTCTGTGTGTTGTTTGGGCCGTGTTTGCCTTCTCCTCCCGTGGGTGGGTTGGCCTTCTCGCTGCCTGCGGTTTGCTAGTACGTATGCCTCCCTTCCTCCTGCGACATACCTTTTTCTCTTGGGGTGAGGCTGCTTGTCGCTAGCTTTGCACACAAGGCAAGCTGGTGGCTCAGTGGTAATGCTGTTGCCCCATGTCCAGGTTGGCTTCCTCTCTGAGTTTGTCACTCCGAGGTGGCTTCTGCACCGGCCAGGCCTCAGAGGCTGTTTCGTCATTGCCCCCTCCCCTTCGGGGGTGAGCATGGTTGTTCACTTGGATGGTTCCGGTGTTACTTGTGGTCTCGTACCGTCTCCCTCGTTTTCGCTGGCAGTACTAGCTGTGTGCCTGTTTGCCAGGCCTATTGCGTTCTGTCCTCCCGCTGGGTGCAGATTGCCTTTCCATTCTGGGCATATGGTCCTGCTGGACTTACCTTTTCGGTAACTTGGGAGGACTACCCTTCGGTCACGGTTGTCCTTGACTTTCCCTCACCAGGACTGTAGAACTCCTTCCTGTGGTGGCTACGTCGACTTGGACTTTGGCCTGTCTTGTCCTGGCATCTGTCGGCTGCTGGGCGGACCCTTCCGGTTTCTTCCGTCTGTCCTTCTGCTCACCCACTCCGGTTGGATACGGGACTATGTTGTTCGGGGGCCGACGGGAGTTTTCTTCCGACCCTTGGGCCGTGTTACTGGTCTGCGCCTGATCACATTGGGTTTTTTTCCCGCTTGCCAGGCGATTCCTGCGAGCGCGCTAGTGTTCGCTCCCGACTGTGCTTCGTCCAGGTTCGGTTGTCGGACTTAGGGTTCTTGACTAGGTTTTGTGGTAAGTGGGGCATTCCCCCACTCTGCTTTTCTCTCCCTTGGTTCTGTCTTTCTCTAGTCCGGCCTGGCCCTGGGACTGGGGCTCTGTTACTGAAGTGTCAAGTGTCGGCGCTGTCCTTCCCCTTGCAGCGTTTTCTGGCCCTCCTGGGCCTGTCATGACCTTCTTCCACAGAGTGGCTCTTTGGTTCCTCTGTACCGTTCCCTGGTACCGCCCTGGGAACTACACACTGAGCTCTTGGCGCTCCCCTTCTTGCCGTTGTAGAAGTTCTCCCTACTCCTGCTGTCCTGTACAGTTGTGTTTTCTGTTGCCATCATGTCTGACGGGTGCCTGATGGGTGGCCCTTCGTGTTCTGTGCCCTCTGTCCTTTTCCAGGACGGGGCTGTTTCTCCATCCCGTCCCTTCCTTCTGAGGGTGGTATCTGCCTTCTTATCTACGAGGCTTTGGTCATCCCCTTCCCGTCTCCGGGAACGGGCGCTTCACCGCTTGGAGATTGTTTGGGTTTGCAGTTGTTACTTGGAGATCTCCGGCTCTTGTCGGCGTTCGGTCTCTTGTGTTTCCAGGATGTCCGCGCAAAGGGTTGACGGCCTCCAGGGTGGCTTTCCTTCGCTCTCTGTGTCTATTGCTGTGGTTACCGCACCAAGGGCAGGGTTCTGCTTTTGGTGTCACCGTTCATTTCACCAGAGCGGTCGGTGCCTCCTGGGCCGGAGGCATAAGGCTTCGGCCATGCTTTTGTGCAAGGCGGTCGCTGGTCTTCCTTGCGCACCTTACTGGGTTCTACAGGGTGCGCACTGGGGCTTGGGCGTCTGCTGCCCTGGGCCGCCTGGTCTGCAGGCGGCGGTTTCTTGATGCCTTCGGGTGCTTTGCCTTGGTGCTGTGGTCCCTCCCCTCTTGGACTGCTATTGAACGTCCCAAGGTCTTCTGTGTCCCCCAAGGAAATTGGGCGAGAAAACGAGATTTTTGTATAACTTACCAGTAAAATCTCTTTCTCGCTCTTTCCTTGGGGGACACAGCACCCACCCATTCTTTGTTTCCGAGTTGTTTTACCCGTTGGGTAGTTGGCTTGTTGGTTCCACTTTTGGACTTTGCCTTTTCTCACTACTTGGACACGCAACTGGCAGTCTCTCTCTCCAGGCTGAGGGTATAGCTGTGGAGGAGGGGCTTAACAGTTCTCACTTAGTGTCACGCCTCCTATGGAGATGAGCTATACCCAAGGTCTTCTGTGTCCCCCAAGGAAAGAGCGAGAAAGAGATTTTACTGGTAAGTTATACAAAAATCTCGTTTTTGCAGTCGCTCTGCACTCTCGCTTACTGAAAGGAGTCCCAACTGTGTGGAGGTACTCTATTACCACTAATGGATCAATAAATAACTTGTAGGGTACGGCCACTTTGGGTGGATACATTGCAGATTTTTCACAGTGCAGTTGTAGTCAGAAAATTGACAGTGTACAGAGGTCACAATAACGCCTGTGCAAGCGTCGGACGCCTGCACAGGCACTTTTACTATTTGAAAAAAAGACTGATGCTTATAAATACACCTATGCACGTGATGAGCGAACTACGTGCTGTGTAGTCTGTGGGAGCGAAGTTCCTGTATGTGGCCAGCAAAGGGTGCAGTGCGGCGGGAGATGGGATCTTTAGCGCGTTTTTCCCGGAAGCACATGTGCGGGTTATTCCTGCAGGCCGTGCCGCGGCTGGTTCCTGTCCACAAGTAGCTGCGCCTCTGATCCATGTTGGAAGTGAAGAGATGGCTGCCAGGTCCAAGTGATTGAGCGGTCACACATCCTTATTATGACCACATGCAATGTTATATAGGGAGTCTGCAGGCCATTATGTGTGCACATAGGGCATAGATGCCTGCTCTAGTGAGGCAACTTAAAGGGGGCCTTTAAACATGGAATGTGTATCACTAGAGCTTGGTTATAGTATTTTGTTAACAGTGGGGGTTTTGCTGGTAGAACCCTGAGAAATCACTAAAAATGTGGCTGTGTTGGTCGCAGGACTGAAAAAGGGGTGGGATGGAAGAGGTGGGTGGGTGGGTGTAAGGGGTTGTTATTGTAATAATATATTGTTTTTATGAAACTCAAATAAAAATTATCTGATTTAAAAAAAATAAATAAATGGGGCTGTGGTTCAGCTCTGCGACTTCTTCAAAGCTTTACCAAATGCTCTGGTTTGGGCATTATGTCTAATACTGAACCGTATACTAACCAGAAAGTGCAGCAGCCTGCTTTCTCAACATTTGTAGGGTACCAATGACTGAACCCCATTGATCCCACATTTATTTAGTAATTTATTCATATAGCGCTTACATATTCCGCAGTGCTGTACAGACATTGCTGTCTCTCACATCACTGCTTGTTCCCATTGGGGATCTCAATTTTTGAGTGTTGGGCACCTGGAGTACCCAGAGGAAACCCACGCAAATACGTGGGGTAATATCATGCTTGCCAACTCTCCTGGAACGTCCTAGAAGCTCCATAAAACAGAGAAGACTTCCCAGATTCACAGATGATTTGGCAAATCTCCCAGTGGCAGGGAGGTCTCCCAGCACCTCCCAGTGAACTACCCTAATGGTGTGTGGCACTATCCCTGTGCATGGCTCTGTTATGGCGGCATTGTTGGGGAAGCCCTGTGCATGGCATTGTTGGGGATGCCCTGTGCATGGCATTGTTGGGGAAGCCCTGTGCATGGTGGAACTGTTATGGCAGCCCTTGTCTTAAAGGGGTTCAGCTTCTGATTGGCGGGGGTCCGACACCTGGGACCCCCGCCGATCACCTTTTTGAGAAGGCAGCTCCGCGGCCTTCTCACTGTTTACCGCCGGCCCACTGACGTCGCGACTAGTATCAACTAGCGTGGGCGGGGCTAAGCTCCATTCAAGTGAACAGAGCTTAGCCCCGCCCACGCTAGTTGATACTAGTCGTGAGGTCACTGGGCCGGCGGTAAACAGTGAGAAGGCCGCGGCGCTGCCTTCTCAAAAAGGTGATCGGCGGGGGTCCCGGGTGTCGGACCCCCGCCAATCAGAAGCTGGTGATCCAGAGGATAGATCATCAGTTAAAACAAAGTGCAGAACCCCTTTAAGTTATAGAGAAGACAAGTAACTGTTTCCCTACATAAATAGCATACTCTTAATGTTATGTGGACATATGTATCATATATATAATATATATATGAATTACTGCAACTTTCGTACTCTGCTTCGGCTAAAAATACTCCTTAAAAGAGGAGTATTTTTACTCTTCCAGAAAAAATGTAGTGCGGCCTCTGATAGTGTACACAATAGCAACAGAGGGGATGAGATTTCCATGATGGAATAAGCACATCACATGCGGCTGGTAAATCCACGGCACATCAATTTACGCTGCTGATTTATGCAGCAGGTTTCACCCCTTGCAAAGCTGAGGCTGAAATCTGCAGCAGAATCTCGGCAAACGCGATTACGCTTTTTATTCCACATTTGATGCAGAATTTACTGCTTCAGAATTCTGGCAGATAACGGTACATATTTTCCTCTCCAGAAAATCTACACTCTCCATCCCCTTAAAACGAAGCATGCATGGTCTCTGACAATCCAGGGGAAGTGTAGTATAACCCATCTATTGAAGTCAAAGGGCGGCTTGTGCCTTGTCGGACAGAGCTGACATTTGCTGTGTACCTGAAGAGCTCCCAGCACATATGTCAAATGTGTCCATCGGCCCTCATTTACCCAACAGAGGCCAAAAAAGTGTCTTTATGACCACAGTCAGGCTGGTATATGTGGGTATACCTCTTTTAACATGGGCGCCTGTGGATGATGGAGGACACTGCAATACACAGCTTGGAAGCTCCCTTATCTGACTTGTGGAAAAGGATTTAAATGCATCAATACTAAAGAGTCTGTGATTTTTTGGGATGTGTTTTTAGATTTTGTCTCACTTCAGCAAATGGAATTTATCTTGTAAGTAAAGTGAATACAAGCCACATACTAATGTATTGTGATTGTCCATATTGCTTCCTTTGCTGGCTGGATTCATTTTTCCATCCCATTATACACTGCTTGTTTCTATGGTTACAGACCACCCTGAAATCCAGCAGCTGTGGTCGTGCTTCACAATTAAAGGAAAAAGCACCGACCCTCTGGTGGCCGGGACTGTGGGAGTGCGCATGGGACGGCGCTTTATCTTATAGTGTGCAAGCACGGCCACTGCTGCCGGATTGCAGGGTGGTCGTAACCATGGAAACGAGCAGAGTCTAGTGATGAAAAAATGATTTAAGCCAGCAAAGGAGGCAATCTGATTAATAATAATAATACATTAGTAAGTGCCTTGTATTAACTTTGCCTGATAAATGCCATTTGCCGAAGTAAGACGACCCCTTTAAGTGTAATACATGTCATGGATGCGTGAAGCCCTGAAGTTTTTGTCTTTGTATCCCCCATCTTCTAGTGTCAGCCCAGCTGTCTTGAAGCAAATAGATGCAGGAAGCGACCAGCTCACTCCAGACTGCACGTCCGTTCCGGAAATGCGCAAAAACGAGACTCTGCAGAGGCTGCTAATGGAGGTGGAAGGGCGGCTGGACCTGCAGCAGCTGAAACCAGACAGACATGCACAGCAGGTATATAGATAGGTCTCGCTGCTGTATACAGGACCACTCGCCATACAGTGTCTCAGTCATCTGTGTTTTCCTCCAGGCCCTGCAGTCTCTCATCAATAACCTCAGCGTATCTGAAGATGAACTGAAGCTTTCTTTATATCACTCTCTTGCTCAGGTCTGTAAGATCCCGACCTCCTGCACGTTTAGTGGTAAAGGTGCATTTATGAATCTGGGAAAAACGTGTTTTTATAAAGACTTATTCGGGTAACGAGGTAAAGGGGCTTTCTGCATTTTCCCTTGGATAGGCTGTCTGTGTATGACCGCTGATCAGCAAAGGGCAGTGGCACGTCCACTATAGTACCCTGCATAGTAGAGTCCAAACGAGTGCGACTGTGCCTGGTACCGTAGCTCAGCGCCATTCACTTGTAAGAGCAACCACCCAAGAATGGACCTCACTGTGCCATTTATTTATTTCATGTTGCTAATGGGTCGCCGACCTGTTAGCAGCGCTGTACGTCAGCAGTGCTTGTCCCCAGTGGGGTTCACAGTCACACGCTAGGGCCAGTTTTCTATCCGGGTTATGTACACTAAGGCAAATTCATAGGAAGCAGCATGGTTTTGGTGTGGGAGAGGAAACCAGACTGTGGTGCCCAGCAGGAGCCCCTGCCCTTTGGTTCTGCTGATCGCCGGGGGTCCTTCCATCAGCTTAAAATCCCTAAAACCCCTTCTGTGATGCTCCACACTGTTTACGTGGACAGGGATTCAGGTAGCGTTCTGGTCATTGGTAAAAATAATCCAGGCTTAACAACAAGGTTCAGTGTTTCTGTTACCCGATGCATGACATAAGGAACCTGGTTTAATGGGTCTCTTCTCTTTTAGCCAGCGGGGCCTGTGTGGTCCGTCCTGAATGAGGTCGCTCTGTACTGGCGAGCCGTAGGAAACTGTACACAAGCCATCGCCTGCCTGCGCAGAGCACTGAACCTGGCTCCAGCTCAACACCAACATATTCCACTGGTGAACCTGGCCAACTTACTAATGCACCATGGGCTTCACCTGGACGCCAGTAAATTATTGGTACAAGCAAGGACCTTAGATCGCTCTGAGGTGAGTAAAGATGGATGGACAGCAATTTGTTGCAACTTTCTCATTCATCTAAATGGGGCTTGCAGAAATAACCCCATATGAACAGATCTGAAATCTCTGCAACAAATCTGACTTGTCGGAACTCGCCCTAAGGCCATGTTCACACAGTGGATTTTGGTGTGTTTTCTGCATCAAAATCCACAAGGAAAACACTCTCAATCCTCTTGTTGTTGTTCATATGGAACCATTTTTTTCCCTGTACATGGAATGGAAATCTGTGTCAGATATATAGCAACATGTTCATTCTTGGTGCAGACTCCACATCAAAATCCACACAAAGTTTAGAAGTGATGCGGATATCGCACTTATAAAACCGCATGTACATGCCTAAATCCTATGGGACTGGACTTGGCTCAGGAAAGATGGCCGCCCCTATGATCATGTACACAAAATAGATTAGAATAAAATCTTCAATCCAAAAACACAAACCGATTAGAAAAAAGAATTCGTGTCAATACCTTGTTTTAAAAGGGAACCTGTCAGCGCTGGTTTTCTCAGGCGTACTGAGAATATAACATTGATTCTGCCAGGTTCTGCTCCTGCAAGTGTCCGGGAGGCGGAGCTTCACTCGGAAGCCTCTGCTGTGTGCACTGAACTGCTTCATAGCCCCTCTCCTCTGCTGAGTGACAGATGTAGTAGTCTTCTTCTGGTTGGATGCCAGGATTGTCACTCTACTGCAGTCATGGCCAACCTGAGGCTCTCCAGCTGCTGCAAAACTACAACTCCCAGCATGCTTAGACTGACTACAGCTATCAGCCTGCAGCAGGGCATGGTGGGAGTTGTAGTTTTACAACAGCTGGAGAGCCGCAGGTTGGCCATGCCTGCTCTATTGTGTGGGTCAGTACTGTTACAGCAGATTAGGTCTTTCTTTTTTTTTTCTTTCACTAATTTGTCACCATAGGAGAGTGAGTGTGTGTGTGTGTGTGTGTGTGTGTGTGTGTATATATATGTACACACTATTCGTTTTTTGTCACCATGTCCTGAGCACCATATGTTTCTTTTTCCATTAGTGGAGTGTGTGGGTTTGTTTTTGTGGGACGAGTTGACTTAATACATCCTTTTTTTTTTTTTTTTCTTTTTTAAATCTTAATTTTATTCTTTTAATATCATAATAATATCTTCATTTAATTTTTTTGGGGGCGAAATGACAAAAAAACTGCTATTCTGGCGTTTTATGTCTATGGCAACCACTGTGGGCTTAGATAACAAGGTAACTGTACATTTTGGGTCGTTACAAACCATCAATACCAATCATGGTGCCATATTTTGTGTTAATAACTTTTTAAAGCATTTAAAAAAAAATATATATAAAAAAATTTTTGTTTTGTAATATCTTTTTTTTTTTTTTTTTTTTTTTTTTTT